>NC_067250.2:224979740-225282770 GCF_019359855.2 Lolium perenne
AGGGTGAAAGGAACCTTTGGCAGCATAAAAGCAGAGGGGCATGGGGATGCAATGTCTAGGCCTGTGATCATGGCCACGTCTAGCAGAGTTGGTGTCATAGGGCCATGGCCAAACATGAAGCAATTCAGTGCGTCAGACCAGAAGTAGCCGATGGTTTTCAGAATGTTCTCATTCTTCTCAAGAGAAGACAATGATAATGACAAAGCATCGGCTATCCCGATAGTTTCCCAGGTGGCATAATGGGTTTTGGACACTCTACTGTACCATGCCACCCAACCCTCAGGAGGACTAGGCCATGCTCGCAGGCAGTCGGCCCAGGAAGTCAGATCTAAATTCTGGTTCACAAAGGGGATTCTGTTGGCCTCGCATGAAATTAGATGAGCGGGACTCTCGGAAGAATGAGGGCCAAGACACAGAGAATCTGGGAGAGAAGGATGCGGCAACAGGATGTCTGAAACCTAAAATTAATGACGAAATAGGACATTAATTCAGGTGTTTGCTGTTAATTCTAACATTTTCTCGGATGGCAAGGAGCGGTTAAGGATTACCTTCAGACCGGAGACCATAGTGTTGGCGTTGGATGATTCCGCCATTGGATGCGCTGCGGAGTTGGTTTGGCGTGGTTGAGATCTGAGATTCGTGTGCCCGTGGGTTGGATCTGTTCGAGCAGCGATTTGGGGATCTGAGTTTACTCTCTCAGACGGAGGTCGCAGGTTACCGTTTGAAGAGATAACGGGTTTGGCCTTACTCGCGTTTTATGGTAAAGGCCGATGCGGTGCCATCGGCTCTTTGGGAGTTGACTGGCCTTGACTATCGGCAAGATTAATTGAAAGCACTTCTTCATTAATAAAAGGGGTTTTTTACAATGAAGAGCCGATTGCTCGAGGAAGGAAGAACAAAAGAAGAGCCGATTGCTCAAGAACTACTACTAGCCATGTACTAATGGTTCCTATTCTAAGGGCTGTCGCTTGCTTCGTCGTCGGCGTTGTAGCTGCCGTCGGCGCTACTTCCGGAGGGCTCCTCGTCGCTGCTGCCCCAGCCCTCAGCCGGGGCTTCTTCCTCCTCGTCATCATCATCGTCGTCGCTCTCCGACCAAGCACGGAAGCGCTTTGCCGGTGGGTATCCGGCAGAGGAGGAGTCATCCTCCTCCTCTTCTTCCTCTTCCTCCTTTTCCTCCTCTTCCTCCTCTTCATCCTCTTCCTCCTCCTCGTCAGAGGAGGTAAAGCTCGCCCAGGAGTGGAGGTCGTCCTCGCTCTTGCCTTCCAGTTCCCCGTCGATGAGGAACCGGAGGTCCGCCTCCCCGTCGGTCATTGACAGGTCGTCGTCCGACCCGACGGCGGCTGGAGGAAGGTCGTCGCTGGAGAAGGAGGATTGAAAAGAGAGGCCTGATGAGGCGGAGGGGGAGGAAGAGGAAGACATTGCTACAGGGAAAGAGGGTTTTTTGGTGCCGATGGCTAGAACAGAGCAAGGGGATGAAGAGGCGAACTGTTCGGCGCGGTTAAATAAAAGGGGATATAGTGGATTTAATGCCACAGCAGTTTCCGAGGAAGTGGTGCCAAAAGAAAAGAAAAACAACTGTCAAATCACGCGGAGAAGTTGAGAAGGCGAGGCATCATGATGAAGGATACTGCGACGATTCTGCCCTGCCACGACGTGACCCGACGAAGAAAAGGCAGAGTGGTTTTCGAATTATCATTACCAAAACCAGGGGGCATGTGTTATCACAAGAATATAACCGGATCAGAGGTGGGCCGTGATTAAGATGGGCTTGGAGAATATACACGGAAAATATGCATGAATTGGCCTTGTACAAGAGTTTGGGCTAAGTTGCCCGTGTATCTGTAAATATAGTAGGATACGTGTCGGTTAGGACTAAAGGAGTTTAGCTCGTGTACGGTTGGGATTATTCCCACGTTAGAGAGTCTACGGACTATAAATATGTATCTAGGGTTATTGAGAAGGAGGACGATCACGTTCACAACAAATCAATCTAGGCGCATCGCTACCCCTTGTTTCGAGGGTTTCTTCCGGGTAAGCACCATGCTGCCTAGATCGCATCTCGCGATCTAGGCAGTATCGAGTTTATTCATTGTTCATGTGTTGCTCGTGCTGAAGCCTTGTTGATGGCGAGCAACGTAGTTATCATAGATATGTTAGGGTTAGCATCAGTACTTTCTTGATCTATTTGATTAGTCATGCTACCCCAAGATATCTAGCCACCCTTGTACCGATTTGAGGTGCAAGGGTGGCACCTTGCTTAGTCATTGTTTAGTAGATCCGATCCGTTACGATTGTTCCTTGTTCTTCAAGGATTAGTTTAATATCTACATAGTTAGGCCTTGCAAACGGGTTGAAGGATCCAGTAGCACGTAGGGCGTAGTTTGCTAGCCCTAGAGAAGATGTTCCGGGAATCAACTCCATGTTGGTTTTTAGGCCTTTTCTAGGGCTGGTTTATTATCATCTTGCGTGACTGCCAGGCTCAATTACGTGTAGGACGTTCCGGTTATGTGGTGAAAACCCTAGATCGTCGTAGGTCATTTTAACTTAATATTGATCAAGCAGGACCACCATGTTATCGTAGATCTCATACGAATCATGGGTGGATCGGCTCCTTGAGCCGATTCACAGGACAACCTGAGAGCCGATCGAGGCTCGTATTTAATGTTTACGTGTATGCCATGCAGGAAACTAAGCGAAGCAATCCATCACCTTCCTGACCAGGTATAGGTCAGGTGGCACGCCCTTGCACCAGCATCGGACGTGCGTGCCGGAGCTTTGCGGGCCGTCGCTCGAGGGACCAGGGCCAACCGCAGTTCTGGGAGCCTCCCGGCTCTACGTGTTGCCCGTCGCTACTCGCCGGTGGGTTTTGGTGGCCAACAGAACAATAACAAAGATAATTTCTGGAGTGACATGCCATCATAACCTCGATCATACTATGTAAATGACATGAGTAAACAAATGAATCATATAGCAAAGACTTTTCATGAATAGTACTTAAAGACAAGCATCAATAAGTCTTGCATAAGAGTTAACTCATAAAGCAATAATTCAAAGTAAAGGTATTGAAGCAACACAAAGGAAGATTAAGTTTCAGCGGTTGCTTCCAACTTATAACATGTATATCTAATTGATAGTTGTCAATGCAAAGTAATATAACAAGTGCAATATGCAAGTATGTAGGAATCAATGCACAGTTCACACAAGTGTTTGATTCTTGAGGTGGAGAGAAATAGGTGAACTGACTCAACATAAAAGTAAACGAAAGGCCCTTCGCAGAGGGAAGCATTGATTGCTATATTTGTGCTAGAGCTTTGATTTTGAAAACAAGAAACAATTTTGTCAACGGTAGTAATAAAGCATATGTGTTATGTAAATTATATCCTACAAGTTGCAAGCCTCATGCATAGTGTACTAATAGTGCCCGCACCTTGTCCTAATTAGCTCGGATTACCGGGATTATCATCGCAATACACATGTTTTAACCAAGTGTCACAAAGGGGTACCTCTATGCCGCCTGTACAAAGGTCTAAGGAGAAAGCTCGCATTGGATTTCTCGCTATTGATTGTTCTCAACTTAGACATCCATACCGGGACAACATAGACAACAGATAATGGACTCCTCTTTAATGCATAAGCATGTAGCAACAATTAATGTTCTCATATGAGATTGAGGATATTTGTCCAAAACTGAAACTTCCACCATGGATCATGGCTTTAGTTAGCGGCCCAATGTTCTTCTCTAACATTATGCATGCTCTAACCATTAAATGAGTGGTAAATCGCCCTTACTTCAGACAAGACGGACATGCATAGCAACTCACATGATATTCAAAAAGGAGTAGTTGATGGCGTCCCCAGGAACATGGTTATCGCACAACAAGCAACTTAATAAGAGATAAAGTGCATAAGTACATATTCAATACCACAATAGTTTTTAGGCTATTTGTCCCATGAGCTATATATTGCAAAGGTAGAGGATAGAAATTTTAAAGGTAGCACTCAAGCAATTTACTTTGGAATGGCGGAGAAATACCATGTAGTAGGTAGGTATGGTGGACACAAATGGCATAGTGGTTGGCTCAAGGATTTTGGATGCATGAGAAGTATTCCCTCTCGATACAAGGCCTAGGCTAGCAAGGTTATTTGAAACAAACACAAGGATGAACCGGTGCAGCAAAACTCACATAAAAGACATATTGTAAACATTATAAGACTCTACACCGTCTTCCTTGTTGTTCAAACTCAATACTAGAAATTATCTAGACCTTAGAGAGACCAATTATGCAAACCAAATTTAGCAAGCTCTATATATTTCTTCATTAATAGGTGCAAAGTATATGATGCAAGAGCTTAAACATGAGCACAACAATTGCCAAGTACCACATTATCCAAGACATTTTAGCAATTACTACATGTATCATTTTCCGATTCCAACCATATAACAATTTAACGAAGAAGAAACTTTCGCCATGAATACTATGAGTAAAGCCTAAGGACATATTTGTCCATATGCAACAGCGGAGCGTGTCTCTCTCCCACACAATGAATGCTAGGATCCATTTTATTCAAAAAAAACAAAAACAAATAGACGCTCCAAGTAAAGTACATAATGAAGGAGATATGCCCAAGAGGCAATAATAAAAGTGGTTATTATATATCTTTATGTTTATGATAAATGTTTATATGTCATGCTATAATTGTATTAACCGAAACATTAGTACATGTGTGATATGTAAACTACAAAGAGTCCCTAGTATGCCTCTTAACTAGCTTGTTGATTAATGGATGATTAGTTTCATAATCATGAACATTGGATGTTATTAATAACAAGGTTATGTCATTATATGAATGATGTAATGGACACACCCAATTAAGCGTAGCATAAGATCTCGTCATTAAGTTATTTGCTATAAGCTTTCGATACATAGTTACCTAGTCCTTATGACCATGAGATCATGTAAATCACTTATACCGGAAAGGTACTTTGATTACACCAAACGCCACTGCGTAAATGGGTGGTTATAAAGGTGGGATTAAGTATCCGGAAAGTATGAGTTGAGGCATATGGATCAACAGTGGGATTTGTCCATCCCGATGACGGATAGATATACTCTGGGCCCTCTCGGTGGAATGTCGTCTAATGTCTTGCAAGCATATGAATGAGTTCATAAGAGACCACATACCACGGTACGAGTAAAGAGTACTTGTCAGGAGACGAGGTTGAACAAGGTATGAAGTGATACCGATGATCAAACCTCGGACAAGTAAAATATCGCGTGACAAAGGGAATTGGTATCGTATGTGAATGGTTCATTCGATCACTAAAGTCATCGTTGAATATGTGGGAGCCATTATGGATCTTTAGATCCCGCTATTGGTTATTGGTCGGAGTAAGTACTCAACCATGTCCGCATAGTTCGCGAACTGTAGGGTGACACACTTAAAGTTGGATGTTGAAATGGTAGAACTTGAATATGGAATGGAGTTCGAATATTTGTTCGGAGTCCCGGATGAGATCCCGGACATCACGAGGAGTTCCGGAATGGTCCGGAGAATAAGATTCATATATAGGAAGTCATTTTGTAAGATTTAAAATGATCCGGAAGGTTCTATGGAAGGTTCTAGAAGGTTCTAGAAAAGTCCGGAAGAAACCACCAAGGAAGGTGGAGGCCCAAAGGGACTCCACCTCCATGGCCGGCCAACCCTAGTGGGGGAGGAGTCCCAAGTGGACTCCCCCTATGGGGGCCGGCCACCCCCCCACATGGAAGGGGGGAATCCCACCCCAAGTGGGATTCCCACCTTGGGTAGGTTTCCCTATCACATGGAAGGTTTTGGGTTCGGGTCTTATTCGGAGACTTGTAGTCCAACACTTGGGGCTTCCACCTATATAATGAGGGGCCAAGGGGAGGGGGCCGGCCACCCCAAGACCACAGCCTGGCCGCACCCCTATAGTGGCCGGCCACCCCCTCCCAAACCCTAGCCGCCCCCTCTCTCCTCCATAGCTCCCGCACGCTTAGCGAAGCTCCGCCGGAGTTATCCACCACCACCGACACCACGCCGTCGTGCTGTCGGATTCAAGAGGAGCTACTACTTCCGCTGCCCGCTGGAACGGGGAGGTGGACGTCGTCTTCATCAACAACCGAACGTGTGACCGAGTACGGAGGTGCTGCCCGTTCGTGGCGCCGTGATCAAGATCTTCTACGCGCTTTTGCAAGCGGCAAGTGAACGTCTACCGCAGCAACAAGAGCCTCATCTTGTAGGCTTTGGAATCTCTTCAAGGGTGAGACTTGATAACCCCCTCGTTGCTACCGTCTTCTAGATTGCATCTTGGCTTGGATTGCGTGTTCGCGGTAGGAAATTTTTTGTTTTCTATGCAACGTTATCCCACAGTGGTATCAGAGCCGTGTCTATGCATAGATGGTTGCACGAGTAGAACACAATGGTTTTGTGGGCGTTGATGCTCTTGTTATCTTTAGTTTGAGTACTTTGCATCTTTGTGGCATAGTGGGATGAAGCGGCTCGGACTAACTTTTCATGACCGCGTTCATGAGACTTGTTCCTCGTTCGACATGCAACTTGTATTGCATAAGAGGCTTTGCGGGTGTCTGTCTCTCCTACTATAGTGAAGATTCAATTTACTCTTCTATTGAAAACACTAGTATCAACGTTGTGGTTCATGTTCGTAGGTAGATTAGATCTCTCTCGAAAACCCTAAACCACGTAAAATATGCAAACCAAATTAGAGACGTCTAACTTGTTTTTGCAGGGTTTGGTGATGTGATATGGCCATAATGTGATGATGAATATGTATGAGATGATCATTATTGTTTTGTGGCAACCGGCAGGAGCCTTATGGTTGTCTTTAAATTTCATGTTGAGTAGTATTTCAAAGTAGTTGTAATAGTTGCTACATGGAGGACAATCATGAAGACGGCGCCATTGACCTTGACGCTACGCCGACGATGATGGAGATCATGCCCGAAGATGATGGAGATCATGTCCGTGCTTTGGAGATGAATATCAAAGGCGCAAAGACAAAAGGGCCATATCATATCACATATGAACTGCATGTGATGTTAATCCTTTTATGCATCTTATTTTGCTTAGATCGCGATGGTAGCATTATAAGATGATCCCTCACTAAAATCTCAAGATAATAAAGTGTTCATCCTTAGTAGCACCGTTGCCAAGACTTGTCGTTTCGAAGCATCTCGTGATGATCGGGTGTGATAGAATCAACAAGTGCATACAACGGGTGCAAGACAGTTTTGCACATGCGGATACTAAGGTGGCCTTGACGAGCCTAGCATGTACAGACATGGTCTCGGAACACATGATACCGAAAGGTAGAGCATGAATCATATGGTTGATATGATGAACACTTTGAGTGTTCGCCATTGAAATCACACCTTGTCTCGTGATGATCGGACTTAGGTGCGGTGGATTTGGTTCGTGTGATCACTAAGACAATGCGAGGGATATTGTTTTGAGTGGGAGTTCACCTAGATTTTTAATTATGTTGAATTAAAATTTGAACTCAATTTGTCATAAACTTAGTCTAAACTTTTGCAAATATATGTTGTAGAGATGGCGTCCCCAATCAATTTTAACCGGTTCCTAGAGAAAGAAAAACTTAAGAGCAACGGTAGCAACTTCACCGACTGGTTCCGTCATGTGAGGATCTTCCTCTCTGGCGGAAATCTGCAATATGTGCTTGATGCACCGCTAGGTGACCCTCCTGCAGAAACTGAAACCGATGAAGTAAAAGCTGTTTACGAGACTCGGAAAACTCGGTACTCTCAAGTTCAATGTGCCATCCTGTGCGATCTGAATCCGATCTTCAAAAACGTTTTGAGCACCACGATCCTCATGAATTGATGAAAGAGCTGAAAGCTATTTTTGAGACTCATGCGGCCGTGGAGTGCTATGAAGCATCGAAACATTTCTTCAGCTGTATGATGGAAGAAGGCAGCTCCGTTAGTGAGCACATGCTCGCCATGACCGGGCATGCGAAGAAACTTCGATGACTTGGGAATAGTGATTCCTAACAGACTGGGGATTAATCGTGTCCTTAAATCACTGCCACCAAGTTACAAGAACTTTGTGATGAACTACAATATGCAGAACATGAACAAGGAGTTACCTGAACTCTTTGGCATGCTAAAAGCTGCTGAGATTGAGATCAAGAAAGAGCACCAAGTGTTGATGGTCAACAAGACCACCAGTTTCAAGAAACAGGGCAAGTCTAAGGAAAAATTCAAGAAGGGTGGCAAGAAAGCTGCCACGCCTCCTATAAAACCTAAGAACGGCCCTAAGCCTGATGCTGAGTGCTATTACTGCAAGGAGAAGGGACACTGGAAGCGTAATTGCTCCAAGTATCTGGCTGATCTGAAGAGCGGCCTTGTCAAGAAGAAGAAAGAAGGTATATCAGATATACATGTTATAGATGTTTATCTCACTGGTTCTCGTTCTAGTACCTGGGTATTTGATACTGGTTCGGTTGCTCATATTTGTAACTTGAAACAGGAACTAAAGAATAAACGAAGACTACTGAAAGATGAAGTGACGATGCGCGTTGGAAACGGATCCAAAGTCGATGTGATCGCTGTTGGCACACTTCCTCTACATCTACCTTCGGGATTAGTTTTAAGCCTAAATAATTGTTATTTTGTACCCGCGTTGAGCATGAACATTATATCTGGATCTTGTTTAATGCAAGACGGTTATTCATTCAAGTCTGAAAATAATGGTTGTTCTATTTTTATGAATAATATCTTTTATGGTCGAGCACCTGAAAAGAATGGCTTATTTCTGTTAGATCTCGATAGTAGTGATACACATATACATAACATTGATGCTAAGCGAATTAAATTGAATGATAATTCTACTTATATGTGGCACTGTCGTCTTGGTCATATTGGAGTGAAACGCATGAAGAAACTCCATACTGATGGATTACTTGAATCACTTGACTTTGAGTCACTTGATAGATGCGAAGCATGTCTAATGGGAAAAATGACTAAGACTCCATTTTCTGGTATGATGGAGCGAGCTACTGACTTATTGGAAATCATACATACCGATGTGTGTGGACCAATGAGCGTAGCATCGCGCGGTGGTTATCGTTATGTTCTAACCTTCACAGATGATATGAGTAGATATGGGTATATCTATTTCATGAAACATAAATCCGAAACTTTCGAGAATTTTAAGGAATTCCAAAGTGAAGTAGAAAATCAACGTAACAAGAAGATTAAATTTCTACGATCTGATCGTGGAGGTGAATATCTGAGTTATGAGTTTGGCATGCATTTAAAGAAATGCGGAATACTTTCACAATTGACACCGCCGGGAACACCACAACGAAACGGTGTGTCCGAACGTCGTAATCGAACTCTCTTAGATATGGTTCGTTCTATGATGTCTCTTACTAATTTGCCGTTATCATTTTGGAGTTATGCATTAGAGACAGCTGCATTCACTTTAAATAGAGCACCATCAAAATCCGTAGAAACGACACCGTATGAATTATGGTTTAATAAGAAACCTAAGCTGTCGTTCCTTAAAGTTTGGGGTTGCGAAGCCTATGTAAAGAAGTTACAACCGGACAAGCTAGAACCCAAAGCGGAGAAATGCGTCTTCATAGGATACCCTAAGGAAACTATAGGGTACACTTTCTATCACAGATCCGAAGGCAAAATCTTTGTTGCTAAGAACGGAATCTTTCTTGAGAAAGAATTTCTCACTAAAGAAGTGACTGGAGAAAAGTAGAACTCGATGAGATTGATGAATCTATACTCGTTGATCAGAGTAGCGCAGTACCGGAAGTTGTACCTGTACCGCCTACAGCAGCAACAGAGGAAGCTAATGATAATGATCATGAAACTTCGAACGAGGAAACTACCGAACCTCGCAGATCGACAAGGGAACGTGCCACTCCTGATTGGTATGATCCTTGTCTAAATGTTATGATTGTGGATAACAATGATGAGGACCCTGCGACGTATGAAGAAGCGATGATGAGCCCAGATTCCAACAAATGGCAAGAAGCCATGAAATCCGAAATGGGATCCATGTATGATAACAAAGTATGGACTTTGGTAGACTTACCTGATAGCCGCAAGGCTGTCGAGAATAAATGGATCTTCAAGAGAAAAACAGATGCTGATGGTAATATTACTGTCTATAAAGCTCGATTTGTCGCAAAGGGTTTCCGACGAATTCAAGGAGTTGACTACGATGAGACTTTCTCACCTGTAGCGAAGCTAAAATCTGTGAGGATTTTGTTAGCAATAGCAACATTTTTCGATTATGAGATTTGGCAGATGGATGTCAAAACGGCGTTCCTTAATGGAGACATTGAGGAAGAGTTGTATATGGTACAACCCAAAGGTTTTGTCGATCCTAAAAATACTGACAAAGTATGCAAACTTCAGCGTTCAATCTATGGACTGAAGCAAGCATCAAGAAGTTGGAACCGACGCTTTGATAAGGTGATCAAAGACTTCGGGTTTATACAGTGTCATGGAGAGGCCTGTATTTACAAGAAAGTGAGTGGGAGCTCTGTAGCATTCCTGATATTATATGTAGATGACATATTATTGATTGGGAATGATATAGAACTATTAAGCAGTGTAAAAGGTTATCTGAATAATAGTTTTTCAATGAAAGACCTTGGTGAAGCATCGTATATATTAGGCATTAAGATTTATAGAGATAGATCAAGACGCCTAATAGGGCTATCACAGAGTACATACCTGGACAAGATTCTAAAGAAGTTTAGAATGGACAAAAGTAAGAAAGGGTTCTTACCTATGTTACCAGGCAAGGTCTTGAGTAAGACTCAAGGACCGGCTACGGCAGAAGAAAGAGAAAGGATGAGTAATATCCCCTATGCCTCGCGATAGGATCTATCATGTATGCCATGCTATGTACTAGACCGGATATAGCGCATGCTGTTAGTTTGACTAGCAGATATCAAAGTGATCCAGGAATGGAACACTGGACAGCGGTCAAGAATATCCTGAAGTACTTGAAAAGAACTAAGGATATGTTTCTTTGTTATGGAGGTGACCAAGAGCTCGTTGTAAACGGTTACACCGATGCAAGTTGGAACACTGATCCTGATGACTCTAAGTCCCAATCTGGGTACGTGTTTATATTGAATGGTGCTGCAGTAAGCTGGGCAAGCTCGAAGCAGTGCACGGTGGCGAAGTCTTCAACAGAATCAGAGTATATAGCGGCTTTAGAGGCTTTATCAGAAGCGGTATGGATGAAGAGGTTCATTGTAGAGATCGGTGTGGTTCCTAGTGCATTGGACCCATTAATCATTTATTGTGATAACATGGGTGCCATCGCCAATGC
Organism: Lolium perenne; assembly: GCF_019359855.2. Taxonomy (NCBI): domain Eukaryota; kingdom Viridiplantae; phylum Streptophyta; class Magnoliopsida; order Poales; family Poaceae; genus Lolium; species Lolium perenne. The sequence continues at coordinate 224,991,105 of NC_067250.2, forward strand.
ACAAGAGCCAAGGTCACACAAGAGGCTGAAGCATATCAAGCTGCGTTACCACTCGATTCGCGAGTACATCAAAGATGGAGAAGTAAAGATTTGCAAAGTACACACTGATCTGAATGTAGCAGATCCGTTGACTAAAGCTCTCCCTAGGGCAAAGCATGACCAACACCAGAATGCCATGGGTGTTAGGTATATTACAATGTAATCTAGATTATTGACTCTAGTGCAAGTGGGAGACTGAAGGAGATATGCCCAAGAGGCAATAATAAAAGTGGTTATTATATATCTTTATGTTTATGATAAATGTTTATATGTCATGCTATAATTGTATTAACCGAAACATTAGTACATGTGTGATATGTAAACAACAAAGAGTCCCTAGTATGCCTCTTAACTAGCTTGTTGATTAATGGATGATTAGTTTCGTAATCATGAACATTGGATGTTATTAATAACAAGGTTATGTCATTATATGAATGATGTAATGGACACACCCAATTAAGCGTAGCATAAGATATCGTCATTAAGTTATTTGCTATAAGCTTTCGATACATAGTTACCTAGTCCTTATGACCATGAGATCATGTAAATCACTTATACCGGAAAGGTACTTTGATTACACCAAACGCCACTGCGTAAATGGGTGGTTATAAAGGTGGGATTAAGTATCCGGAAAGTATGAGCTGAGGCATATGGATCAACAGTGGGATTTGTCCATCCCGATGACAGATAGATATACTCTGGGCCCTCTCGGTGGAATGTCGTCTAATGTCTTGCAAGCATATGAATGAGTTCATAAGAGACCACATACCACGGTACGAGTAAAGAGTACTTGTCAGGAGACGAGGTTGAACAAGGTATGAAGTGATACCGATGATCAAACCTCGGACAAGTAAAATATCGCGTGACAAAGGGAATTGGTATCGTATGTGAATGGTTCATTCGATCACTAAAGTCATCGTTGAATATGTGGGAGCCATTATGGATCTCCAGGTCCCGCTATTGGTTATTGGTCGGAGTAAGTACTCAACCATGTCCGCATAGTTCGCGAACCGTAGGGTGACACACTTAAAGTTGGATGTTGAAATGGTAGAACTTGAATATGGAATGGAGTTCGAATATTTGTTCGGAGTCCCGGATGAGATCCCAGACATCACGAGGAGTTCCGGAATGGTCTGGAGAATAAGATTCATATATAGGAAGTCATTTTATAAGATTTAAAATGATCTAGAAGGTTCTATGGAAGGTTCTAGAAAAGTCCGGAAGAAACCACCAAGGAAGGTGGAGTCCCAAAGGGACTCCACCTCCATGGCCGGCCAACCCTAGTGGGGGAGGAGTCCCAAGTGGACTCCCCCTATGGGGGCCGGCTACCCCCCCACATGGAAGGGGGGAATCCCACCCCAAGTGGGATTCCCACCTTGGGTAGGTTTCCCTATCACATGGAAGGTTTTGGGTTCGGGTCTTATTCGGAGACTTGTAGTCCAACACTTGGGGCTTCCACCTATATAATGAGGGGCCAAGGGGAGGGGGCCGGCCACCCCAAGACCACAGCTTGGCCGCACCCCTATAGTGGCCGGCCACCCCCTCCCAAACCCTAGCCGCCCCCTCTCTCCTCCATAGCTCCCGCACGCTTAGCGAAGCTCCGCCGGAGTTCTCCACCACCACCGACACCACGCCGTCGTGCTGTCGGATTCAAGAGGAGCTACTACTTCCGCTGCCCGCTGGAACGGGGAGGTGGACGTCGTCTTCATCAACAACCGAACGTGTGACCGAGTACGGAAGTGCTGCCCGTTCGTGGCGCCGTGATCAAGATCTTCTACGCGCTTTTGCAAGCGGCAAGTGAACGTCTACCGCAGCAACAAGAGCCTCATCTTGTAGGCTTTGGAATCTCTTCAAGGGTGAGACTCGATAACCCCCTCGTTGCTACCGTCTTCTAGATTGCATCTTGGCTTGGATTGCATGTTCGCGGTAGGAAATTTTTTGTTTTCTATGCAACGTTATCCCACACATAAGATGTGATGGAATAAAAATATAGTTTCAGGGGAGGAACCTGATAATGTTGTCGATGAAGAAGGGGATGCCTTGGGCATCCCCAAGCTTAGACGCTTGAGTCTTCTTGAAATATGCAGGGATGAACCACCGGGGCATCCCCAAGCTTAGAGCTTTCACTCTCCTTGATCATATTGTATCATATCCCTCTCTTGATCCTTGAAAACTTCCTCCACACCAAACTCAAAACAACTCGTTAGAGGGTTAGTGCACAATCAAAATTTACATGTTCAGAGGTGACATAATAATTCTTAACACTTCTGGACATTGCACAAAGCTACTGAAAGTCAATGGAATAGAAAAATCCATCAAGCATAGCAAAACAGGCAATGCGAAATAAAAGGCAGAATCCGTCAAAACAGAACAGTTCGTAAAGACAAATTTTATTGAGGCACCAGACTTGCTCAAATGAAAATTCTCAAATTGAATGAAAGTTGCGTACATATCTGAGGATCACTCAAGTAAATTGGCATAATTTTCTGAGTTACCTACAGAGAATTAGGCCCAGATTCGTGACAGCAAAGAAATCTGTTTCTGCGCAGTAATCCAAATCTAGTATGAACCTTACTATTAACGACTTTACTTGGCACAACAATGCACAAAACTAATATAAGGAGAGGTTGCTACAGTAGTAACAACTTCCAAGACTCAAATATAAAATAAAAGTACTGTAGTAAAAACATGGGTTGTCTCCCATAAGCTCTTTTCTTTAACGCCTTTCAGCTAGGCGTAGAAAGTGTATATCAAGTATTATCAAGAGACGAAGTGTCAACATCATAATTTGTTCTAATGATAGAATCAAAAGGTAACTTTATTCTCTTTCTAGGGAAGTGTTCCATACCTTTCTTGAGAGGAAATTGATATTTAATATTACCTTCCTTCATATCAATGATAGCACCAACAGTTCGAAGAAAAGGTCTTCCCAATATAATCGGACAAGATGCATTGCATTCAATATCCAAGACAACAAAATTAACGGGGACAAGATTATTGTTAATGGTAATGCGAACATTATCAACTCTCCCCAAAGGTTTCTTTGTAGAGTTATCAGCAAGATTAACATCCAAATAACAATTTTTCAATGGTGGCAAGTCAAGCATATTATAAATTTTATTAGGCATAATGGAAATACTTGCACCAAGATCACATAAAGCATTACAATCAAAATCATTGACCTTCATCTTAATGATGGGCTCCCAACCATCCTCTAGCTTCCTAGGAATAGAAGCTTCGCGTTCTAGTTTCTCTTCTCTAGCTTTTATGAGAGCATTTGTAATATGTTTCGTGAAAGCCAAGTTTATAGCACTAGCATTAGGACTCTTAGCAAGTTTTTGTAGGAACTTTATAACTTCAGAGATATGAAAATCATCAAAATCCAAACCATTATAATCTAAAGCAATGGGATCATCATCCCCAATGTTGGAAAAAATTTCAGAAGTTTTATCACAGGCAGTTTCAGCAGTTTTAGCAGTTTCAGGCAGTTTTTCACGCTTTGCATTAGAAGTGAAAACATTGCCAACACCAATTCTTTTACCATTATTAGTAGGAGGTACAGCAACATGTGGAGCATTAGCATTGCTAGTGGTGGTAATAGTCCAAACTTTAGCTATATTATCTTCTTTTTCATTTTCTTCTTTCTCCCACCTAGCACGCAATTCGGCCATCAATCTTATATTCTCATTAATTCTAACTTGGATGGTATTTGCTGTAGTAACAATTTTATTATCTATATCCTCAGGTTTCGCAGCCATTTTATTAATTAAAGAAGATTGTGACGCAGACATGTATGAGATTCGGTTTTCAGCATTTGCAAGTTTAGTTTGCAACCCAGAGATCTCCATATTCAGATTTTCAAGTTGATTTCCTAAATTCTTCAACAAGGTAGATTGTTCATTCATAGTCTTAGTAAACAATTTATTTTGCTCATATTGTGATTGCATAAAGCTCTTGGTGGATCTTTCAATTTCTAACATCTTTTCCTCATTAGGTGAAGCATATCTACCATAAGAGTTACCATTAGCAGGATATGGCCTAGAATTATTATAATTGTTATTTTTAATGAAATTCACATCAACATGTTCTTTTTGAGCAACCAATGAAGCTAACGGAACATTATTAGGATCAACATTAGTTCTACCATTCACAAGCATAGACATAATAGCATCAATCTTATCACTCAAGGAAGAGGTTTCTTCGAAAGAATTTACCTTCTTACCTTGTGGAGCTCTTTCCGTGTGCCATTCAGAGTAATTAATCATCATATTATCAAGAAGCTTTGTTGCTTCACCAAGAGTGATGGACATAAAGGTACCTCCAGCAGCTGAATCCAATAGGTTCCGCGAAGAAAAAGTTCAGTCCTGCATAAAAGGTTTGGATGATCATCCAAGTAGTCAGTCCATGGGTTGGGAAATTTTTAACCAAAGATTTCATTCTTTCCCAAGCTTGTGCAACATGCTCATTATCCAATTGTTTAAAATTCATTATGCTACTCCTCGAAGATATAATTTTAGCAGGGGGATAATATCTACCAATAAAAGCATCCTTGCATTTAGTCCATGAATCAATACTATTCTTAGGCAGAGATAGCAACCAATCTTTAGCTCTTCCTCTTAATGAGAAAGGAAATAATTTTAATTTTATTATGTCACCATCTACATCTTTATACTTTTGCATTTCACACAATTCAACAAAATTATTGGGATGGGCAGCAGCATCATCAGAACTAACACCAGAAAATTGCTCTCGCATAACAAGATTCAGTAAAGCAGGTTTAATTTCAAAGAATTATGCTGTAGTAGCAGGTGGAGCAATAGGTGTGCATAAGAAATCATTATTATTTGTGGTTGTGAAGTCACACAACTTAGTATTTTCAGGAGTACCCATTTTAGCAACAGTAAATAAAGCAAACTAGATAAAGTAAATGCAAGTAACTAATTTTTTTGTGTTTTTAATATGGAGTGCAAACAAGATAGCAAATAAAGTAAAGCTAGCAACTAATTTTTTTGTATTTTGATATAATGCAGCAAACAAAGTAGTAAATAAAATAAAGCAAGACAAAAACAAAGTAAAGAGATTGGGATGTGGAGACTCCCCTTGCAGCGTGTCTTGATCTCCCCGGCAACGGCGTCAGAAATTTAGCTTGACACGCGTACAACACGCGACCGTTGGGAACCCCAAGTGGAAGGTGTGATGCGTACAGCAGTAAGTTTCCCTCAGTTAGAAACCAAGGTTTATCGAACCAGTAGGAGTCAAGCAGCACGTCGAAGGTTGATGGCGGCGAGATGTAGTGCGGCGCAACACCAGGGATTCTGGCGCCAACGTGGAACCTGCACAACACAACCAAAGTACTTTGCCCCAACGAAACATCGAGGTTGTCAATCTCACCGGCTTGCTGTAACAAAGGATTAGATGTATAGTGTGGATGATGATTGTTTGCGTAAAAACAAGAGAACGAGTATTGCAGTAGATTGTATTCGATGTAAAAGAATGGACCGGGGTCCACAGTTCACTAGAGGTGTCTCTCCCATAAGATAAATAGCATGTTGGGTGAACAAATTACAGTTGGGCAATTGACAAATAGAGAGGGCATGACCATGCACATACATGATATGATGAGTATAGTGAGATTTAATTGGGCATTACGACAAAGTACATAGACCGCTATCCAGCATGCATCTATGCCTAAAATGTCCACCTTCAGGTTATCATCCGAACCCCTTCCAGTATTAAGTTGCAAACAACAGACAATTGCATTAAGTATGGTGCGTAATGTAATCAATAACTACATCCTCGGACATAGCATCAATGTTTTATCCCTAGTGGCAACAGCACATCCACAACCTTAGGGGTTTCTGTCACTCCCCCAGATTCAATAGAGGCATGAACCCACTATCGAGCATAAATACTCCCTCTTGGAGTTACAAACATCAACTTGGCCAAAGCCTCTACTAGTAACGGAGAGCATGCAAGATCATAAACAACACATAGGTAATAGATTGATAATCAACATAACATAGTATTCTCTATCCATCGGATCCCAACAAACACAACATATAGCATTACAGATAGATGATCTTGATCATGTTAGGCAGCTCACAAGACCCGACAATGAAGCACATAAGGAGAAAACAACCATCTAGCTACTGCTATGGACCCATAGTCCAGGGGTGAACTACTCACTCATCACTCCGGAGGCGACCATGGCGGTGAAGAGTCCTCCGGGAGATGATTCCCCTCTCCGGCAGGGTGCCGGAGGCGATCTCCTGAATCCCCCGAGATGGGATTGGCGGCGGCGGCATCTCTGGAAGGTTTTCCGTATCGTGGCTCTTAGTACTGGGGGTTTCGCGACGAAGACTATATGTAGGCGGAAGGGCAGGTCAGGGGGCGTCACGGGGGGCCCACACACTAGGCCGGCGCGGCCAGGGCTTGGGCCGCGCCGCCCTAGTGTCTGGCCACCTCGTGGCCCCACTTCGTCTCCTCTTCGGTCTTCTGGAAGCTTCATGGCAAAATAGGCCCCTGGGCGTTGATTTCGTCCAATTCCGAGAATATTTCCTTACTAGGATTTCTGAAACCAAAAACAGCAGAAAACAACAACTAGCTCTTCGGCATCTCGTTAATAGGTTAGTGCCGGAAAATGCATAAATATGACATAAAGTATGCATAAAACATGTAGGTATCATCAATAATGTGGCATGGAACATAAGAAATTATCGATACGTCGGAGACGTATCAAGCCTCATTTCTCCTCCTATTTCTATCATAGTAAACACATACGTAACACACATTTGCGTAAGATCGAAGTTGAGAATATAAATATATATATTTGGTATAAGTTGGATAGAAAAGGAGACCGCGCTTTTTTTTTGCTCCATTATAAGTACATCCTGCCTCCCTATGCCCAAGCTCTTGGCACTGTTTGCATTGGTTTAGGCCACCTACCTTAGGTTTATTCCCTAAACCCCCTCAAGAGCACCCTTAATTCTTAGTTTCCTATGTCTTCCTGCACCTCTTTTTGGTAGTAGTGCATGCAAAACAAAATCTACATCAACTGCAGGCCACCGAGTCTTATCCGTGAGTGGTTCTATTTTACCTTGATATGCTTCCTTGAATTTTTCCACTGAGTAGTAGTCATCCACAAAGTTCTCCATCTTAACATTAGGCAGTGCAGTTAAAACAACTAATGCATGTGGACATGGCTTGCCTGTATGTTGCCACTCGAGGCAAGTACATTCACATGTAAGAGCCTTCACTACATGCCTAATGTGTTCTTTCTCTGTATCCCTAACCTCAGCGCTCAAGTCACTTGATACATGTGTATTTAGATGGCCTAATCCTCTAGTTATATTGTTCAATTATTGTATGATAGCTGGCAGAATTTTACCTTGTAGACGCTCTCCAATTCTTCTCCTCTTCCTTAAGAGCTCCATAACCATCTCCCGCAGCTTATCGCAAAGTTGGACAATAGGCAAATCCTTTATATGTCTGAGCCAACTATAAAAGCATTCTGCCAGGTTATTATGGAGGTAGTCCACCTTGATACTCGTGTTGAACATACACATAATATAGGAGTGGACATTGATATCAAAATGATAACATAAATCAATTTGCAAGTACAGTAGGAAATAATAATTGACAACAGTAGGAAATATACCTCATCCATAGCAGATTGTGGTACAACTCTAGGTAATGATACAACTTAGGCTCTTCCATGAATACTTGTTTCATATCCCAATCAAATTTTGACTTCTTATATGCCTTAGCAGCTGGCCACATATGGGAAAACTTTTCACCATGAATTTTTTTAACCGCATTTCCCATAAGGTGCCTAAAACACTCTCTTTGCTCGGCATTTGGAAAAACAGTCTTCACTGCATTTTCTAAGTCTTTGCACACATCTGTGCATATAGCCAATATAGGAGGATTGCATATTGCCTTCTTTAGTTGGCTCGTGAACCAGGTCCAGTTTTCTCTAGTTTCAGCATCAAAAAATCCAATAGCTACAGGAAACATCCAATTATGTCCGTCCAAAGTTGTGACTGTGGCTAGGTGTCCATTCCACTTACCATTTAAATGAGTTGAGCCTATACTTAAGTATGGTCTACACCCACTCAAAAATCCATCTATGCATGGCTTAAACGCAATGAAGAACTTGTCAAAAAACGTTTTACCTTCAACTTCCTTGGTGGCAATCTCTACAACACTCCAGGGTGACCTCAGCTCAATCTCTGCTTTGAAGTTGTACAACAATCGAAAGCTTTCTTCCCAGCTCCCATATAGATCAACAATAGCTCTTTGTCGACCCTTATAAACAGTATGATATGGAACCTTCACATTGTAGTCACTCTGAAGCTTCTTTTGTATGTCAGTAGCACTCATCTCTGGGCCATTCTTCATGATTATTTCTGCTCTTTCAGCAACCCAGCTCTGCGATGCCATACTAGTTTTCTTCCTGCTTCTAGAGGCGCACATATGCTTGTCCTCCAACTCAGTCACCTACATGTATAATCGGTGGACAGGATTGTTTAAGGCTTTAAGCCATCAAGATATGAAAGATTTTACACAAGTAATGGGAAGAGAATATTGGAAACAAGTACAATTAATAGACAAGAATCAAATACGTACTACCACAGTAGTGCCCACTTGCTTCTTCTTGGCCGTAATCTTCCAAGGACAACCTTCTTCAAACTTCTTGCAATTAGCCATATACTTCTTTTGGCTGAGACATCATAATTTTTATGTCAAACTCCCTTTTGATAGCATAGTGTTTGAGTGCCATTCTAAAGGTATCCATTGAAGGAAAAGTGTCACCCACGGCCATCTCTGGATTATCTCTATCAAAGAAAGTGAATTCCTCCATGGGTCCAATATCATCAATAGGTAAGGCTGCACCCTCAGTGTCATTGGCATCAATAACTGATATATTAGCGTCAACAAGAGCGGCATTAGCATCATTAGCAGCCTGGTGCAGTACCTTGACCGTCTCATCCTCCTCCTTCAGACCAAGTAAACATCGTGTCCACGTGAACAGTATAATCATTTCTTCTTGTTCAATCAAGAGACTTGACCAATCCACCCCACCAAAGGTTGCTGCCGCTGATGCATCAGAAGAACTACCAATTTCTACATCAGTGTCATCCCTAGACAGCAAGGAAAAAATCAGTCTCACAAGAGGTGGTACTCACATAGACATAGTCACACGTACTGCAGAATCGATAGCATCAAAACGAAATTGTGCAAAAACGTAAAACAATGATGTTACCTATTCATTGATTCCATATTCACTCTCCTGCCCCTCGATGCCTCTCAATTTTAGAAATATTTCATGTCACATACCTAGGGTTCAACAGAATTATCAGTACCAATTTGGGGTATGAGAAGAGAACAGAAAACCAAAAGTGAGAAAAGAGACGGGGTAACCTGGCTCTCCGCCGTGCTCCTTTGCGCTGGCCGGTGTTGTTAGATCGTTGCCGACGTCCTGGTGCGTCGCCTAGGATAGAGAGTCGACGGCGGCGTGTACGAGAAATAGGAAGCGAAGATACTAGCGATCGCACGATCTAGCTAGGCGTATATACCGGATCGTGCGTGGGCATTTTCCCAACGGATCTTGTAGAAATTTTATTTTCGCAAACCAGTCCCTGTTGTACATTTAGTGAAAGCCGAATCAACTTTGTACATCTTGTCAAAGTCCCACGAATTGAGTAACAAATAGTCAATTTTCTCAATTGCCTATATTTCTTGAAAATGGCATTTACATTGATTTAATTGATACAGAGTACATCCTAAGAGGTCCATGCTAATCATATGAGCATGCTTTCCCAAACACAAAAAAGAAGAGTAAAAATCTACACTTTTGCTTTGTTTGTTTCATCACTGCTATACACTAAATAGTATCTACATACATTCAAATTTTGACAAATCTAAGACGCATATTTATATATGGAAGGAGTAGAATATAGTACCGGAAATGATACAACATTTTGTTACTTGTTCAAAGATAGAGCCAATAGAGATCAGAGATACCTTTGTTAAAGATGGTTTTAGAAATTGAAAGAGACCCGAACCATTTCAGATTTTTTTGTTGAACAAAGACCATTTCAGATATATGTATTGAACTTCAACGTTAACAACCAATTTATTCTATATATTATTCATTTGGTAAACGTCTTTCACAAATGGGGAGGCGCAATTTTTGTGTGTGGAGGTGTGCCCCCCCTCCAATTTTATCCTGCGTCCGCCACTGCTATTAGGTATATATAGATATATCGACACGAAAAACATGACGGTGTTAACAATTCGTAATTTGGGTATTCCGTCCAAGAGTTGAGTTAGTTGTTTCTGAAGTTTCAATCTGAAATAATACGTTAGAACAACTAACGAGCAAGTGAAATGGCCGCCCTATAACAGAAAAAACGAGTGCATACTAGTCCATCAAGGATAAAAACGGGAACCTAGGGCCTGCCCTGTGATTACCGCCGCTCAGCCATAGTTTCTCTCCCGCACGCGCATGATCGGAACGAGTTCCATGGATCACAGGAGAACCAACAGCCCACAAGAAGCACGATCCAACCTTGAAGGCATGTCAGCATAAGTAATTTTGTGTTTGTGCCCACAATCAATGTAGGGCGGTTGCCCAACCAGGGTCGCCGCCACTGACAACCACAGTATTCCAAATTTAGTACCCACTTCGTTCTGTAATATAATATTGCATCTAAAATATGAGTTAGTAGGTTCTAATGATGTCTTATATTACGCGCTGTGCTCTGTAGTTTTTCTTGTGAGTACGTGTATAGTTGGAGTTTATCTTATATATGTTTATGGCATGTTGATAGATGTGCAAAGTCCATCAACGCACATCACATTCTTACGGTTTAACTTTCGTCTCTGCGGACTAAGTAACAATGAAAAATCACAGGTACAAAAAATTCATTTAGCCGGCAGTGCACAACACATCATCCTATGCAAATTCGTGCAAGACTTGAGTAAAAGAACAAAGCGCTAATTAACCGACGAAAAACTAGCATGTGACGGTACAATGAAGGCAAACAAACCATTTGTTAGTCACAACAAGTTGCATTCGATGCACCAAGCTAGTCTCTCTATACAAATACTTTACGGGCAGCCTCATGGATCGTATGCATAGTACTTCTGTAGTAGGCGAGATTTGATTATTAACTGTTGAAATCTTCAGTGGTACGAACCAGATCGGATCCATCATCCGCCTGTCGCTCGCTGCACTTCATTGGCATAGATCACAGCAGGGCATATCTCTCTATGTACTACAGAGCAGAGTGCGTAGCTTCCCATGTCTGCGCAGCATCTTCCATTCGACCGATCGTTCGAAAAGGATCCGGCCGGAAGCGGAGCCGGCCTGACGGCGGTATATTCCATCCATCCGCCATGTGCACGTAGGTGGAGCTGTAGATGTTCGTTAGTTTGCAACTTACAAGCACGGAGATTGTGTTTGCTATGCAGGGCACGCAGACTCGCATGTGATCGTGATTGTTGGATCTGGAAAACGTCAAGAGCTTGCTTGCAATAAAGTAAGCAATCAGGGACGACATCTCTGCATCATTTAGGGCACGGATTACAGTATAGTATTATCGGTCAGATAGTGTCAGGGTCGTCTGAACTCCATTAGCTTGAGCCCTGGATATACATATGTGATGTGCTCGATGTTAACGAAGTTTTTGATATCATGCTGTGACGGTCTTTGTTTCCTAGGCTCATAGTCCTGCCATGTTGTTTGTGCTGCACGATGCATGAGCATTGAGCAATGCAGAGAAAAGCACAAGCTATATACAGAGATACATGGCGGGAGGATTCTGGAGTAGATGGAAGTTCTAGAATTGTCCGCTCACCGTCACCGAAAGGTAAAAGACGATGGACACAAGTGGCAACAGAATAGGATTATCCGCGAAGCGGGCGACGGCCTATCATTCTACAGGGGCGCGCCCAATTGGCCGCCAATTCATCATATTCTCCATGTGACAAGCTAGCTCTAGCTAAACTAGCCTCTCCTTTGCACTGGATCTCCATGGCTGTAGGACTTACTAGTTAACCCGTGAGCGAAGATACAATACTCTCTCATTTTTTTTCGATAAAGGATGCTTTATTACTTTAATAAGCAATTACATCCAGCCTCTGCATACCCAGGATGCACACAACCGTTTTGTTGTCTCAAGTCCAAAAGGATAAATAATAAAAACTAGGCGAGATACATATCGGAACGATGAATCATATAACGCCTAAAGTGTAGGTGGGGCATCTATCCGTAGACTATGCTGCCACCCATGTAGGGAAAAGTATCCCTCGCCGTAACCTCCAACCGTGTACAGACCTCCGTACATAGTTGTCGGTTCTCCACTCGCTGTAGAGGTAACCATGAACGGAGAATACCTGTACATCTGTAGATGACCTGCAACAAAGAACAATTTTTGTCATTAAAGATCTTGTCATTTCTACATAGCCAAAGCGCCCAGATAACTGCTAGCGCCCCCACCCTAAGAAGCAACTTAAACCTTGAATCTAAACCATGAAGCCAATTGCCAAAGACATTGGCGACACTAGTCGGAGGATACAAGGTAGACGCTACTTGGATGACAGACCATATAGATCTCGCGAACTGGCACTGGAAGAATAAGTGTTTGATTGTTTCGTCCTGATGACAAAAAACACACCGTGTACTTCCATGCCAATTCCGCTTAACAAGATTGTCTTTGGTGAGAATAACCCCACGACGAAGATACCATCCAAAAATTTTAATTTTTAATGATATCTTCATCTTCCAAATCTTCTTATTGTTGTCAACTGGTAAGTCAGAAAGAAGGATCGCATTGTAGAAAGATTTTACGGAAAAGGTACCATCTACATGAAGGTTCCATCTAAATTCGTCTGGTTCAGGTGATAAATGAATATCTCCGAGCCGTTGAATTAGGGTATTCCATGCCACAAGTCTTTGTCCAAGTAAAACCCGTCTGAACGTCACATTCGGAGGTGAGGTAGCCATTACAGTAGCAATGGTATCACCTTGGCGATGAGCAATCCTATACAGAGCAGGATACTGTTCACTTAAGGGTGCATTGTCTAGCCAAGCATCTTCCCAGAACCGTATCTGTGCTCCATTCCTGATTGAGAAAGTACCATGGCGAAAGAATACATTTTTTGTCGCCATAAGACCAGCACAGAAGTGAGAATCCCCAGGTTTCCAAACCACTTGGGATAATGTCTTCGAACCGATATACTTTCTCCGAAGAATAGTTTGCCAAGTCCCATCCTCAGTAAGTAGCTTAAACAACCATTTACCCAGAAGAGCTGAATTCTTGACCTCCAGGTCATGAACTCCAAGCCCTCCTTGATCTTTGGGACTACAAACTATACTCCACTTAACCAGTCGATATTTCTTTTTCTCGCTGTCCCCTTGCCAAAAGAATCTGGATCGATAGTAATCGAGTTTATGCAGAATTCCTTTCGGTAGGATGAAGAATGATAACATATACAGTACCATATTTGTGAGTACCGAATTAATGAGTACCAATCTTCCTCCCAGGGACAACAATTTACTGTTGGGATTCGTAGCATAGAAAAAAAAAATTCCTACCGCGGGAACGCAATCCAAGCCAAGATGCAATCTAGAAGACGGTAGCAACGAGGGGATGATCGAGACTCACCCTTGAAGATTTCCAAAGCCTATAAGAGTAGGCTCTTATTGCTGCGGTAGACGATCACTTGCCGCTTGCAAAAGCGCGTAGAAGATCTTGATCACGGTGCCACGATCGGGCAGCACCTCCGTACTCGGTCACACGTTCGGTGTTGATGAAGACGACGTCCTTCTCCCCGTTCCAGCGGGCAGCGGAAGTAGTAGCTCCTCCTTGAATCCGGCAGCACGACGGCGTGGTGGCGGTGGTGGTGGAGAACTCCGGCGGAGCTTCGCTAAGCGTGCGGGAGAGGTGGAGAAGAGAGGGGGCGGCTAGCGTTTGGGAGAGGGGGGCGCCGGCCACTAAGGGGTGCGGCCACCTTGTGGTCTTAGGGTGGCCGGCCCCCTCCCCTTGGCCCCTCATTATATAGGTGGAACCCCCAAGTGTTGGACTACAAGTCTTCGAATAAGACCCCAAACCAAAACCTTCCATGTAGTAGGGAAACCTACCCAAGGTGGGACTCCCACTAGAGGTGGGATTCCCCCCTTCCATGTGTGGGATGGCCGGCCCCCTTAGGTGGAGTCCACCTTGGACTCCCCCACTAGGGTTGGCCGGCCATGGGAGGTAGGGTCCCTTCGGGACTCCGCCTTCCAATTTGATTTCTTCCGGACTTTTCTAGAACCTTCTAGAACCTTCCATAAAATCTTCCGGATCATTTTATAACTTATAAAATGACTTCCTATATATGAATCTTATTCTCCGGACCATTCCGGAACTCCTCGTGATGTCCAAGATCCCATCCGAGACTTCGAACAATACTTCGAACTCCATTCCATATTCAAGTTCTACCATTTCAACATCAAACCTTAAGTGTGTCACCCTACGGTTCGCGAACTATGTGGACATGGTTGAGTACTCTCTCCGACCAATAACCAATAGCGGGATCTGGAGATCCATAATGGCTCCCACATATTCAACGATGACTTCAGTGATCGAATGAACCATTCACATACGATACCAATTTCCTTTGTCACGCGATATTTTACTTGTCCGAGGTTTGATCATCGGTATCACTCTATACCTTGTTCAACCTCGTCTCCTAACAAGTACTCTTTACTCGTACCGTGGTATGTGGTCTCTTATGAACTTATTCATATGCTTGCAAGACATTAGACGACATTCCACCGAGAGGGCCCAGAGTATATCTATCCGTCATCGGGATGGACAAATCCCACTGTTGATCCATATGCCTCAACTCATACTTTCCGGATACTTAATCCCACCTTTATAACCACCCATTTACGCAGTGGCGTTTGATGTAATCAAAGTACCTTTCCAGTATAAGTGATTTACATGATCTCATGGTCATAAGGACTAGGTAACTATGTATCGAAATCTTATAGCAAATAACTTAATGACGTGATCTTATGCTACGCTTAATTGGGTGTGTCCATTACATCATTCATACAATGATATAACCTTGTTATTAATAACATCCAATGTTCATGATTATGAAACTAATCATCCATTAATCAACAAGCTAGTTAAGAGGCATACTAGGGACTCTTTGTTGTTTACATATCACACATGTATCAATGTTTCGGTTAATACAATTATAGCATGGTATATAAACATTTATCATAAACATAAAGATATATACTAACCACTTTTATTATTGCCTCTTGGGCATATCTCCAACAGTCTCCCACTTGCACTAGAGTCAATACTCTAGATTACATTGTAAGGTACCTAACACCCATGGCATTCTGGTGTTGGTCATGCTTTGCCCTAGGGAGAGCTTTAGTCAACGGATCTGCTACATTCAGATTAGTGTGTACTTTGCAAATATTTACTTCTCCATCTTCGATGTACTCGCGAATCGAGTGGTAACGCAGCTTGATATGCTTCAGCCTCTTGTGTGACCTTGGTTCTTGTGCATTGGCGATGGCACCCATGTTGTCACAGTAGATGACTAGTGGGTCCAATGCACTAGGAACCACACCGAGCTCTACAATGAACCTCTTCATCCATGCCGCTTCTGATGAAGCCTCTGAAGCCGCTATGTACTCTGATTCTGTTGAAGACTTCACCACCGTGCACTGCTTCGAGCTTGCCCAGCTTACTGCAGCATGATGTCTACGGGAGCTTCTATTCTTGTAGACAGTGTTGGGCCTCCAAGAGCAGAGGTTTGTAGAACGGCAGCAAGTTTCCCTTAAGTGGATCACCCAAGGTTTATCGATCTCAGGGAGGAAGAGGTCAAAGATATCCCTCTCAAGCAACCCTGCAACCACAAAGCAAGAAGTCTCTTGTGTCCCCAACACACCTAATAGGTGCACTAGTTCGGCGAAGAGATAGTGAGATGCAAGTAATATGGATGAGTATGAGTGGTAATAGCAATCTGAATAAAATATGGCAGCGAGTAAACATGCAACAAAACAGTAAACAAACGGAGATTCGATGCTTGGAAGCAAGGCCCAGGGATCCTGCTTTCACTAGTGGACACTCTCAACAATGATCACATAATAGGACTACTCTACACCCTCTTGTTGGATGATGAACACCACTAATTGTGTAGGATTACACGAACCCTCAATGCCGGAGTTAACAAGCTCCACAATATTCAATGTTCATATTTAAATAACCTTAGAGTGCAAGATAGATCGACACAATTACACCGAGAACTAACATAGCATGCACACTGTCACCATCACACTATGAAGGAGGCATAGATCACATCAATACTATCATAGCAATAGTTAACTTCATAATCTACGAGAGATTACAATCATACCCCACGCCAAGTACTACACGATGCACACACTGTCACAATTACACCGCGCAGGAGGAATAGAGTACTTTAATAACATCACTAGAGTAGCACATATATGATATTCAACTAGATCACATAAAGAGAGAGATGAACCACATAGCTACAGCAGATCCCTCAGCCCCGGGGGTGAATTACTCCCTCCTCATCATGGAGACAGTGATGACGGTGAAGATGGAGGTGGAGACGGTGGTGGAGATGACTCCGGGGGCAATTCCCCATCCCGGCGGCGTGCCGAAACAGAGACTTCTGTCCCCCGAATTGGAGTTTCGTGATGGCGGCGGCTCTGGATGGTTTTCTCTGGTTTCGTCGAACTGGGTCGAGGTTTTAGGTCAGGGACGACTAAATAGGCGAAGAGTCAGAGTCGGAGGGGCCACAGGGGGCCCACACACTAGGGGGGCGCGCCCCCCCTTGGCCGCGCCGTCCTATGGGGTGGGGCCCCCTGGCTCCCCTCTGGCCCTTCTTCGGTGCTCTGGAAGCTTCCGGGAGTTCTAAGATCTTCGGCGTTGATTTCGTCCGATTCCGAGAATATTTCCTTACTAGGATTTCTGAAACCAAAAACAGCAGAAAACAGCAACTGGCCCTTCGGCATCTCGTTAATAGGTTAGTTCCGTAAAACGCATAAAAACGATATAAAGTGTGCATAAAACATGTAGATAACATCAATAATGTGGCATGGAACATAAGAAATTATCGATACGTCGGAGACGTATCAGCATCCCCAAGCTTAGTTCCTGCTCGTCCCGAGCAGGTAAACGATAACAAAGATAATTTCTGGAGTGACATGCCATCATAACCTTGATCATACTATTGTAAGCACATGTAATGAATGCAGCAATCAAAGCAATGGTAATGACATGAGTAAACAAATGAACCATATAGCAAAGACTTTTCATGAATAGTACTTTCAAGACAAGCATCAATAAGTCTTGCATAAGAGTTAACTCATAAAGCAATAAATCAAAGTAAAGGTATTGAAGCAACACAAAGGAAGATTAAGTTTCAGTGGTTGCTTTCAACTTGTAACATGTATATCTCATGGATATTGTCAATGCAAAGTAATATAACAAGTGCAATATGCAACTATGTAGGAATCAATGCACAGTTCACACAAGTGTTTGCTTCTTGAGGTGGAGAGAGATAGGTGAACTGACTCAACAATAAAAATAAAAGAAAGGCCCTTCGCAGAGGGAAGCATTGATTGCTATATTTGTGCTAGAGCTTTGATTTTGAAAACAAGAAACAATTTTGTCAACGGTAGTAATAAAGCATATGTGTTATGTAAATTATATCCTACAAGTTGCAAGCCTCATGCATAGTATACTAATAGTGCCCGCACCTTGTCCTAATTAGCTCGGATTACCTGGATTATCATTGCAATGCATATGTTTTAACCAAGTGTCACAAAGGGGTACCTCTATGCCGCCTGTACAAAGGTCTAAGGAGAAAGCTCGCATTGGATTTCTCGCTATTGATTATTCTCAACTTAGACATCCATACCGGGACAACATAGACAACAGATAATGGACTCCTCTTTTATGCATAAGCATTCAACAACAATTAATTTTCTCATATGAGATTGAGGATATTTGTCCAAAACTGAAACTTCCACCATGGATCATGGCTTTAGTTAGCGGCCCAATGTTCTTCTCTAACATTATGCATGCTCTAACCATTCTAGCGGTAAATCTCCCTTACTTCAGACAAGACGGACATGCATAGCAACTCACATGATATTCAACAAAGAGTAGTTGATGGCGTCCCCAGGAACATGGTTATCGCACAACAAGCAACTTAATAAGAGATAAAGTGCATAAGTACATATTCAATACCACAATAGTTTTTAGGCTATTTGTCCCATGAGCTATATATTGCAAAGGTAGAGGATAGAAATTTTAAAGGTAGCACTCAAGCAATTTACTTTGGAATGGTGGAGAAATACCATGTAGTAGGTAGGTATGGTGGACACAAATGGCATAGTGGTTGGCTCAAGGATTTTGGATGCATGAGAAGTATTCCCTCTCGATACAAGGCTTAGGCTAGCAAGGTTATTTGAAACAAACACAAGGATGAACCGGTGCAGCAAAACTTACATAAAAGACATATTGTAAACATTATAAGACTCTACACCGTCTTCCTTGTTGTTCAACCCAATACTAGAAATTATCTAGACCTTTAGAGAGACCAATTATGCAAACCAAATTTTAGCAAGTTCTATGTATTTCTTCATTAGTAGGTGCAAAGTATATGATGCAAGAGCTTAAACATGAGCACAACAATTTCCAAGTATCACATTATCCAAGACATTTTGCCAATTACTACATGTAGCATTTCCCGTTTCAACCATATAACAATTAACGAAGCAGTTTCAACCTTCGCCATGAAAATTAAAAGCTAAGAACACATGTGTTCATATGAACCAGCGGAGCGTGTCTCTCTCCCACACAAGCATTTATTCAAACAAAAACAAAAACAAAAGCACACAGACGCTCCAAGCAAAGTACATAAGATGTGGCCGAATAAAAATATAGTTGCAAGAGAAGGAACCTGATAATTTGTCGATGAAGAAGGGGATGCCTTGGGCATCCCCAAGCTTAGACACTTGAGTCTTCTTGAAATATGCGGGGATGAACCACCGGGGCATCCCCAAGCTTAGAGCTTTCACTCTCCTTGATCGTAGTATATCATCCTCCTCTCTTGACCCTTGAAAACTTCCTCCACACCAAACTCGAAACAAACTCATTAGAGGGTTAGTGCATAATCAAAAACTCACATGTTCAGAGGTGACACAATCATTCTTAACACTTCTGGACATTTCCCAAAGCTTCTGAAAGTTAATGGAACAAAGAAATCCATTCAACACAGCAAAAAAGGCAATGCGAAATAAAAGGCAGAATCTGTCAAAACAGAACAGTCTGTAAAGACGAATTTTAAAGAGGCACCAGACTTGCTCAAATGAAAATGCTAAAATTGAATGAAAGTTGCGTACATATCTGAGGATCACTCACGTAAATTGGTATAATTTTCTGTGTTACCTACAGAGAATTAGGCCCAAATTCGTGACAGCAAGAAATCTGTTTCTGTGCAGTAATCCAAATCTAGTATGAACCTTACTATCAAAGACTTTACTTGGCACAACAATGCAATAAAATAAGATAAGGAGAGGTTGCTACAGTAGTAACAACTTCCAAGACACAAATATAAAACAAAATTACTGTAGCAAAATAAACACATGGGTTATCTCCCAAGAAGTTCTTTTTTTATAGCCATTAAGATGGGCTCAGCAGTTTTAATGATGCACTTGCAAGAAATAGTATTTGAAGCAAAAAGAGAGCATCAAGAGGCAAATTCAAAACACATTTAAGTCTAACCCACTTCCTATGCAAAGGAATCTTGTACACAATTGAATTCATGAAGAACAAAGTGACAAGCATAAGAGGATAAAACACGAGTAACTTCAAGATTCTCAACATAAAGAGGGGAAACTTAGTATTATTAAGATGCATATAACCATGTTTCCCTCTCTCATAATAACTTTCAGTAGCATCATTGATGAAATCCACAATATACCCATCACTTAAAACATTCTTATCATGGTTCATATGCATATAAGTATCATTAATTTTGGCATAAGAAGAGTTCTTCTCATTAATAGTAATTGGAGCAAGATTATTATCAAGAATTTGAACATGGTAAACAAGTTGCATATTAAGGGAATTGTTTTTGGTAATCCAATCATGACTATGACAAGTTTCATAAGGATAGTTATAACCTATATCATAGCATTCTTTATAATAATCATCAAAGATCGGAGGCACAGTGTCATCATAAGAAATAGAATAGTTATCTTTCACAGTCGGTTTATCTGTGACCATACCATCATTGTTATTAGAAGGAGATGTATCAAACACATAATGATCAGTAGCAAAAGGATTTTCAAACACCTCTTCCCCAGGCTTAAAACTTTCTATATCATTATGGGAGGAAGCATGGATAGCACTGATACTATGGCAATTATTATCATCATCATTTTCAGAATTAGTTTCCCAGAGATTTGCAATATCAAAAGTAGTGTGCTCATTCAAATCATGATCACTAATGTATGTAAAGGGAATAGGAAGATCATTGTATTTAGATTCATTATCATAATAATCATTAGGAGCAACATACTTACGGTTACCTAGCGTTATCTCATTCACGCGGGGATATGCCGCTACCTCTTTCTCTTTATTCTCCTCCTTCTTCTTCTTCTTCTTCTTCTTCTTCTTCTTCTTCTTCGTTCCCTTCTTCTTCTTCTTCTTCTTCTTCTTCTTCTTCTTCTCTTCGTTCTCCTCGTTCCCTTCTTTAGGAGGAAGAGGCTTGAAGGGTGGCTTGTCCGCATAACCTGATTTACTTTCAGAAACAATAGAAGAAACTTGGGAGGATTCCTCCTTTTCATTAATTAGTTCAAAACACACAGCGGTCCTATCATATTTTGGCAAGGTGTCATCTTCTAAAATATTTTGTATGTAAGTATTTGTATGGCTATTATCAATGCAATAAGAAAAACACCCATGCAGGACATCATCAATATCAAGATCACTCATATGTAACAAAGAGATTTTTCTCGATAGCTCTTCACACCACAAAAATAAAGTAAGTTCATCATGCTGATTAGGAGTAATTTCATCATCACAATACCAATTTGTAGCACTCATGGGGTTCAAATTATCATTGGAGGAGCATTGAAAATTAAAATGACCCACTCCATGGCAAAGTTCACAAATAAAAGGATAGAGGGCACACACTTTTTTACCAAGATCATCTAGAGCCCTAAACCACTTTCTAGTTTTTTCATTAATATGATGGATGCAATATTCATCTTTGATTTGGTTAATTCCACAAGGTCTATGCATTCCACAAAAATTAACATGCTTATAGGAAATAGCATTCTTAGGAGTTTGAGCATGCTTATTGCAATCATTAACAACAATTTCATTCATCATGCAAGCCTCTTTAAAAGGTTCGTGATACTTATCAAAATTCTTCTTAGGCAATTCAAAATGAGAAGCAAAGGCTTTATAAAGATTTGCAGCAACTTGAGAGTCAAGGCCATAAGTAGCACTCATATCTCGAAATTTATCAGTATCCATAAAGGTTTCAATGCATTCATAATCATAATTTATACCTGACTCTTTACCTTTGTTGTTCTCCCATCCTTCAGCGTTCTCCTCAATCCGATCAAGAAGATCCCACTTAGCTTCAACCTCCTTGCTTGTGAAAGATCCCTCCGAACAGGCATCCAGATAGTCCTTGTGTTGTCCTGAAAGCCTCGCATAAAAATTGTTAACAATAACATTACGGGGAGCTCATGAATGGGACATTTGAGCATTAGTGACTTCAATCTTCCCCACGCTTGAGAAATACTCTCTCTATCACGAGGATAAAAGTTATAAATACAATTCCTATCAATATGCACTTCATAAGGAGGATAAAATTTAGAGTAAAAGAGAGATACAATTTCCTCCCAACCAAGAGAATGACTATTCTTCAACAATTTATACCAATGCGCCGCTTTACCAGACAGCGAAATAGAGAATAGCTTCTTCCTCACTTCATCCATAGAGATACCTGCACACTTGAATAACCCGCATAATTCATGCAAAAACAGTAAATGATCTCCAGGATGGACAGTTCCATCCCCTTCATAGCGGTTATCCATAACACGTTCAATAATTTTCATAGGTATTTTATACGGAATACTTTCAGCAGGTGGATTTAAAATATCAGAAGCATCATTAGAGTTATCGCATATGGGAGATAAAGCATTATCAGAGCAAAATATTTCTTCCAAAGCTGAGGAGCAAAAAAGATTATTTTTATATAAACTAGCTTCCCCAAGCTTAGACTTATCCATAGCATTAGCAGTGATTGCGTTCATACTAATAACATTGCTACTAGCATGCAATTGAGGCTCCATAGGTTCTTTAATTTTTGCATCACACAAGTCATGTCTTAACTCAGGAAATAAAATAAGAAGCTCATTGTTGTCCATTATGCCTAACTAGTGTAAAACAAGAAACAAAAAGATGCAATTGCAGGATCTAAAGGAAATAGCTTCGAGCACACACACAATGGCGCCAGAAAAGTACTGTTACCTGGAACCGGAGTATGAGTGCCTTTTACCTTTCCTCCCCGGCAACGGCGCCAGAAAAGTGCTTGATGTCTACGGGAGCTTCTATTCTTGTAGACAGTGTTGGGCCTCCAAGAGCAGAGGTTTGTAGAACAGCAGCAAGTTTCCCTTAAGTGGATCACCCAAGGTTTATCGATCTCAGGGAGGAAGAGGTCAAAGATATCCCTCTCAAGCAACCCTGCAACCACAAAGCAAGAAGTCTCTTGTGTCCCCAACACACCTAATAGGTGCACTAGTTCGGCGAAGAGATAGTGAGATGCAAGTAATATGGATGAGTATGAGTGGTAATAGCAATTTGAATAAAATATGGCAGCGAGTAAACATGCAACAAAACAGTAAACAAACGGAGATTCGATGCTTGGAAGCAAGGCCCAGGGATCCTGCTTTCACTAGTGGACACTCTCAACAATGATCACGTAATAGGACTACTCTACACCCTCTTGTTGGATGATGAACACCACTAATTGTGTAGGATTACACGAACCCTCAATGTCGGAGTTAACAAGCTCCACAATATTCAATGTTCATATTTGAATAACCTTAGAGTGCAAGATAGATCGACACAATTACACCGAGAACTAACATAGCATGCACACTGTCACCATCACACTATGAAGGAGGCATAGATCACATCAATACTATCATAGCAATAGTTAACTTCATAATCTACGAGAGATTACAATCATACCCCATGCCAAGTACTACACGATGCACACACTGTCACAATTACACCGCGCAGGAGGAATAGAGTACTTTAATAACATCACTAGAGTAGCACATAGATGATATTCAACTAGATCACATAAAGAGAGAGATGAACCACATAGCTACAGCGGAGCCCTCAGCCCCGGGGGTGAATTACTCCCTCCTCATCATGGAGACAGCGATGACGGTGAAGATGGCGGTGGAGACGGTGGTGGAGATGACTCCGGGGGCAATTCCCCGTCCTGGCGGCGTGCCGGAACAGAGACTTCTGTCCCCCGAATTGGAGTTTCGCGATGGCGGTGGCTCTGGATGGTTTTCTCTGGTTTCGTCGAACTGGGTCGAGGTTTTAGGTCAGGGACGACTAAATAGGCGAAGAGTCGGAGTTGGAGGGGCCACAGGGGGCCCACACACTAGGGGGCGCGCCCCCCCTTGGCCGCGCCGCCCTGTGGGGTGGGGCCCCCTGGCTCCCCTCTGGCCCTTCTTCGGTGCTCTGGAAGCTTCCTGGAATTCTAAGATCTTCGGCATTGATTTCGTCCGATTCCGAGAATATTTCCTTACTAGGATTTCTGAAACCAAAAACAGCAAAAAACAGCAACTGGCCCTTCGGCATCTCGTCAATAGGTTAGTTCCGGAAAACGCATAAAAACGATATAAAGTGTGCATAAAACATGTAGATATCATCAATAATGTGGCATGGAACATAAGAAATTATCGATACGTCGGAGACGTATCAGCATCCCCAAACTTAGTTCCTGCTCGTCCCGAGCAGGTAAACGATAACAAAGATAATTTCAGGAGTGGCATGCCATCATAACCTTGATCATACTATTGTAAGCACATGTAATGAATGCAGCGATCAAAGCAATGGTAATGACATGAGTAAACAAATGAATCATATAGCAAAGACTTTTCATGAATAGTACTTTCAAGACAAGCATCAATAAGTCTTGCATAAGAGTTAACTCATAAAGCAATAAATCAAAGTAAAGGTATTGAAGCAACACAAAGGAAGATTAAGTTTCAGTGGTTGCTTTCAACTTGTAACATGTATATCTCATGGATATTGTCAATGCAAAGTAATATAACAAGTGCAATATGCAAGTATGTAGGAATCAATGCACAGTTCACACAAGTGTTTGCTTCTTGAGGTGGAGAGAGATAGGTGAACTGACTCAACAATAAAAATAAAAGAAAGGCCCTTCGCAAAGGGAAGCATTGATTGCTATATTTGTGCTAGAGCTTTGATTTTGAAAACAAGAAACAATTTTGTCAACGGTAGTAATAAAGCATATGTGTTATGTAAATTATATCCTACAAGTTGCAAGCCTCATGCATAGTATACTAATAGTGCCCGCACCTTGTCCTAATTAGCTCGGATTACCTGGATTATGATTGCAATGCACATGTTTTAACCAAGTGTCACAAAGGGGTACCTCTATGCCGCCTGTACAAAGGTCTAAGGAGAAAGCTCGCATCGGATTTCTCGCTATTGATTATTCTCAACTTAGACATCCATACCGGGACAACATAGACAACAGATAATGGACTCCTCTTTTATGCATAAGCATTCAACAACAATTAATTTTCTCATATGAGATTGAGGATATTTGTCCAAAACTGAAACTTCCACCATGGATCATGGCTTTAGTTAGCGGCCCAATGTTCTTCTCTAACATTATGCATGCTCTAACCATTCTAGCGGTAAATCTCCCTTACTTCAGACAAGACGGACATGCATAGCAACTCACATGATATTCAAGAAAGAGTAGTTGATGGCGTCCCCAGGAACATGGTTATCGCACAACAAGCAACTTAATAAGAGATAAAGTGCATAGTGGTTGGCTCAGGGATTTTGGATGCATGAGAAGTATTCCCTCTCGATACAAGGCTTAGGCTAGCAAGGTTATTTGAAACAAACACAAGGATGAACTGGTGCAACAAAACTTACATAAAAGACATATTGTAAACATTATCAGTGTTCCAACTTGCATCGGTGTAACTTGTTACAACGAGCTCTTGGTCACCTCCATAACAAAGAAACATATCCTTAGTTCTTTTCAAGTACTTCAGGATATTCTTGACCGCTGTCCAGTGTTCCATCCCTGGATCACTTTGATATCTGCTAGTCAAACTAACAACATGTGCAATATCCGGTCTAGTACATAGCATGGCATACATAATAGAGCCTACTGCCGAAGCATAGGGGATCTGACTCATCCTTTCTCTTTCTTCTGCCGTAGCCGGTCCTTGAGTCTTACTCAAGACCTTGCCTGGTAACATAGGTAAGAACCCTTTTTTACTTTCGTCCATTCTAAACTTCTTTAGAATCTTGTCCAGGTATGTACTCTGTGATAGCCCTATTAGGCATCTTGATCTATCTCTATGAATCTTGATGCCTAATATATACGATGCTTCACCAAGGTCTTTCATTGAAAAACTATTATTCAAATAACCTTTTACACTGCTTAATAGTTCTATATCATTCCCAATCAATAATACGTCATCTACATATAATATCAGGAACGCTACAGAGCTCCCACTCACTTTCTTGTAAATACAGGCCTCTCCATGACACTGTATAAACCCGAAGTCTTTGATCACCTTATCAAAGCGTTGGTTCTAACTTCTTGATGCTTGCTTCAGTCCATAGATTGAACGCTGAAGTTTGCATACTTTGTCAGCATTTTTAGGATCGACAAAACCTTTGGGTTGTACCATATACAACTCTTCCTCAATGTCTCCATTAAGGAACGCCGTTTTGACATCCATCTGCCAAATCTCATAATTGAAAAATGCATCTATTGCTAACAAAATCCTCACAGATTTTAGCTTCGCTACAGGTGAGAAAGTCTCATCGTAGTCAACACCTTGAATTTGTCGGAAACCCTTTGCGACAAGTCGAGCTTTATAGACAGTAATATTACCATCAGCATCTGTTTTTCTCTTGAAGATCCATTTATTCTCGACAGCCTTGCGACTATCAGGTAAGTCTACCAAAGTCCATACTTTGTTATCATACATGGATCCCATTTCGGATTTCATGGCTTCTTGCCATTTGTTGGAATCTGGGCTCATCATCGCTTCTTCATACGTCGCAGGGTCCTCATCATTGTTGTCCACAATCATGACATTTAGACAAGGATCATACCAATCAGGAGTGGCACGTTCCCTTGTCGATCTGCGAGGTTCAGTAGTTTCCTCGTTCTAAGTTTCATGATCATTATCATTAGCTTCCTCTGTTGTCGGTGTAGGCAGCACAGGAACAGTTTCCGGTACTGCGCTACTCTGATCAACGAGTAAAGATTCATCAATCTCATCGAGTTCTACTTTTCTTCCAGTCACTTCTTTAGTGAGAAATTCTTTCTCAAGAAAGGTTCCGTTCTTAGCAACAAAGATTTTGCCTTCAGATCTGTGATAGAAAGTGTACCCTATAGTTTCCTTAGGGTATCCTATGAAGACGCATTTCTCCGCTTTGGGTTCTAGCTTGTCCGGTTGTAACTTCTTTACATAGGCTTCGCAACCCCAAACTTTAAGGAACGACAGCTTAGGTTTCTTATTAAACCATAATTCATACGGTGTCGTTTTCTACGGATTTTGATGGTGCTCTATTTAAAGTGAATGCGGCTGTCTCTAATGCATAACTCCAAAAAGATAACGGCAAATCAGTAAGAGACATCATAGAACAAACCATATCTAAGAGAGTTCGATTACGACGTTCGGACACACCGTTTTGTTGTGGTGTTCCCGGCGGTGTCAATTGTGAAAGTATTCCGCATTTCTTTAAATGCATGCCAAACTCATAACTCAGATATTCACCTCCGCGATCAGATCGTAGAAATTTAATCTTCTTGTTACGTTGATTTTCTACTTCACTTTGGAATTCCTTAAACTTCTCGAAAGTTTCGGATTTATGTTTCATGAAATAGATATACCCATATCTACCCAGATCATCTGTGAAGGTTAGAACATAACGATAACCACCGCGCGATGCTACACTCATTGGTCCTCACACATCGGTATGTATGATTTCCAATAAGTAAGTAGCTCGCTCCATCATACCAGAAAATGGAGTCTTAGTCATTTTTCCCATTAGACATGCTTCGCATCTATCAAGTGACTCAAAATCAAGTGATTCAAGTAATCCATCGGTATGGAGTTTCTTTATGCGTTTCACTCCAATATGACCAAGACGACAGTGCCACATATAAGTAGAATTATCATTCAATTTAATTCGTTTAGCATCAATGTTATGTATATGCATATCACTACTATCGAGATCTAACAGAAATAAGCCATTCTTTTCAGGTGCTCGACCATAAAAGATATTATTCATAAAAATAGAACAACCATTATTCTCAGACTTGAATGAATAACCGTCTTGCATTAAACAAGATCCAGATATAATGTTCATGCTCAACGCGGGTACAAAATAACAATTATTTAGGCTTAAAACTAATCCCGAAGGTAGATGTAGAGGAAGTGTGCTGACAGCGATCACATCGACTTTGGATCCGTTTCCAACGCGCATCGTCACTTCATCTTTCAGTAGTCTTCGTTTATTCTTTAGTTCCTGTTTCGAGTTACAAATATGAGCAACCGAACCAGTATCAAATACCCAGGTACTAGTACGAGAACCAGTGAGATAAACATCTATAACATGTATATCAGATATACCTTCTTTCTTCTTCTTGACAAGGCCGCTCTTCAGATCAGCCAGATACTTGGAGCAATTACGCTTCCAGTGTCCCTTTTCCTTGCAGTAATAGCACTCAGCATCAGGCTTAGGGCCGTTCTTAGGTTTCATAGGAGGCGTGGCAGCTTTCTTGCCACCCTTCTTGAATTTTCCCTTAGACTTCCCCTGTTTCTTGAAACTGGTGGTCTTGTTGACCATCAACACTTGGTGCTCTTTCTTGATCTCAATCTCAGCAGCTTTTAGCATGCCAAAGAGTTCAAGTAACTCTTTGTTCATGTTCTGCATATTGTAGTTCATCACAAAGTTCTTGTAACTTGGTGGCAGTGATTGAAGGACACGATTAATCCCCAGTCTGTTAGGAATCACTATTCCCAAGTCACTGAGTTTCTTCGCATGCCCGGTCATGGCGAGCATGTGCTCACTAACGGAGCTGCCTTTTTCCTTCATGCAGCTGAAGAAGTGTTTCGATGCTTCATAGCATTCCACGGCCGCATGAGTTTCAAATATAGCTTTCAGCTCATTGACCAACTCATGAGGATCGTGGTGCTCAAAACGTTTTTGAAGATCGGCTTCCAGACTACACAGGATGGCACACTGAACTTGAGAGTACCGAGTTTTCCGAGTCGCGTAAACATTCTTTACTTCATCGGTTTCAGTTTCTGCAGGAGGGTCACCTAGCGGTGCATCAAGCACAAATTGCAGATTTCCGCCAGAGAGGAAGATCCTCACATGACGGAACCAGTCGGTGAAGTTGCTACCGTTGCTCTTAAGCTTTTCTTTCTCTAGGAACTGGTTAAAATTCATTGGGGACGCCATCTCTACAACATATATTTGCAATAGTTTAGACTAAGTTTATGACAAATTGAGTTCAAATTTTAATTCAACATAATTAAAAATCTAGGTGAACTCCCACTCAAAACAATATCCTTCGCATTGTCTTAGTGATCACACGAACCAAATCCACCACACCTAAGTCCGATCATCACGAGACAAGGTATAATTTCAATGGCGAACACTCAAAGTGTTCATCATATCAATCATATGATTCATGCTCTACCTTTCGGTATCACGTGTTCCGAGACCATGTCTGTACCCGTTGTATGCACTTTTTGATTCTATCACACCCGATCATCACGAGATGCTTCGAAACGACAAGTCTTGGCAACGGTGCTACTAAGGATGAACACTTTATTATCTTGATATTTTAGTGAGGGATCATCTTATAATGCTACCGTCGCGATCTAAGCAAAATAAGATGCATAAAACATCACATGCAGTTCATATGTGATATGATATGGCCCTTTTGTCTTTGCGCCTTTGATCTTCATCTCCAAAGCACGGACATGATCTCCATCATCTTCGGGCATGATCTCCATCATCGTCGACGTAGCGTCAAGGTCAATGGCGCCGTCTTCATGGTTGTTCACCTCATGTAGCAACTATTACAACTACTTTGAAATACTACTCAACATGAAATTTAAAGACAACCATAAGGCTCCTGCCGGTTGCCACAATACAATAATGATCATCTCATACATATTCATCATCACATTATGGCCATATCACATCACCAAACCCTGCAAAAACAAGTTAGACGTCTCTAATTTGGTTTGCATATTTTACGTGGTTTAGGGTTTTCGAGAGAGATCTAATCTACCTACGAAGATGAACCACAACGGTGATACTAGTGTTGTCAATAGAAGAGTAAATTGAATCTTCACTATGGTAGGAGAGACAGACACCCGCAAAGCCTCTTATGCAATACAAGTTGCATGTCGAACGAGGAACAAGTCTCATGAACGCGGTCATGTAAAGTTAGTCTGAGCCTCTTTATCCCACTATGCCACAAAGATGCAAAGTACTCAAACTAAAGACAACAAGAGCATCAACGCCCACAAAACCATTGTGTTCTACTCATGCAACCATCTATGCATAGACACGGCTCTGATACCACTGTTGGGATTCGTAGCATAGAAAACAAAAAAATTCCTACCGCGAGAACGCAATCCAAGGCAAGATGCAATCTAGAAGACGGTAGCAACGAGGGGATGATCGAGACTCACCCTTGAAGATTTCCAAAGCCTATAAGAGTAGACTCTTATTGCTGCGGTAGACGATCACTTGCCGCTTGCAAAAGCGCGTAGAAGATCTTGATCACGGTGCCACGATCGGGCAGCACCTCCGTACTCGGTCACACGTTCGGTGTTGATGAAGACGACGTCCTTCTCCCCGTTCCAGCGGGCAGCGGAAGTAGTAGCTCCTCCTTGAATCCGGTAGCACGACGGCGTGGTGGTGGTGGTGGTGGAGAACTCCAGCGGAGCTTCGCTAAGCGTGCGGGAGAGGTGGAGGAGAGAGGGGGCGGCTAGGGTTTGGGAGAGGGGGGCGCCGGCCACTAAGGGGTGCGGCCACCTTGTGGTCTTAGGGTGGCCGGCCCCCTCCCCTTGGCCCCTCATTATATAGGTGGAACCCCTAAGTGTTGGACTACAAGTCTTCGAATAAGACCCCAACCCAAAACCTTCCATGTAGTAGGGAAACCTACCCAAGGTGGGACTCCCACTAGAGGTGGGATTCCCCCCTTCCATGTGGGGGGGTGGCCGGCCCCCTTAGGTGGAGTCCACCTTGGACTCCCCCACTAGGGTTGGCCAGCCATGGGAGGTGGAGTCCCTTCGGGACTCCGCCTTCCAATTTGATTTCTTCCGGACTTTTCTAGAACCTTCTAGAACCTTCCATAAAATCTTCCGGATCATTTTATAACTTATAAAATGACTTCCTATATATGAATCTTATTCTCCGGACCATTCCGGAACTCCTCGTGATGTCCGGGATCCCATCCGAGACTTCGAACAATACTTCGAACTCCATTCGATATTCAAGTTCTACCATTTCAACATCAAACCTTAAGTGTGTCACCCTACGGTTCGCGAACTATGTGGACATGGTTGAGTACTCTCTCCGACCAATAACCAATAGCGGGATCTGGAGATCCATAATGGCTCCCACATATTCAACGATGACTTCAGTGATCGAATGAACCATTCACATACGATACCAATTCCCTTTGTCACGCGATATTTTACTTGTCTGAGGTTTGATCATCGGTATCACTCTATACCTTGTTCAACCTCGTCTCCTGACAAGTACTCTTTACTCGTACTGTGGTATGTGGTCTCTTATGAACTTATTCATATGCTTGCAAGACATTAGACGACATTCCACCGAGAGGGCCAAGAGTATATCTATCCGTCATCGGGATGGACAAATCCCACTGTTGATCCATATGCCTCAACTCATACTTTCTGGATACTTAATCCCACCTTTATAACCACCCATTTACGCAGTGGCGTTTGATGTAATCAAAGTACCTTTCCGGTATAAGTGATTTACATGATCTCATGGTCATAAGGACTAGGTAACTATGTATCGAAAGCTTATAGCAAATAACTTAATGACGTGATCTTATGCTACGCTTAATTGGATGTGTCCATTACATCATTCATACAATGATATAACCTTGTTATTAATAACATCCAATGTTCATGATTATGAAACTAATCATCCATTAATCAACAAGCTAGTTAAGAGGCATACTAGGGACTCTTTGTTGTTTACATATCACACATGTATCAATGTTTCGGTTAATACAATTATAGCATGATATATAAACATTTATCATAAACATAAAGATATATAATAACCACTTTTATTATAGCCTCTTGGGCATATCTCCAACATTTACCTTTCCAACTACTAAGGCGTTTTTGTAATCTTTCTTCCACTAATTTCCATTCCGCGATTGTAAGTCTCCGATAATGAATCGGAATACCCAAATAACGAATAGGAAATTGGCCTTGCCCGCAACCAAACAACTCTGTATACAGAGCCGTATCGTTTTGGGCATCACCGAAACAGAACAATTCGCTTTTATGGAAATTGATTTTCAATCCTGACAACTGCTCAAAAGCCGCCAAAATTAATTTCATATTTTTTACTTTTTCAAGATCATGATCCATAAACAGAGTTGTATCGTCGGCATATTGAAGTATAGATAAACCATCATCAACCAGATGTGGAATCACTCCTTCAATCTGACCATCAGCCTTGGCCCGCTCTATGAGTATAGCCAGCATATCCGCTACAATGTTAAACAACATCGGTGATAACGGATCCCCTTGGCGTAACCCTTTTCGTGTTTGGAAATAGTGGCCGGTGTCATCATTAACCCGGATTGCAACACTACCTCCATACACAAAATCATTTATTAGAGCGCGCCACTCTGGAGAAAAACCTTTCATCCTGAGTGTCTACTGTAGGAAAGACCACTTAACTTTATCATACGCCTTTTCAAAATCTAGTTTTAGAATAACCCCATGTAATTTCTTAAAATGCATCTCATGCACCGTCTCATGCAAGACCGCCACTCCATCAAGGATGTTTCTTCCTTGCATAAAGGCTGTCTGTGATGGCTGGACAACATGATCCGCAACCGTATTAAGTCTAATGGTGGCCACTTTCGTGAAAATCTTGAAACTTACATTTAAGAGGCAAATAGGTCTATATTGTTGAATCCTTTCTACCTCATTAACTTTCAGTAACAAGATTACTTCACCAAAATTTAGAAGAAATAATTCTAGTTGTCCAATATGTAGGTCACTGAACAAATCTAGAAGGTCCGATTTAATCGTATCCCAGAAAGTTTGATAAAACTCTGCTGGAAAACCATCAGGACCCGGTGCTTTGTTGCATTCCATTTGGAAAATTGCCTTCTGAACCTCTTCCTCAGTATAAGGTGCGGTTAGTAGACCGTTTTCTTCCATAGAAACTTGGGGTATATCGTCCGTTAAGTCCTCATTAAGAGAGAAGGTGCTTTCCTGTGGAGGACCAAACAGACATTTATAATAATTAGTAATGTAAGATTTGAGTTGCTCATGGCCTTCAATCAACCCTTCATCTTGAATAAGAGAATGAATACGTTTTTTCCGATGTCTCCCATTGGCTAAGCCATGGAAATATCGCGTATTTGAATCTCCTTCCAATATGAATTGAGCTTTGGAACGTTGATACCATTTGAGTTCCTCCTCGCGAAGAAGACTCGCCATCTGCTCATTTGATTGATTTTTAAGTTCAATCTCTTGCGTAGACAACGGTCTAACCTCCGCAACAGCCTCAAGCTCATCAATTACATTTGATAAGCGAGCCTTCTCTTTTTTAAGGATACCGGCCGTATGGGCAGCCCAACCAGAGAGATGTTTGCGCATTGTCCGCATCTTATTATTCCATCTCAAAATTGGAGTGCTGCCCCCGGCCGGTCTCTCCCAAACCTTCTTAACCATATCATAAAATACCTCTCGATGTAGCCAGCCAAGTTCAAATTTGAACGGCCATTTACAAACAGGACGGGGATTCCCAGTAGTTAGGAGGATGGGAACATGGTCAGACAGTTTTTCAATACGTTCTAGTGCACGGACTGACACCATAGGGTATTTATTTTCCCATTCGGTATCCATCAACACGCGATCTAGTTTCTCGTATGTGGGTTCAGGCAAGCTGTTGGCCCAAGTAAACTATCGACCGGACATAAACACCTCTCTTAAATCAAGGCTATCAATGACAGCATTGAACAAGAAAGGCCAATGTCCATCGAAACGGCCTTTACTTTTCTCGTGAGGAAATCTCAACAAATTAAAATCGCCTCCGATTAAAATCGGATAAGGATTATTTTTGTAAGATTTACCAACTCACGTAAAAAGTCAGTCTTAAAAGCATCCTGGGCGGCACCATACATAGCAACCAGACTCCACGTGAAACCGTCTGCTTTATTCTGAATGTCGAGCTTAATGTGATACTCTCCATCAGAACTAGCTAAGACAGTCATGGTGTCTATACGGACGCCAAGTAAAATGCCACCGGACCTACCACGAGGCGGGCGAGAAAACCACTGAAAGTTAATCCCGCCTGACAGTCGGTCGAGAAAACTTTGTGTGAAATTTCGCCTACCCGTCTCCGATATAGCAATGAAATCTAAATCATAATCTCTACAACCATCGGCAATGTGGGAATGTTTAGCCAAGTCACCAAGACCTCTGCTATTCCAAAACATGCCATTCATCGAGAAACTATTTTAGATTTAGTATTCTTGCTATATCTACAAGATTTCTTTCCAGCCGACGATCGAGAACCACATTCAGAAACTTGTAGATCAGAACTAAGCTCCACGTGTTCTAAATCGACTTCTGAAATATTACCAATAATAGCTGAGAGAAGCTGACCATCTAGGATGTCATCCTCTTCCTCATCGTCTACTACTGTTGTTTCATGCCCAGTGGAATCATTCGGAACAACCGTTAGACGGTCAAGCTCCGTCTGTCTCAACACATTGGCCGAAACTGAAATCTCATCAGACCTACTACCCATATTAACTCCTATGCTACTCAAATTTGAAGAAATACGAGTATCTGAAAACGAATTAAATGACTTGGATGGTTGCTTATTACCTGCCGTGTCGAGGTTCTTCTCAGCCTTACGTCGCATGGCTCTCTGCATGGCGTCCTCATCCGTCGGCCCCGCCCCACCCACCGCAAGAACGTACCTCCCACTCCGCCTCACCGTCGGTTGAACAACGGGAGGATGGACCGTGGGTGGCGGCTGCTGCAGGGTGGATACCGGCGATGGATAAGTCGAGGGCGGTGGAGACCAAGCCGGTGAGGGAGAAGAGGTCGTCGATACAGGGGTAGAAGGTGATGTAGCCCCCTGTATCACAGCAGCCCCAGGCGAGTCCCCCTTCGCGGGGGAAGAGGGTGTCGAAGAAGAAGCGCCCTTCGTCCCATCAGCATGCCCCTCCGCCCATGGAGGCGGTATCACAGGCTCAACGGGTCCGTCCGCGGGACACGACGAGACCCTCAAGGTCCGCTGCCCCGCATCCAGATGGCGCGGTAGCGCAGCGTCCTCCGCCGCACCGTGCAGCTGCGTATCGACCTCCGAAGTCGGCTGCTGCGACGAAGGTGGCGACATGGCCGGCTGCTGCATAGCCGGCCGGTGCATCGGCCCCAATGCCAGCAGGCCCGTGGTCAGCTGCAGCGACGCTGGGGTCACCGCGGCCGACTGCTGCATGTTGACGATAGGGACGCAGCGAGGCGCCTTCTGCACAGCCATCACGGCCCGACCGAACCAGGCCCATCGACTTTGCGGCCCACTAGAGGAGGTCTCCAGTGCCGCATCCACCGGTTTGAATCGCGGCTCGAGACCCGCCGCGATCAACGGCCGCACCGCCGGCTCCTTGGCCGTCACCGAAGGCGAAGCTGCCGGCGTCGCCTCCACGACCACGCAAGGGCGAGCGGCGGCGGTGAAGATGACTCTGGAACGATACGGGACCTGGTCGATCTCCCGTGATCGTATGCTGTTGTCGATAGGGACGCAGCGAGGCGCCTTCTGCACAGCCATCAAGGCCCGACCGAACCAGGCCCATCGACTTTGCGGCCCACTAGAGGAGGCCTCTGATACGTCTCCGACGTATCGATAATTTCTTATGTTCCATGCCACATTATTGATGATATCTACATGTTTTATGCATACTTTATGTCATTATTATGCGTTTTCCGGAACTAACCTATTGACGAGATGCCGAAAGGCCAGTTGCTGTTTTCTGCTGTTTTTGGTTTCAGAAATCCTAGTAAGGAAATATTCTCGGAATCGGACGAAACCAACGCCCAGCATCCTTTTTTTCCACGAAGCTTCCAGAACACCCGAGAGTCGCCAGAGGGGGGCCACAGGGGCCCCAGATGATAGGCCGGCGCGGCCCAGGCCCTGGCCGCGCCGCCTTATGGTGTTGTCGCCTCGTTGACCTTCTGACGCCGCCTCTTCGCCTATTTAAGCCCCCTCGACCTAAAACCTCGATACGAAAAAGCCACGGTACGAGAAACCATCCAGAGCCGCCGCCATCACGAAGCCAAGATCTGGGGGACAAGAGTCTCTGTTCCGGCACGCCCCCGGGACGGGGAAGTGCCCCCGGAAGGCTCCTCCATTGACACCACCGCCATCTCCATCAACGCTGCTGTCTCCCATGAGGAGGGAGTAGTTCTCCATCGAGGCTCGGGGCTGTACCGGTAGCTATGTGGTTCATCTCTCTCCTATGTACTTCAATACAATAATCTCATGAGCTGCCTTACATGATTGAGATTCATATGATGATGCTTGTAATCTAGATGTCGTTATGCTAGCCAAGTGAATTTTACTTATGTGATCTCCGGAGACTCCTTGTCCCACGTGTGTAAAGGTGACAGTGTGTGCACCGTGTGGGTCTCTTAGGCTATATTTCACAGAATACTTATTCACTGTTATGAATGGCATAGTGAAGTGCTTATTTATATCTCTTTATGATTGCAATGTGTTTTGTATCACAATTTATCTATGTGCTACTCTAGTGATGTTATTAAAGTAGTTTATTCCTCCTGCACGGTGTAATGGTGACAGTGTGTGCATCCGTGTTAGTACTTGGCATAGGCTATGATTGTGATCTCTTGTAGATTATGAAGTTAACTATTGCTATGATGGTATTGATGTGATCTATGCCTCCTTTCGTAGCGTGAAGGTGACAGTGTGCATGCTACGTTAGTACTTGGTTTAGTTGTGTTGATCTGTCATGCACTCTAAGGTTATTTAAATATGAACATTGAATATTGTGGAGCTTGTTAACTCCGGCATTGAGGGTTCGTGTAATCCTACACAGTTAGTGGTGTTCATCATCCAACAAAAGAGTGTAGAGTCTAGCATCTATCTATTTATTCTGTTATGTGATCAATGTTGAGAGTGTCCACTAGTGAAAGTATGATCCCTAGGCCTTGTTCCTAAATACTGCTATCGCTTCTTGTTTACTGTTTTACTGTGTTTCTACTGCCTGCAATATTACCACCATCAACTACTCGCCAGCAAGCACTTTTCTGGCACCGTTGCTACTGCTACTATTTATTCATACCACCTGTATTTCACTATCTCTTCGCCGAACTAGTGCACCTATTAGGTGTGTTGGGGACACAAGAGACTTCTTGCTTTGTGGTTGCAGGGTTGCATGAGAGGGATATCTTTGACCTCTTCCTCCCTGAGATCGATAAACCTTGGGTGATCCACTTAAGGGAAACTTGCTGCTGTTCTACAAACCTCTGCTCTTGGAGGCCCAACACTGTCTACAAGAATAGAAGCACCCGTAGACATCAAGCACTTTTCTGGCGCCGTTGCCGGGGAGGAAAGGTAAAAGGCACTCATACTCCGGTTCCAGGTAACAGTACTTTTCTGGCGCCATTGTGTTTGTGCTCGAAGCTATTTCCTTTAGATTCTGCAATTGCATCTTTTTGTTTCTTGTTTACACTAGTTAGGAATAATGGAAAACAACAAAAATATGAGAGATCTTTATGAACTTTATCTTGAATTAGGACATGATGTGTTTGAAGAGAGAATTAAAAAACCCATGGAACTTTATATGCATGCTAATGGGAATGTTATTAATATGAATGCTTTGAACACTATTGTTGCTAATGCTATGGAAAATTCTAAGCTTGGGGAAGCTGGTTTTGATGAGCATGATCTTTTTAGTCCCGCAAGCATTGAGGAGGAAATTTACTTTGATGATACTTTACCTCCTATTTATGATGATTATAATGATAGTAATCTTTTGTTGCCACCTGTTATGGAGGATAAAATTGATTATGATTACAATATACCTCCTATATTTGATGATGAGAATAATAATGATAGCTACTTTGTTGAATTTGCTCCCACTACAACTAATAAAATTGATTATGCTTATGTGGAGAGTAATAATTTTATGCATGAGACTCATGATAAGAATGCTTTATGTGATAGTTATATTGCTGAGTTTGCTCATGTTGCTACTGAAAGTTATTATGAGAGAGAAAAATATGGTTGTAGAAATTTTCATGTTACTAAAATGCCTCTCTATGTGCTTAAATTTTTGAAGCTACACTTGTTCTATCTTCCTATGCTCGTTACTTTGCTATTCATGAACTTGTTTATTTACAAGATTCCTTTGCATAGGAAGCATGTTAGACTTAAATGTGTTTTGAATTTGCTTCTTGATGCTCTCTTTTGCTTCAAATACTATTTCTTGCGAGTGCATCATTAAAACTGCTGAGCCCATCTTAATGGCTATAAAGAAAAAACTTCTTGGGAGATAACCCATGTGTTATTTTGCTACAGTACTTTGTTTTATATTTGTGTCTTGGAAGTTGTTTACTACTGTAGCAACCTCTCCTTATCTTAGTTTTGTGTTTTGTTGTGCCAAGTAAACTCTTTGATAGCAAGGTTGATACTAGATTTGGATTACTACGGAGAAACAGATTTCTTGCTGTCACGAATCTGGGCAAAATTCTCTGTAGGTAACTCAGAAAATTATGCCAATTTACGTGAGTGATCCTCAGATATGTACGCAACTTTCATTCAATTTGAGCATTTTCATTTGAGCAAGTCTGGTGCCCCATTAAAATTCGTCTTTACGGACTGTTCTGTTTTGACAGATTCTGCCTTTTATTTCGCATTGCCTCTTTTGCTATGTGGGATGGATTTCTTTGTTCCATTAACTTCCAGTAGCTTTAGGCAATGTCCAGAAGTGTTAAGAATGATTGTGTCACCTCTGAACATGTGAGTTTTTGATTATGCACTAACCCTCTAATGAGTTTGTTTCGAGTTTGGTGTGAAGGAAGTTTTCACGGGTCAAGAGAGGAGGATGATACAATATGATCAAGAAGAGTGAAAAGTCTAAGCTTGGGGATGCCCCGGTGGTTCATCCCTGTATATTTTAAGAAGACTCAAGCATCTAAGCTTGGGGATGCCCAAGGCATCCCCTTCTTCATCGACAAATTATCAGGTCACTTCTCTTGAAACTATATTTTTATTCGGTCACATCTTATGCACTTTACTTGGAGCGTCTGTGTGCTTTTGTTTTCATTTTTATTTGAATAAATGCTTGTGTGGGAGAGAGACACGCTCCGCTGGTTCATATGAACACATGTGTTCTTAGCTTT
Source organism: Lolium perenne (assembly GCF_019359855.2). Classification (NCBI taxonomy): domain Eukaryota; kingdom Viridiplantae; phylum Streptophyta; class Magnoliopsida; order Poales; family Poaceae; genus Lolium; species Lolium perenne. Next base: position 225,030,211 of record NC_067250.2, read on the forward strand.
TAATTTTCATGGCGAAGGTTGAAACTGCTTCGTTAATCGTTATATGGTTGGAAACGGAAAATGCTACATGTAGTAATTGGTAGAATGTCTTGAATAATTTGATACTTGGCAATTGTTGTGCTCATGTTTAAGCTCTTGCATCATATACTTTGCACCTATTAATGAAGAAATACATAGAGCTTGCTAAAATTTGGTTTGCATAATTGGTCTCTCTAAAGTCTAGATAATTTCTAGTATTGAGTTTGAACAACAAGGAAGACGGTGTAGAGTCTTATAATGTTTACAATATGTCTTTTATGTAAGTTTTGCTGCACCGCTTCTTCCTTGTGTTTGTTTCAAATAACCTTGCTAGCCTAAACCTTGTATCGAGAGGGAATACTTCTCATGCATCCAAAATACTTGAGCCAACCACTATGCCATTTGTGTCCACCATACCTACCTACTACATGGTATTTCTCCGCCATTCCAAAGTAAATTGCTTGGGTGCTACCTTTAAATTTCCATTCTTCACCTTTACAATATATAGCTCATGGGACAAATAGCTTAAAAACTATTGTGGTATTGAATATGTACTTATGCACTTTATCTCTTATTAAGTTGCTTGTTGTGCGATAACCATGTTCACTGGGGACGCCATCAACTACTCTTTGTTGAATATCATGTGAGTTGCTATGCATGTTCGTCTTGTCTGAAGTAAGGGCGATCTACCACCTTATGGTTAGAGCATGCATATTGTTAGAGAAGAACATTGGGCCGCTAACTAAAGCCATGATCCATGGTGGAAGTTTCAGTTTTGGACATATATCCTCAATCTCAAATGAGAAAATTAATTATTGCTACATGCTTATGCATAAAAGAGGAGTCCATTATCTATTGTCTATGTTGTCCCGGTATGGATGTCTAAGTTGAGAATAATCAATAGCGAGAAATCCAATGCGAGCTTTCTCCTTAGACCTTTGTACAGGCGGCATAGAGGTACCCCTTTGTGACACTTGGTTAAAACATGTGCATTGCGATGATCCCGGTAGTCCAAGCTAATTAGGACAAGGTGCGGGCACTATTAGTATACTATGCATGAGGCTTGCAACTTGTAAGATATAATTTACATAACACATATGCTTTATTACTACCGTTAACAAAATTGTTTCTTATTTTCAAAATCAAAGCTCTAGCACAAATATAGCAATCGATGCTTTCCTCTTTGAAGGACCATTCTTTTACTTTTATTGTTGAGTCAGTTCACCTATTTCTCTCCACCTCAAGAAGCAAACACTTGTGTGAACTGTGTATTGATTCCTACATACTTGCATATTGCACTTGTTATATTGCTTTGCATTGACAACTATCCATGAGATATACATGTTACAAGTTGAAAGCAACCGCTGAAACTTCATCTTCCTTTGTGTTGCTTCAATGCCTTTACTATGAATTATTGCTTTATGAGTTAACTCTTATGCAAGACTTATTGATGCTTGTCTTGAAAGTACTATTCATGAAAAGTCTTTGCTATATGATTCATTTGTTTACTTATGTCATTTACCATTGTCTTGGATTGCTGCATTCATTACATGTATTTACAATAGTATGATCAAGTTTATGATGGCATGTCACTCCAGAAATTATCTTTGTTATCGTTTACCTGCTCGGGACGAGCAGAAACTAAGCTTGGGGATGCTGATACGTCTCAGACGTATCGATAATTTCTTATGTTCCATGCCACATTATTGATGATATCTACATGTTTTGTGCATACTTTATGTAATTATTATGCGTTTTCCGGAACTAACCTATTGACGAGATGCCGAAAGGCCAGTTGCTGTTTTCTGCTGTTTTTGGTTTCAGAAATCCTAGTAAGGAAATATTCTCGGAATCGGACGAAATCAACGCCCAGCATCCTATTTTTCCACGAAGCTTCCAGAACACCCGAGAGTCGCCAGAGGGGGGCCATAGGGGCCCCAGATGATAGGACGGCGCGGCCCAGGCCCTGGCTGACATAGGCATCCCAAATGGGCCTGCCGAAGATAGTACCCGGGGTTTACTGAAGGCCCACTACCCGAAGAATAAGAAGATTCGGAAGCCCAAGATATTATTAAGGAAAGTTAGAGTTGTAATAGGAAGCGTTATTTGTAATCTGGCGGGATGAGTTAGAAACCGTCCCGGACTCTGTAAACTTGTACAACACGAATCCCTCGGCTCCGCCTCCTATATAAAGGGGGAGTCGAGGGACGAGGAAGGCATCGAATCATTGTTTACAAACCCTAGTTTTCATAATCGTCGAGTACTTTTCGGCTGAAACCTTCGAGATCTACTTGCCCTCTACTTCCAACTAAACCCTAGCCTACAATCCATAGGCATTGACAAGTTAATACCTTGTCAATTGGCGCCGTCTGTGGGGACTAGAGGCGTAAGGATCTGATCTCGATGGCACGTTCAAGATCTTCGACATCATCAACTGCAAGCAACGCAATGGATCGAGGTAAACAGACCGCTGCTGGTCCTGTCGATTTTGTTCCTCACCCACCCTCCCGTTTGGATGCATATGCGTATCTGGCGGAGCCTATGGAGATGACGTTCGGAAGGTTTCGCTTTCGCGTCGAGAAGGAAGGATCGTATCGTGTCGAAATTCCGATTTCGTCGGGATCATCGGCGGTCGATTCTGATTTTTCAAGCTATACATCGTCAACCGAATCAGGAGAAGAAGAAACTTTGTCGACACGCTACGTCAGCACCAGGGCAAGAGAGAAACTCACCAAGATCTTCAGCGACATGTCGTTTGAGTCATCTGCGGACTCATATATAAGCGATGGCTCCAGCAGTGTCGACAGTTGCGACTTCATCGACAAGTCTGTTACAGTGGGCAAGGTCTTCATCAATCTCAACGATGGTGTCACCAAACCCAACATAGATCTGAATACAAAATATCATCAGATTTATGCCATTGAAGAGCCAAATAATGATCAAGAGGAAACATCTGAGGCTTTCGACGATCTGGGAAATCCATACGTCGATCTGCGACGAGGTCTGGGCAATAAATACGTCGGGCCACAGCCGCGACACAGAGTTCAACTCCCGCAAGCAGCATGGGACAGAGCCACGAGAGCTATGGACGGCTCAGAACCAATGGCCACCACAGCCACGCCAGAGGAATTGCAAGCATATCAATATAGGCTCGCACGAGCTGCAAGAGAATTGGAAAAACAGACAGCTGAGTTAAACAGGAGAAAGGAGGCAGCTTCTGCATCCAGCAGGAGAAGGGCAGATCTAAGTCGACAATCTAGAACTTCGGGTCATAGCCACAGGAGGCTCGGAACAGAGCAAGATCAAGGTTGCAACATATACCCGAAGCAGAAAGAGAGCACTTGGTCCAAAACCTCGACATGTCCTTTATGTCGATAGATACAAGAGGAAACATCATCCCTAAGACACCAGAGGCTGGGTATATGGCGACACATGCTTTTATCCTCGCATCTAAACCACCTCCAGGCGATCCAAGGGAAACACTATACAATATGGCGATAGCAGGAGTTGGAGCTATGGGGACAGCGTTTGTATCAACGCCTCCCGAAGGAGCGGCAAGGCAAAATAGTCCACGACCTACAGCAGCAGCAGCGGCAGCCCCTGAAGGACCAAGCGGAGCAAGAGACACGGCAGCACAAGCAAGGGCCGATAGAGCGCGGCAAAGCAGAAGGGAACATCGGCAATCCCCGGAGCTTAACGACGAAGATATGTGCGGCTTGCCGTGCTTCACGAGGAGAGTCCGAAAAACTCAAGTCCCTTCAGGATTCAAGTTACCCGACAATTTCAAGAAATTCGACGGCCTTCAAGATCCAGAGGATTGGCTAGTTGATTATCTCGAGACAGTAAAACTCACAGGAGGAACCAGAGCAACAGCTATGCAAAGCATCCAGGTGCATCTGAGTGGAGCCGCACGGTCTTGGATAAAGAAACTTACCCCAGGATCTATCGACAGCTGGGAAAGCTTCGAGGATGTGTTCGTCAAGAACTTCCGGTCCACATGCAAGAAACCTGCGTCATTGGAGGAGTTGAGAGCATGTCGACAAAAGCCGGACGAGCCAATGAGAAAATACATCCAAAGGTGGAACATCATCAAAAACTCGGCAGAAAATATATCTGACGAGAGAGCGATAGATGCGTTTGTCGCAGGAATCAGGCGTGGAGATTTCGTCGAGGACTTGGGAAGGACCAACCCAAAGACAGTATCCGCGTTAATGGAAATAGCAAACAGATGGGCAGATGGAGAAGATGCTGTCCACAACAAACGGCACAGGTCGCCAGAGGAGGACCGTGGTCGAAATTATCAACCGAGGCGACGATTTCCTCGGCAGTACCCGAACTATGACGCTCCAGGACAAATTTCGGCAGGTTTTCGGGCAAACACAGGAGGAAATAACAGAGATGATTATCAGAGAAGCAATGAGCAGCGAGGCGATAATAGAGACGATTCTCGAAACAACAGGCAAAATAGCGGTCCTAGGTTCCCGAGGCCTTTCGTGTCTCCTGAAGAGATGATGAATGGGCCGTGTCAGATGCATTTTTTCCTCAATAACAACGGAAAAAGACAGTCAGGACATCTGCCAGAAAGATTGTCGCAATTTCCAGGCAATGCTAAGGTGGGCAGAGCACGCTAACGCTCGGGCAGCACAGAGAAATCCTCGAGAACCCAGGAGTGAGATTCACTTACCACCTCCCCCCGCGATTACAGACGACAATCGACATCAGCTCAGAATAGCGGCAGCACCTCCACCACCACCTTATGTTGATCCTAACTCCAACGGAGCGGTGTCGATGATTCAGAAGGGAAGGCCATCCAATAGAGCTCAGAAAGTAATCTCACGACAGGTGTTTATGACAGAAAAAATGCCTCCACCAACAGTCGAGTATCTTAATTGGTCAGGGCAAGATATTGGCTTCACCATAGCAGATCATCCGCAGCAAGTTCCTCGACCAGGGCAGTCAGCACTTATTTTACCAGCAGTTATTGCGGGATTTGATGTCTCTCGAGTGTTCATAGACGGCGGCAGCAGCTTAAACCTTATGTATGCAGATACATTGAGGAAGATGAACATATCACTAGCGAACTTGAAGCCAACAGACACAAGGTTCCACGGTATCACACCGGAGAAACCAAGTTATCCATTGGGGAAGATCAATCTTGACGTTCAGTTTGGAACCCGAGAGAATTATAGAATCGAGAGGCTGGAATTTGAAGTCATGGATTTTCCGTCGCAATACCACGCCCTGTTGGGACGACCATCATATGCTAGATTTATGGTGGTACCACATTATACATACTTGTTGTGGAGGTTGCCTGGACCAAAGGGACCAATCACAGTCAAAGGAAGCTTCGCCTTAGCCGATAAGTGCGATAAGGATTTTCACCGGATATCAGAAACTTTCGGGATGCAAGCTGAGTATCTGGCGTCAAGGAGTATGACTGACTACGACGTGCTGCCAGACGTTGGAAGGCCAAACAAAGAATCAACTTTCAACACCGAGAAAAATTCTAAAGAGGTGCAGATTCACCCAACAGACCCGAAAAAGACGACGTCCATCGCAAACGACATGGACCTCGCATAGGAAAGCGCGCTCATCGAGTTCCTCCATGAGAACTGGAAAATCTTCGCATGGTGTCCAGCCGAGATGCCAGGAGTACCCAGGGAACTTGCCGAGCACCACCTAAACATGGATCCATTAGCGAGACCAATCAAACAACCCTTGCGGCGTTTTTCGGAACCAAACCGCAAGGCCATGCTGTCAGAAATCGATCGACTGTGAGAAGCTGGTTTTATCAAAGAAATATTTACAGAAGCCACATGGATAGCAAATCCTGTGTTGGTGCCGAAGAAAAACACTAAGGTCCTTCGCATGTGCGTCGACTTTACGTGTCTCAATAAACATTGTCCAAAGGATCACTTTCCCCTCCCGAGGATCGATCAAATTATCGACTCCACGGCTGGATGTGAACGTCTTTCCTTCCTGGACGCATATTCTGGTTACAACCAGATCAGATTGAAAGAAGAAGATGAAGTAAAGACAGCATTCATAACACCTTATGGCGTGTTTTGCTACAGAACAATGCCCTTTGGTCTAAAAAACGCGGGAGCAACATATCAGAGGATGATGCAGAAGTGTTTGGCGACACAGATTGGGAAAAATGTGCAAGTATACATCGACGATGTCGTCATAACGTCAAAAAAGGGGGCAACGCTAATCGAGGATCTCAAGGAAACCTTTGACACCCTCGACAAATTCTGCCTCAAGCTGAACCCGACGAAGTGTTCTTTTGGCGTTCCAGCAGGAGAACTTCTGGGGTTTCTAGTTTCAGCAAGAGGGATCGAAGCAAATCCCGATAAAATACAAGCTATCGTAACAATGAGGAAGCCAACGAAGTTGAAAGAAATACAGCAGCTAACTGGGCGAGTCGCAGCTTTGAGCAGATTCGTCGCCAGACTGGGAGAAAAAGCGTTACCATTTTACGCTCTGATAAAGCAAGGAGATAAATTCCAGTGGAACGAAGAGGCCGACAGAGCTTTCGAGGATTTGAAGCGCACAATCTCGACACCACCAATTTTGGTGGCGCCGAAGGAAAAGGAACCTCTCCTGCTGTATATTGCAGCCACGCCCCAAGTGATTAGCACGGTGCTAGTTGTCGAAAGAGAAGAAGAAGGAAAACTCCATGGAGTGCAAAGACCAGTATATTTTAATCAGTGAAGTTTTATCACCTTCCAAACAGCGGTACCCGCAGTACCAGAAACTAGCATATGGAGTAATTGCAACGGCAAGGAAGTTGCGCCACTATTTTTCAGCACACCCGATAATAGTAGTCAATGAAGCACCTCTCTCAAATATACTGAACAATCCAGAAGCTACAGGGCGTGTCTCCCTTTGGGGAATAGAACTTTCCCCTCGGACATCACGTATGAAAAAAGAAAGGCAATCAAGTCGCAAGTTCTGCCAGATTTCATTGCAGAGTGGATGGAGCTACAAAACACGGGACCCCCAGACTTGTCGAGAACCTGGACCATGAATTTCGATGGGTCCAAGAGAGTAGAAGGAGCTGGCGCAGGAGTAGTACTTATATCACCTGAAGGCGACAAGTTGAAATACGTCCTTCGGATGACGTTCCCTAACGCATCCAACAATGAAGCAGAATATGAAGCCCTCATATACGGGATGAAGATGGCGAAAGCCTGCGGTGCAACTCGACTAAAAAATTTTGGTGACTCACAATTGGTGGCTCAGCAAGTTATGAACCAATGTGACGCGGTCAATGATAGCATGATGGCATACAAGGAGGTGTACAATGAGCTCGAGAAGCTGTTTGATGGATGCGAGGTAAATCACATCAGTAGATTGAGTAATGATGAAGCCGACGTTCTCGCAAACATCGGGTCGCAGTGCCTCTCAATCCCGCCAGGAGTATTTTGGGAAGAAATAGCGGAGAGATCCACGAAGCCAAAAAAGGTGCAGAAAAAGCAAAAGAAGAGAAAACCTCGGCGACCCTCAACGAAACCACGAAGGATGAAGAGGACCACGAGCTTGTGATGATGGTACAAATTCCGTGGATGCAAGCATATATATCATACATCCTCAGGAAAGAAATACCCGACGATCCAGTTGAGGCAAGGCGAGTTATTCGACGATCCAAAGCTTTCACAGTGATCAAAGGGGAGTTATACAAGCGAAGTATTTCAGGCGTCCTGCAAAGGTGTGTCACACCCGAAGAAGGAAGAGTAATTCTGAAGGATGTACATGAAGGGATATGTGGCCACCACGCAAGTAGTCGAGCTATTGCAGCCAAAGTTTTTCGGGCAGGATTCTATTGGTTGACAGCAATTGAGGATGCCAAGGAAATAGTAAGAACTTGCGACGCGTGTCAAAGATTCGCCGCCAAACCTCACTCTCCAGCGGCGGAATTAACACCTATACCATTGTCGTGGCCCTTTGCCCAATGGGGACTTGATATGGTGGGCAAGTTGCACAAAGCTTCGCCAGGAGGATATGAGTACTTGCTGGTTGCTGTCGACAAATTCACCAAGTGGATAGAAGCAAAGCCGATAAATTCACCAGATGCAGCATCAGCAATAAAATTCGTGAAGGGCATCGTTTTTCGATTTGGAGTACCTCATAGCATCGTCACAGACAATGGCAGCAACTTTACGTCAAAGGAGTTCAAGGTGTACTGTGCAGAGGTAGGCATCAAATTGCACTTCGCGCCAGTTGCACATCCTCAAACCAATGGTCAAGTCGAGAAAGCCAATGGCATCATCTGCAATGGAATCAAGAAACGCCTATTAGGACCACTGGAAAAAGCTCGACATACCTGGCCAGAAGAACTACCAAGTGTGTTATGGAGCATCCGAACAACACCAAATACAGCGACACAGGAGACCCTGTTTTTCCTTGTCCATGGAGCAGAGGCAGTATTGCCAATAGAAATAGAGCACGACTCCCCCAGAGTCACAGAGTATAATGAAGAAGCTTCCAGGAAAGCATTGGAAGACGACGTCGACGCACTCGACGAAGCTCGAGACGAAGTATTATCAAGGGTAACCAAATATCAGCAGGACCTGAAAAATTACCACAGTCGATGTTTGAGACCAAGATCTTTTCAAGTCGGAGACTTAGTTTTGCGACTCAATCAAGAGCGCACTGAAAAACTCGAGTCGCCATGGCTTGGCCCCTACGTCATAACGGAAGTAATTGAAGGAGGAGCGTACAGGATAAAAGACAAGAAGACAGGGGTTCCCGAGAAAAACCCCTGGAACGTGGCACAGCTCAGGCGGTTCTACGCTTAGAGTCAAAATATAGTCCTTCTCTGTAAAAATACAATGTACTGAAATGCCCGCGAGTTTTCAGACGCACTCTTTTCCTTTTCGGGGCACCGAGTGGGGCCGGAAAGGTTTTTAATGAGGCGGGCTCGCGGTGCTGTAATATAATAAAGATAGTGGAGATATATTTCTTATTCTTCAAACACGCTCGGGGGCTCAACGCCTTCAAGTTTCAAAATACATACAATATAGACATATTAGACTTACCAAAATATTTCGCCTTGGTACACTAAATACCTCGCCAAATATCGGAAGCTAATAAAATTATAAATATAGTGTACGCGCCAAAAAAATTTACTGCTTTGGTCCAAGAACCTCGCAACAAAAATATAGAACTTTGACACAACGACACTCGGGGGTTTCCAACCCATCAATGAAAAAACAGAGATATCTTATTATGACAGGAGGGAAAACCTACGAGATAGAAAAACAGTATAGACTCCAGCCAAAAGCTCGGGGGCTCAGTGATCAAAAACACAGCTTGACAATATAGATTGTGTTTACAAATACACAAAGATGTATCAATGATAGAAATACAGCAAAGAAGAGGAAAAAGTTTTCAAGGGAAACCTAGCACATGATCTATGGTTATCCGCTCAATAGAAGGACGAGTACTATGTTCAGCATAGCTTCCCTTCACGAAGAACTCAGAATCCATCCGAAGAAGTTCATCCATCATGTCTTCAGCAACAGGAGTCACCAAATCGTCAATCTTGCCCATATTTCTCTTTTTCTTTGCCATCTTCGCCAAACAAGTAGGAACAATTTGATCTATGGGCAATTTTGGATGACAAATTTTTATCATCATCATGGCAAATCTTGCGCCAGCAGAAAGTTGAGCTCGCACAAAGCCATGGATTCGAGGAGCATCTCGAAATTGTTCCATTAAAGCTGGAAGGGTCTCTGGCATTTTGTTCCGAGGGAACATGGTTCCATAAACTAAGAATAAAGTCTTCGTACAAAAATCAAGGAAGTCGCGGACCTGAGCTGCGCGATCTTGAAATCTGACGATTTGGCGGGTGCGCTCAGGAGTAACCCAAAAGTTAGACCCATGTTGCGCAGCCAGTCTCAGCAAAACAGTGGTTCGAGCTTCAACACGTTGGTCTTCGGCAGCAGCATCCAGAAACGAGCCTGACACATCAAACAAAAAATCAAGGAACGAATGGTGAAGAATAATATCCAATATGGTTACGAGCGAGAAACATACCTGTCATGTCCAAACTGGCATCAGTCATTAGCTGAAGCATATAATTCTCGCGAGAAGAAGCTTCAGCAGCTTCAGCAACAGCAGCATCCTTCGCAGCGATGGCTTCTTTTGCCTGTTGAAGAGCAATTTCCTCTCTCTCGGACGCTTGTCGAGATTTTTCCATCATCGCAAGAGTTTGTTTCTTCATGGATTAAAGTTGTTGTCGAAGTTCTTGCAAATCTTCTGACAAATGTTTGCTTGAAGAACCTTCGAGAGGGTTATCATCGATTAGCATTTTCTTCGAGAAGGAAGAAGCAGGTGAAGCATCGGCAGAGCAAGGATTGGTCGAATAGTTGTCAAATATTAACTGGAAAAGAAAGCGCCAGGATCAATGATAGTGCCAGAGGGAATTTCATTAATTTCTAGACAAATTTACATAGACATTACAAAAGAAGTTTCTCCAAAAGGACTACCAGGATAATGGTCGCCACAGCTAAATTGGCGACAAGGGCAAAAGAGACAAAGAAAGCAAAAAACAAAGAGGCATGCAACTAGACCTCCGGCCTTGATGAGCTAGGAGTTGAAGCTGGTTTGATCCCGAGATAGGCCAGGATTTTCTTCGTGTTAGGCTTGGCTGCCTTAATCAACGACCTCCATCTTGACTGCTCTATCTGATCGGTGTCGCCAACCTTCATCCAATCAACAGTTTGTTGGCTGTCAGCGACCAAGGCAACAGTACTCTCGACAGCAATCTTCATGTTCTCCTGGCGTATCTTCAGTCCAAGGTCCTCTGATGAATTGAAGCTCTAGGCAAGGGCAAGGAAAGTCTTGGGCTCCTCTTTCTTCGGGAAGAAGTAGGGGAACAGCGTCGACAGTCCCGCGTCAGCGTTCGCCACGCCTTCACGAATTTCGGATCCATGAAGCTCCAGATAAGAAAGTGTGTCTAGGAGAGGATCATTGTCGGGATTCTCTAGCTCAAACTCTTGGTTTGTTTGACCTGCAAAAGGGAATAAACGCCGGTCAAAAGCAAGGAAAAAGCAGGTCCCATAAAAAATAGAAGAGATCGATAACATTACCCTGAATGCGTCGATTTTGCGATTTCAGGCGCTTGAGGATCCCCTGCTCACGAGTGGCCTGTGCGGCTTTGTGCTCGTTTAAAGCAGTTTCAGCATCTTCAAGTTTCTTCTGCAGTTCCTCGACACTAGTAGCTTTTGCTTTGGCTTCATCAGCCTCTGCTTTGGCTTCGCTAGCAACAAGTTCGGCTTTCTTGCGGGCCGCTTCACTTTGCTCCAGTTTTTGAGCAAGTGCGTCGGCACGTTTGTTGGCCTCTGCAAGTTTCTCTGTCGAAATAAAAAAGAAAGGTCAAAAATTGCGACAAACGACAGGAGCAAGAAGTCGGAAACAACAACAGCAAAAAAAAAGTTATTACCTTCGGTTCTGCTGGCATACTCACGGTACCCAATGAATTGGGATCCGATGCGGATAAGATCTTTGATCATGGGCTGTCAAAAAAGAACAAAGAAAGAGAAACGATCGTATGAAAAAAAAAGAAGATTGAAGGCATGAAAAAGCAAAATAGAGGAACTATAGATATTGGCAAGAAAATTCAAAAACTTACATCATCCAAGAGCAGAGTAGAAGAGCTACCCAATTGAGGGGCAGGCTCAATGATCGTTTCAATCCTCGTCCTTTTTGGTGAAGGAGCAAGGGGACTTGATGGCGGAGTAGTGGTGACGACGTTTCGTTGAGGAGGCGAAGATTCTTCTCCTTCAACTAGCGTATCCGAGGCAAGTAAAGTATGTGACGTGCTCGTCCGAGGAGCCACGTCAACAGTTGGTATTTCTTCCTCATCATCGCTGTGATTAAAAATCGACAGTGTAAAAAGCAAGACAAAACAAACATTTAGAGTACAGAAATAAGGAGAAATAAAAATAACTTACGAGGTGACGAGGGATTCAAGATAAGGATCGTAAGCCGCCTTCTGATGAGAAGGATCAACTTCTTCGGCTTTGGAAGTGCCGGAATCTTCGACATCATTCCTCTTCCTTTTGCCTTTCGGGGAGACAGCGGGAGGAGGAGATTGTGCCGACGCAGTACCTTCGGAAGAACCCGCAGATTTTCGAGAATCCACGGGTTCATTCACAAAAGATGGAGCTTCCTGATTGTCATCAGTGACAATGGCCCTTTCTTCGACTTCTCCACCTTCAGGGAGAGGAGGAAGCGAGACAAGGTCTGGATGATTCTGTGCAAAATAAAACAGGGAGCGAATGAGAAATAAAGTTACAAAAAAAAAGATAGCAAAGCAACAACAAGACAATAGACAAAGATTACCTCGGGAAGTGGATTGGCGGCGCTGAATGGCGTCACTCGACAAGAAGAAGGGACAGCATCTTTTTTGCTGAGAGATGAAATTTTTCGGACAAGTCTTTCTAAATCCTTGACCTCCAAATTCACCGACAGCCGATCTACGTCCTTGTCGCCGGCATATTTCGCAGAGGATGCTTGCGAGCACGGCGGCTGCACCCTAGTCCTAAGAAAGTATGCAGTGATTTGGATACCCGATAACTCCTTGCCGTGAGTATTTTGTAACTCGTGGATACGAGCCATCAAGGTTTCTGTCGACGCCCTTTCTTCTTCGGTGGCCTCCGCGTCCCATGAGCGGCGGCGAAAGATTTTTTCGGCGCCATCAAAAGGAGGGATGTTGTCCTCCGCACATCCATGGTTCTCCTCCTGAATATACAACCACTTCTTGCGCCATCCTTGAACTGAGTCAGGAAGCTTGACGTCGAAGTAGTCGACAGTGGGCCGAACAGAAATTACAACGCCGCCTATATTATAGGCGACATTGGGCGAGCCATTACGGCGGCAGAAGAAAATGCGCTTCCATAGCGCCCAGTTAGGCTGGACGCCAAGGAAGGCCTCGCACAAAGTGATGAAAATGGAGATGTGGAGGATTGAATTCGGCGTGAGGTGGTGGAGTTGCAAACCATAGACAAAGAGCAGTCCGCGGAGAAAAGGATGAATAGGGGCGGAAAGACCGCGGATGAGGTGGTCGACAAAACTTACCCGGTACCCCATTGGAGGGGTTGGGTAGCTCTCCTCACTGGGGAAGCACAATGCCTTGGGTTTCTTGCTGATCCCCAGCTTCTTCAGCATATTGACGTCTTGAGTGGAAATTTTGGACCTTTCCCACTCCGCCGTTCCAAGATCCACGGCGGCCATGGAGGATTCCGGCGTGCTGTGCCTTGTTAATCGACGCGGTGGCATCAACAATGGCGCAGGGTTTGCAGCTTGGAAGCGAGGAGCTTAGGAGATTGTGGATCGCAGGAGGAAATTTGCAGATGAGAAAAGGGGGGACGGCGCGAGCGGAAGTGCTCAAGGAGGAAGATGATGATCTTATATAAGGGTGCGGCGAAACGACGAACCGTTGGATAAGGAATATGTGTGATAGATGATAACCACATGGCAACAAGGGTAAAAAAGTAACTTAACACTGGGGAAGTTACGGTGCGTGTGCCCGAAAAAGCGGAGGACGTGTGTCCCCCACTTGCACGACGTATCAAGAAAGTGGATAACTTGGGCCCGCATGGCAGCGAGAATAGACTTGTCAAAAAATTCTGACTAGCGGTCGTGGCTATCGTCAGCATTAACATCATCTTGGCAGAAGGAAAAATTCGACTACACAACTTCATAAAAGGCGACATGGGAAAATAATGCTGAGCCTTTGATCAAATACAAGTTTTTGACCAAATGCTCGAGGGCTACTTTGGAAAAAAGGAAAAAAGATCTAGAAAGACAAAATAGAAATGGCGTGAGCCTATGACCAAATACAAATATTTGTTCATAGCCTCGGGGGCTACTCCCATCGGGAACGCTGCTCGCGTGCCCGATGAAATTATAAAGAAGAAAGAAAAGAAAGAGAAAAAGAAAGATAGAAGAGCAAAAGAGTATATTTCGAGTTAAAATTAACTCTACATATACTCCCATCGGGAGAACAGTATAAGTCATCTTTGACTCGATAAAATGTGCCATTCCAATAGCTGAAAAAGCACTCGACAATATATTCTCAGAACGCCAAAGTTGCGATCAATTTCTGAATGCCGCAAATTTGCGAAGGTAAGACCCCAGATCCGTTCTGCTGGGCGTGGCATCGCCGAAGACTGCGCTCTGCTATTTTTATCCGTATCAACAGATACGAAGAAAAATCCTAACGGACGCGTTAGGTACCCGATAAACTTTACTGGGACTCGACAGAATGGTAAGACCTTAAGCGGCACCTGTCGAAGTTTACACCGGTATCCCGAGGTCATGTCCAGGGACGTGATCTTGAAGTAGGTTTTTGCGGATTGCCACTAGAGCAGTTAACTAGTACCTGATCCGTCAGATGAACTAGCCCCAATTACCATTATCCCTGTACAATATAGATGTTTATGAGGAAAAATATAGAAAAGTCAAAGCTGTCGAATAAAAATAAACAGTGGAGATTTTCCTTGACCCTACGATTCAAGCAAAATCTCGGGGGCTACTGACATAGGGCATCCCAAATGGGCCTGCCGAAGATAGTACCCGGGGTTTACTGAAGGCCCACTACCCGAAGAATAAGAAGATTCGGAAGCCCAAGATATTATTAAGGAAAGTTAGAGTTATAATAGGAAGCGTTATTTGTAATCTGGCGGGATGAGTTAGAAACCGTCCCGGACTCTGTAAACTTGTACAACACGAATCCCTCGGCTCCGCCTCCTATATAAAGGGGGAGTCGAGGGACGAGGAAGGCATCGAATCATTGTTTACAAACCCTAGTTTTCATAATCGTCGAGTACTTTTCGGCTGAAACCTTCGAGATCTACTTGCCCTCTACTTCCAACTAAACCCTAGCCTACAATCCATAGGCATTGACAAGTTAATACCTTGTCACTGGCCGCGCCGCCTTATGGTGTCGTCGCCTCGTTGACCTTCTGACGCCGCCTCTTCGCCTATTTAAGCCCCCTCGACCTAAAACCTCGATACGAAAAAGCCACGGTACGAGAAACCATCCAGAGCCGCCGCCATCGCGAAGCCAAGATCTGGGGGACATGAGTCTCTGTTCCGGCACGCCGCCGGGACGGGGAAGTGCCCCCGGAAGGCTCCTCCATCGACACCACCGCCATCTCCATCAACGCTGCTGTCTCCCATGAGGAGGGAGTAGTTCTCCATCGAGGCTCGGGGCTGTACCGGTAGCTATGTGGTTCATCTCTCTCCTATGGACTTCAATACAATAATCTCATGAGCTGCCTTACATGATTGAGATTCATATGATAATGCTTGTAATCTAGATGTCGTTATGCTAGTCAAGTGAATTTTACTTATGTGATCTCCGGAGACTCCTTGTCCCACGTGTGTAAAGGTGACAGTGTGTGCACCGTGTGGGTCTCTTAGGCTATATTTCACAGAATACTTATTCACTGTTATGAATGGCATAGTGAAGTGCTTATTTATATCTCTTTATGATTGCAATGTGTTTTGTATCACAATTTATCTATGTGCTACTCTAGTGATGTTATTAAAGTAGTTTATTCCTCCTGCACGGTGTAATGGTGACAGTGTGTGCATCCGTGTTAGTACTTGGCGTAGGCTATGATTGTGATCTCTTGTAGATTATGAAGTTAACTATTGCTATGATGGTATTGATGTGATCTATGCCTCCTTTCGTAGCGTGAAGGTGACAGTGTGCATGCTACGTTAGTACTTGGTTTAGTTGTGTTGATCTGTCATGCACTCTAAGGTTATTTAAATATGAACATTGAATATTGTGGAGCTTGTTAACTCCGGCATTGAGGGTTCGTGTAATCCTACACAGTTAGTGGTGTTCATCATCCAACAAAAGAGTGTAGAGTCTAGCATCTATCTATTTATTCTGTTATGTGATCAATGTTGAGAGTGTTCACTAGTGAAAGTATGATCCCTAGGCCTTGTTCCTAAATACTGCTATCGCTGCTTGTTTACTGTTTTACTGTGTTTCTACTGCCTGCAATATTACCACCATCAACTACACGCCAGCAAGCACTTTTCTGGCACCGTTGCTACTGCTACTATTTATTCATACCACCTGTATTTCACTATCTCTTCGCCGAACTAGTGCACCTATTAGGTGTGTTGGGGACACAAGAGACTTCTTGCTTTGTGGTTGCAGGGTTGCATGAGAGGGATATCTTTGACCTCTTCCTCCCTGACATCGATAAACCTTGGGTGATCCACTTAAGGGAAACTTGCTGCTGTTCTACAAACCTCTGCTCTTGGAGGCCCAACATTGTCTACAAGAATAGAAGCACCCGTAGACATCAGCCTCCAGTGCCGCATCCGCCGGTTTGAATCGCGGCTCGAGACCCGCCGCGATCAACGGCCGCACCGCCGGCTCCTCGACCGTCACCGAAGGCGAAGTTGCCGGCGTCGCCTCCACCACCACACGACTCAGCGTCGGAGACGCCCCAAGCACCACGGAGGTAGCAGACCCCAACGAAGGATCCACCGGCGCGATCGCCGCCGGCCGACGTGTCATGGCTGCAGCAAGGAAGTCCCCAAAGACATGCGCCGGCGTGACTCGACGACGCGAAAGCGGGCCTCTCCAGGGCTTCATCCGCGGCATCCGGGAAAGCCGCAGGCCTACCGGCGACGAGGACGCCGCCCTCATCACAGACCTCTTGACCTTCTCCCTCGGCGGCGGCGACGCAGACCTTGCCCGCTCCGACAACCTGCACGACGAAAAACATACCTCCGGCGACGCAGACCTTGACCATTCCCTGGACTCAGACGTCGGGAATCCGATCTTTGTCCAGAAGTCTTCTCTCACCTCCTCTAGGGACAATTCCGGCAACCACCCGATCTGCTGCACTGCTGGTTCAAACCCAAGCACCGACCACGCCGCCTCCTCCGCCGTCTCCCGCGTCTTCTCGTCAGAATCCTCGTGCTCCGCTAGGCAGCAGAATTTGGATCCAACGGTTGGCCGCGCCGGCGAGGGAGGAGCCGATGCGCCGGCGGCACGCGCAGGATCCGACCGAGCCGCCCCATCACGCGCAGGCCCCATCACGCGCCACGGAACTCCAGATATTCGATCCGATCGAATTGCGGGCGATCGGAGCAGTGGTGATGCGGGCCGAGCGGCTGGTGGCTGCAGCTTGGTGGCCTGGCGCGCGTGAGCACGAGCTGGCGGCGTTGTGGCGTCTTGGCCGGCTGTAGGTGGATGCTGGCCGCGTAGGGAGATGGGCGAGATGGGCCCTCGCGGATCTGGTGGTGGTGGCACCTTGAGCTAACTGGAGCTCATGTCTATTTTATGTTACGTATAATTTTTCATGCAAATTAAACTGTGCAAACTTTGATAAAAAAATATAGTAGATAATAATACAAAGATCTACTGTGACAGATGCATATAATAAAAAAATATATTTCATAACAATTCTAAAAATATTTTTTTATTATATATGTTTATTTTTTTATTAACATATATGATAAAACTTTACGAAGATTTATATGCAATATATTTTAGGCAGGAGGGAGTATGAGCTGATGAGAGTTGAAATGAACATAAGGTTGTTTGATTCAGACAAGTTTTGTGTGGCCGATCGATGTTAATTGTGCATGCATGCACGAGCACACTACAAGAGGTAGCTACTCAGAGCAAAACAGGTCGGATTTATCGTTTGGGGACGTGTTTCCTTCGTGTCGCGTTCGGGGACGTCGCTCCACAGCAGCGTCCGCAAACACGTCCCTAAAACTTTAAAATACTGTATTTTTATTTTAATAGATAGAAGAAATGTGTAGGTACTAATATTGTTGTACTAATATTCAAAGCGGTGCAACATAAATAAATTACATATAAAAACTTCGAAAAAACATATACAAATTACATTTAAAATTTTAAACTACTTCTTCTTTGATGGCCCCACCTCGTCGTCCTCACGGTGGCGCTTCCTGCTCGTCACCTCTTCCGAATAGGCGGTGTCGTTCGACGTCTCGGAGGAACTTATGTCCTCCTCGTCGTCGACGGTGCTCGCCGGCTGCGCCTTCGCCTTCGCTTTCGCCTCCGCCTCCGCCTTCGCCTAGGCCGCGGCCGCCTCAGCCTCTTCCTCCTCCTCCTCAGCCTCCCATTTCTCGCCGCTGTCCGGCGGCGGGGAATCATCGCTGCTAGGCGTCGCAGCTTTGTCCCACCAGTGGAGCCATCCCGGCGGCTTACCCTCGCTTTCGGTGTCTGATGGAAGCTGAGAGAGGTCGCTCATTGTGAGAGAGAAGAGGTTTCGATGAATGACGGCTGGCTGTAGATCGGAAAGCGCATACGTAGGGGTCTTATTGAGCACGGACGAACGATGTCGCAGATATCGAAGAGATCGGCGGTTGCTCTTCCGCGGAGTTCACGCTCCATTCCGGCGAATCGCACGTCGATCGACGCGGTTGCCAATGCGGCTACGTAGGCGGCGGTTGAGCGTCCGTTCGCTGACGCGTCAGGCCCACGTCTCCTGGCCTCGTTTTTCGTTGTGTCTGGCGTGCCCGGAGCGTCTCCTGTGTAGCAGGGACGGACTCGGTGCGCCGGATACCGTATTAGGCAGCGCCGAACAAAACGAGCCTTTGGGACGCGCGACTGAGAATAATTTTTTGTCTGACGGGCCTCAAATCACTTTAGAAGCCGATTTGGTGAACGCGGCTGGAGATGCTCTCGTTATCGTAATTCAGGGAGGCAGGTTTTGCTTGAACAACACAGTAAATAAATGCGATCCTTGCGTAGGAGGCAATGCCCGACGGGAAAAAGCTTCAAGCCAAAGCCTGCCATAGTGATTTCGAGCGGCCGCTTGCTTCCGGCTTTTGTTGTGCAGGTACAAGAGTCTGCCATTCAGCTGATTTAGAGGGAATAGCACTTTAGACAATATGTTGGGGTTAAAGTTGTACAAAACCACAATTTCAGTTTTCTTTTGCACAAAACACCACTTTTTTATGAATGTTTGCAGATAACACAATAGTACTAATCAGGATGCCTAATATTCCATAAGAAATTGGGACCCACCTATAGGAGCCTAAGTCACGCTCAACCTCTACTCAATGCAACCAACCCGTCTGTACTCCCACCCATTCCACTCGATACGAAACCCTCAACACGGGTGGCCACCCACACCAGGGCTCCGACGACCAAGCTAGTTGAATTGAACTCATTTTTAGTTGAATTTTGATTGAACCAAAGTTTAATTGGGCACAACAATAACCAACTTTTATCTTTGTTTGGGCTAGAGGATCATGCCGATGTTTCCTTCAATGGAAGGGAGATGATGGGCAATATGAAACCATTTTCTAGATTTCTGCAAACCGTTGTGCTACATATTTGTGGTTAACTCCTTGATAAATTCACAGTAAGCATTGCTTGGGCTCTTGAAGGTAGGCCCCAATTGGTTAATGGCCTATTAGGCTCTCTAATTAGTACTATTGTGTTCTCCGCCAACAACTGAATGAAAAAGTTGTGTTCTGTGCAAAACAAAACAAAAGTTGTGGTTCTGTACAACTTTAGCCCTAACATGTGGTGTGAAGTTCTATTCCCTCGCTGATTTAGCTGGAGCTACATGTCGCCATGATCTAACTACTAGCTACTATGCTGCTTTTGTCGCTATCATCTAGCAGGGCGCCCTACGACGTCAATGTAGGGCTAGTTTTTCTCAGTTAACCCTACCCTGACGGAGTGGCGGAGGCCGAGAAATACGTACGGCTCTGCTGCTATTCAGCGGCGTACGAAGGCAAGCTGCATGGCTAGTCATAGTGCATAGTATTATACTATATTAATATCATGCATATGATTATTATCTATGATATTATCTTCATAGTGGGTGATATTATAGACTAGGATAATAATCTTCTAAATTTATTGTTTTGTACAATCCCAATACAAATCAATGTACAAGATCTATTTAGCATTAACTTTTCTCGTAACGTGCGCTAGATATAGTATCCACCTATATTAGTCTAATTCTATCTCTCGTTCTTAATTAGATGCCACATCAATATTTTTGTTGTATATGATGCATTACTACCTAAAATACTAATACTATAGCCAGCCTTATCAGCGGAGCATGCATCGACTCTGCTCACACTAGCAGCAGGACTGAGAGCATGCCCCGCTGATGTGTTACAATTAGCACATTAGTTTGGGCTTTTTTTCTTTCAATTTTGTTCCTGAAACCTCTTCTCCCAAATATCACCGTCGTTGATGCCTGGATTCCGTTGCGCGCGTGAGCTAGTTTTCTGGCGTTCGCCCGCGTGATATGGGCGTTTACGGCGTGACGCCGAGCGGAGCAGCAGGAGGACCGCCAAACAAATGAAAATAAAATCTCGCCGTAAATCACAAACTGTGCTCACGCATCTCCAAATCTCTATGTGGTATTTGTCGGCCCGATGCATTTTATTCGCTCAACCAATTTAAGAGACAATTAGGCCATTTAAACCGTGACATCGCTGGCTCAAAATACAACTAATTAGGTACGAAATGAAGATCTAAAAGGGACACAAGAAGACCATGAGTAGCATAGGTAGAAGGAAACCATAGTGCTCAGGACGTAGACACGGGCAATCAGGCATCCCATTGCCGGATTTTTTTGAGTTCAAATTTTTTTTGCCGGATTTTGACTCGCTTCTTGTGTAAAATAACGTGTTGGTCCGCATCCATGCCGCTCAAGTCAGTGAGCATGATTCGGTTGACCTCTGCGCAAAACTTCGCCTTGGTGTCAGGCCTTTCGATCTCTATAGCCCGTTTAGTAAGGTCGGTTTAGATGGTTGCCTCCTTCTCCTGGCTTTTCTCGCCCCTTTTGGCCATGGCGTTCCGAGACTCGGCCATCATCGACTTTAAGGTCTCGCTCAACACAATGGCTGAAGCCTCGCGGACGAGAACGGCCATAGCTATGCCGATCATATGGTCATGTCTATGCCGAGGGGGTTGCCCTCGGCGTAGACGCTGAGACTGGCAGGCGCGCCACGTCGCCCGTGCATGCACGTACGTATGCCGAGGGGGTTGCCCTCGGCATATACGCACAGGTGGCGTCGCCAGGTCGCGCCACGTCGCCCCGTTCGTCGCCAGGTTGCTGCCCTACGCCGAGGGGGTTGCCGTCGGCGTACACGCACAGGTGGCGTCGCCAGGTCGCCCCGTTCCTCGCCAGTTTCCTGACCTACGCCGAGGGCACGGCCGTCGGCGTCTGCCGATGCTCCGTTAACGGCGACGGCGCGCCGCCAGGAGACGCCGAGGGGCTCACCTGGCCGTCGGCGTAGGTCACGTACGCCGAGGGCGCAGCTGGCTACGCCGAGGGGCCTAGACGCCGAGGGCTGCCGTCGGCGTAGCCTACGCCGAGGGCCAGGCGCGGCTACGTCGAGGGCAGCTGGCCGTCGGCATCTACCCCCGTTCCTGTAGTGTAGGTGCGGTCTCTTGGCTGGTTGGGGGGGTAATGGCGGTGCCTTCGTCGGCTTCCATGATGGCGAGTAGGTGGGTTTTTTTGCCGCCGCACGAATATGATATTTTGGGTGACGGAAGCAGAAGTGGCTTTTGTGCAACCATTGGGCGGACCATGTAGTAGGAAGGGGAGGACGCGTGCGAACTCATTGCAAGTCCATGCAGACATATTTCTACCCCAAATTTCGGCTGCGTTTGGGTCTCAACGGACAGCTGGAACGATTAGCATTGGACTGTTAAACTAGGAGCATACCTAAATTTTAATCACGCGACCGTTTACGCTCGTTTATGTCGAGCCGCTCCCACTATGTTGCAACTAGGTAGAAAAGTTCCATGCCGTATCCCGGTCACGACAAGATCTCATCGCGCACACGCTACCATCCGTGGCCATAATGACCCAATCTCGCACATATCCGTACCCACGTCCTACTGGATTCGTCTGTAGGCACATACCCATATTACCCATTTTTAACGCAATCCACAGTACTCCGACATGGCCACGACTTCTTTTGCAATCATCGTCCAGGCATGCGGCATGCCCTTAAAACCTCGTTGCTCTTCCTTCCTTCTTGCCTTGAAAGGAAATTTTCGTGTGCATATCTATTTTAGCTGGGCCCAATATGGCAGTGAGACGGGTATGGATTATGATGATGCACCCAAGATCTTCCAGATCTCAGGCCAACGGTATTTCATCTCACGAGTTGGTTGGAACTTTTTGCAGAGAGATCTTCCACCAAAATGCACGTGCAAAATGAGACACCATGGGTTTTGTTGTACTTCTCTCGTTCCTGGTGCGTGGTGCCGCTGAGTAGGACGAGACTACCTAGCTAGCTAGTTTGTTGGTTGTACTACTACTACTAACAGTTTTAGGACATGTATAATGATGATGACTTAGCTATCTGTAAGAGGTAGTTATAGGTGATTTTGACGATGTGGAGGAAATAAAATAAAGAGAGAATGAGGCTGTCTGTAGACTTTATACAAATATTATTTTTGTTGTTGTATGAAGGGTGTTTATAATTTATACTCATATATAGCTATGGCTAAAAATAGATAACTTACAGACATACAATTGTATACACTCTCTATATTATTATCTATAGATGACATGTAGTAGTATTGCAGGCACCAACCGTCTAAACGAATGTACATACCCTTAGTCACACCATCTAAAAAAACAGTCTTGGTTGAGCTGATTCTTTGTTGGTTTTCCGTGAATTCTGTAGTATGCATCACACTGCCGTCTGCTGTCGTACTCTCTTGTGTAAAATGTATGTGTGAGCACCCAGCGGTCATATATATACCTATCCATTAGTTGCACAACGTCAATTAGGAAGAAACATGTACTCTCTCTCCCACAAATTTTATTTAAGATTTGTTAAAATTTAGATCTATCTATATGTTAATGTTATTTAGTATCTAAATATATCTAAATTTAGACAAATCTTATACAACTTTTATGGAATGAAGGGAATAGATGAGAAGAAACGCGAAGAGAAGCGTGTAGTGATGTATCCAAGTTTACCAACTCTCGAACCAATTTTGATTCATACCTTGTTTGATTAGTTTAAATTTGACGACTAGTCTTGTTCTTGGAGACTAGTAGATGAGTATACCACTTCAATGCTCTCAGAAAACTGGTTAATAGTACATGTATATAGATACCCAACATGATAGATATCTATACCTAATAATAAAGAAAATAAGGCTTCTTGTTCGTCCGTCATTAATTGCCCTTCGAGTTGCTGAAAATTACCTCACTGCCACCGATAAGTTACATACCACTTCGTCTCTTCACGATTTCATACCGCTGACCCGGCCATCGCAGGCCTTTTTGTCCCCACAGCGCGGCCGCTCCCCTGCCTCGCTCTGGATCCCGACGTTCCAATTCTGTGTAGGCCACCGAGGCTCAGCGAATCCCTGCCTTCTCCTGGTCGCACGATGTCCGCCGCCCAACGCGCTGACCCGGCTACCTCCACCGAACGACCACCTAGGAATCCACCACCACTCCAGGGAGTCCACGGCGCCCGTGCGTGATTCCGCCGCCGCCTCCCAGATGCACCGGCATGATCTCAGTCCAGGAATTCAGCCAGCTCCTACTTCTTCCTACGATCCCGCACCAAAATATTGAAGAAAAAATAGTAGGGATCGATCCTATTCCTGCCCAATCCACCACGGCAAAAACGCGTTGCTCCAGGCGGCTGAGTGGATTTGGGTGGTCCGAGACAGTTGAGGTCGGGATGCAGGCTTTGGCAACGGGGATCGACCAGCAGAGTTGAGGAGGCTGTGGTTGAGCACTCACCAGAGGTCGGCGACGTAGACACTGAGGCGGCGTCGCTGGTCGGGGTCGGAGGTCAGACCGCATTGAAGGGACTCTTAGGACTTAGGAGGGCCTGAGGAGGAGGAAGGAGTAGGAGAGGAGGACGGGGACAGCAAGGAGGGCAAGGCGCTTCATCGGCACCATCTCTATCTCGCGGAGGAAGCTCGTGGATTGGGAATTTGGGACTGCGATGCCCATCGAGGCCTGCAGTGGTCCATGCTCTGTTCCTGGATATAAACCATTTGACCATCACCTGTTAATCTAATCACCCACTTTGCATGTCCGTTCCAACATGTTCTCCACACTACATTTTTTCGGTTCTCAATCCCGCTTGATGACAGGGGTTGTGTCTCGTGGAAACTTTCTTTGCAGCTGATTGTCAAGGAATCAATAGTTTCAGAGAGAACACAACTAAAAACAGGAAAAAACATCAAAAGTCAAGAGTGAGTTGTGATTGCTGCTAACTTAACTGGTGTGCCGTCCGAGGATGCTCAGCTTATCGGCGTTGACGCTCTGGTCAAATGTGTGGTTGATGTACAAGTTTGTGCATTTGGCCAAGGCGTTGCAGGTTGATCTGCACATAAGAAAAGGGGTTCTTGCGTTTTTTTTCCTCAAATCATTGGTGCCTTGGGAGGTCCGTGTTGGACTATACTGATGATGGCCATGCCTGGAATATGATGCTGCTAGGGATGATGGGTTTGTGCGATTTTCTCTTGATGAAACTTCAGCAACCGCCTCCCAGAAAAAGGAGATATAAATCCATCAGTTTTGTGCAATTTCCAAGTTAAGACGTCTCCTCTCTCCCGCTACAGTAGAGAGAGACGACTTTTTTCATCCCGCCCGCAGATCCACCACCTCACCGTAGTTTCGCCGGTTCCCTCGTCCTCTGCCGGCCGTTCCGGCGGCGGGAGGACGGGGGATCCATGCTTCTCGGTTGTAGATAGTGTAGGGTTTGTGAGCTTTTCAACCGGCGGCACCATGGAGGAGGTTGGGTCGCAGGCGGTGCTTTTGGTGCAGGTACGCTCTTCCTTCGGCGGTGGAGATCGGTGGAGTTCCGCGGTGGTGTGCCTGGCCCCTCCGCTCCCTCAGATCAGGAGATCTGTTAGGAGCGCTATCCTCCTCCTAGATCCCGCGTGGCGGCGGATCTGGGCTGACGACTTTGAAGCCGGTGATGTTGAAGGTAGATGAAGATGCAGCTGGAGTTGGGTGGAGGCTCCACGAAGTTCGAGGTCCGGCGACTTTCCGTCGGCCAGGGGACATCTTCTGATCCAAGGCTTGAAGGAAGACGCGGCGGCGGCACGTCCTGCTCCATGCCAGCGTCTTTGAGTTGCAGATGGACTGGAGTGTAATTTTATCTTTATTGGGTACCTATCTGTAATGCTCTTCCTTTAATATTACCATGGTTTCCTCGCAAAAAAAGGTCGGTAAGGTTGTTACTCTACTGGCCAACTACGATCGCACATACAAAGTATCAGGGGCAGCTCTATTGACTGTACCATATTATTTTGGATTTCTGTTCATGGCCAAATATTTACAATTTGTACCATATATGAACCTTACTATTACCAAATAAGCATCTCTGGTCTAAGAAGAACTTCACAGCTTTGAAATTTCTCAACAAAAAACAACCTCCTTACCAGAACCATGTTTAGGAATCACCTTAAACACAATCTCTTCATGTAGCTACTAATTTGCTATCAATTGTCTGCGTTCATTGCTTTGAGGTAAAAAAAAGTAGATATTTTTTTGCATGTATTGGCTAGAGAAAAAGGAGAGAAAGAAAAAATTGTTGCTACTACCTTCGATCCAAATTATACTTAGACAAAGTGGAGCCACTTACTTTTTAACAGAGAATAATATATTTGATATTGGTTGTTGTGTGCTTTGCTATTATGCAATGTCTTTGTGTTTATATTAGTTTAAGGTGGGTGGTGCTATCGTAGAAGTTCTTCAGTGGTTTTGCTTTGGGCGGGAAGATTTTAGTGTTTTTGGGTGTGGATTCAAAATATTATGTACAATAAAAACGACCCGTAGCAACGCACGGGCATATTTACTAGTACTACATAATGAACCTAAGTATATATACAACATGAGGGGACCTTAATTGATTCAGCTATGACTGACCACAATCCAACCTAACCTCACTTAGCACAGCTAACGAGATAGCTCCTTCTCATACAGTCCCTACTCTCCACTTTTACATAAGTGAGCTAAGCCAGCTAATTTAATTTGCCTAGACGTAACATAGCTAGCCCGGTGACAGCAATATGATACGCATCTTTATGCCGTCGCTTGCAAGCCAACAATCAAAACCGCATGGACGCATTGCCCACTTGTAGGAGCTTTCCATCCATCCTCCAACAACTGCGTCCGACGAGCAACAATCCTTCAAAAGAGAAAGGAAAAAGGAAGGAGGTCTCTATCACAAGGAAGGCATATTCCCAAAATATCCAACTGTTGTGGCGGGATCGGCTCACGCACGCATGGCTAGCCGCATGGTTGGTACTAATTTCAACACATGCCACACATAAGTTTTTGTACACATTTTGCTTATGCTTGTCTTTTGTTCTTACTATACCTTTGTTCTTGACCGCAGTTTACTGATCTCCCAGCTTCTATGTTGGTATCGTTTCGATCGATGAGGAGTCTTGAGCAAAACACAAAATTCATATGCAAAAGATATCAAGTAGGGTTTTTTCTGCAGGCCAAACAAGATTGTATTAATTAGTTAATAGTCATAATTACAATCCCGATCGATACGGTATCAAAGAACATTAGGTACCGATCCTAACCATGCTTGGGTTCTCTTATCTTGGATAGACGAGGCAAAGCTTTTGCGTCCATTTAAAAAAAAACTAGCACTATCACAAAATACAAATTTTTTGGAGATGGACAAAATACGATCTAATGCCAAAAGTAGCCGAAGATCCTGCACGAAATATCAAGTAGGGTTTTATTTTGTGTCTCCAACGAGATCGCAAAAATTCACACATTTCTCAAACATCGGTCCTATAAGGGTATTTGGTAGCCATGTGTGACCTATCTCACCTCATACATGCTAAATCTAGCTATGCTGAGTTGTTGACTACATATTAACGATATTGTTTTGCGAAAAAGACCGCCGATCTATTAACCATCATCAAAGGCAGTACAAAGAATGCTGAAGATAATAAAAATTACAAATAGGTCTTTGGACCACCTAGCGAAGACTACGAGCACCGAGGCGAGCCGAGGGCACTGTAAGGGTACATTGACCCTAAGTGTGTTCTTGGTAATTAATGACAATCCTCTATGGACTAATGTTTTCATTGTGTTTATATGAAGGAATATTCCATAGGTATTTATTGAAGTCCATATGTTGGATTCAAATGTGTTTGCCATGAATATAATGGTATACCTTTGGTATTGACATCAAGATCATCGATTTGAAGAGAAGAATATGATATGATCAAGGAGAAGAAATGAAGATGGAGTTCTTGTGTGGAACTCAAGTTTGTCATGTTCTAGCTTATGTGTTAACCGATGAATGATCAAAATATTATGATAGAGCATGAAGAGATACAAGGTTGACCAATACAAAGAGTGAAGATTGAATTCAAGTTGGTCAACACATGGACCATAAAGATTGTACCACTTTGGATCGTGTGCATGGTAAGCCTTATCAATTATGCTTCAGAAGCTAACCCACTATATATGTGCATTTGTGTTGTCTATGGGTATGCATCAAGAGTATGATCTCATATAGCTCAGGAGAGGATGGCATCAAGTTTTGCATGTCATCAAGATTGAGAAGGGCAAGTTCAAGATGAGCATATCGAAGATATCATGCTTGAAACTTGCGGTCCATTTGGTGATAATGGATATGTGAATATGTGCCTCAATGATGTTATCCACCATGGTGCATGGGAGAGCAATTGTGAGTCTTCACGAAGCAAAAATGATCAAGTGAGGCATTCCGGCTTGAGGGAGCTTGAAGCATTGTCATCAAGATCAAGCGGGATGCGCAAGGCAAAGATAAGGCATTTCTAGGTTTTCCTTTTACCGGTATCCATGTAGTTGTTGGGAGACTGGGTTATAGGCTAGATAGCCACACTCTCAAGAGGGGCTTTCGGTTGAGTAACTTGATTGCATTGTCATAGGGAGCTCAATCCTTTGCATCCTTATATTCTTGCTGCTTCTTCGTGTTTCTCTGTGTGAGGTTCTTTAGTTTGTTGCTAGCTTTTCAACAAGCCCAAGTTCATCGAAAACGGAATCCGTATGCATCTTCTATTGTGTTTTCGAGTTTGGGCGTCTTTACCGTTTCATGATGTTGGGAGGCTCCCTCTCTGAAATCATCTAAAAATTACTTTTTGTGAGGAGTCTCAATATTTCCAACAAAATTGGTTTCATCTCAATTGGAGTTTGCAAACTACGCGAGAAGAGATTTTTAGTTCTCTGAGAAAAATGGTCGTTTGAGCGAAGTCGAGCAATCCGGCATAGGGCCCGACATGGCCGAGTGTTGGTGCCAGGTAGGTCGGCACCTGGCCCAGCCTGCCGGATGTGGCAACGAGTGGCCCAGCTGCTTGGCCAGCCCGGCCTCTGGCCCAACCTGCCGGGTAGGCCGGCCTCTCGCCCGCCCCACCGAGTGCTGTTGCCGGGTGACCCGGCCCCTAGCCCGACCCTGCCGAGCTGTACGTCGGGTTGCGCGACGATGCCCTAAAACGGCTAGTTTTCTCCTTGGACTATTTATATCTGTACTTCCTCCTTAAGGAGGTAAGTTCAAACATTCTATTTTTGCTCTCTCTCTCTCTCTCCCCCCCTACTCCATTGTTGAACCTCAAAATCTTGCTTCCTCTCTATCCCTCTCATGATTCTTGCATCTTCTCGAGGGATTTGAAAGAGATGATCTAGATCTACAATCTCCACCAATAAATTCCTTCTCTAAATGAGGAGAACTATTGGGATCTAGATCTTGGAGTCATTTTTTGATTTCCTCCTTTGTTCTTCCCCCTAGTTCCTCCATAGCATTTGTTGCTTTGGTGGAATTGGAGTGTGAAGGATTTGACCCCCTTTGGTGTTCTTGCTTTTGCATCCATGCATAAGTGTTGAGCTCTACATTACAATTAGTTCGAGTGAGAGAACGTGAGCTTGCTACTCTTGGAGGGATGACTGCTGCGCGTGGTTGACGTATGTCTTTTCCGTTCAACACGCGTCCGTTGGGAACCCCAAGAGGAAGGCGTGATGCGTACAGCAGTAAGTTTTCCCTCAGTAAGAAACCAAGGTTTATCGAACCAGTAGGAGCCAAGAAGCACGTTGAAGGTTGAAGGCAGCGAGATGTAGTGCGGCGCAACACCAGGGATTCCGGCGCCAACGTGGAACCTGCACAACACAACCAAAGTACTTTGCCCCAACGAAACAGCGAGGTTGTCAATCTCACCGGCTTGCTGTAACAAAGGATTAGATGTATAGCGTGGATGATGATTGTTTGCAGAAAACAGTAGAACAATTATTGCAGTAGATTGTATTCGATGTAAAGAATGGACCGGGGTCCACAGTTCACTAGTGGTGTCTCTCCCATAAGATAAATAGCATGTTGGGTGAACAAATTACAGTTGGGCAATTGACAAATAGAGAGGGCATGACAATGCACATACATGATATGATGAGTATTGTGAGATTTAATTGGGCATTACGACAAAGTACATAGACCGCTATCTAGCATGCATCTATGCCTAAAAAGTCCACCTTCAGGTTATCATCCGAACCCCTTCCAGTATTAAGTTGCAAACAACAGACAATTGCATTAAGTATGGTGCGTAATGTAATCAATAACTACATCCTCGGACATAGCATCAATGTTTTATCCCTAGTGGAAACAGCACATCCACAACCTTAGAACTTTCACACATCCTGCATTTAATGGAGGCATGAACCCACTATCGAGCATAAATACTCCCTCTTGGAGTTAAGAGTAAAAACTTGGCCAGAGCCTCTACTAATAACGGAGAGCATGCAAGATCATAAACAACACATAGGTAATAGATTGATAATCAACATAACATAGTATTCTCTATCCATCGGATCCCAACAAACACAACATATAGCATTACAGATAGATGATCTTGATCATGTTAGGCAGCTCACAAGACCAGACAATGAAGCACATAAGGAGAAGACAACCATCTAGCTACTGCTATGGACCCATAGTCCAGGGGTGAACTACTCACTCATCACTCCGGAGGCGACCATGGCGGTGAAGAGTCCTCCGGGAGATGATTCCCCTCTCCGGTAGGGTGCCGGAGGCGATCTCCTGAATCCCCCGAGATGGGATTGGCGGCGGCGTCTCTGGAAGGTTTTCCGTATCGTGGCTCTCGCATCGGGGGTTTCGCGACGAAGACTATATGTAGGCGGAAGGGCAGGTCAGGGGGCCACACGGGGGCCCCACACGCTAGGGCCGCGCGGGCCCCCTGTAGGCCGCGCCGCCCTAGTGTGGCGGCGCCCCGTGGCCCCACTTCGTCTTCCCTTCGGTCTTCTGGAAGCTTCGTGTGAAAATAGGCCCCTGGGCGTTGATTTCGTCCAATTCTGAGAATATTTCCTTACTAGGATTTCTGAAATCAAAAACAGCAGAAAATAGCAACTGGCTCTTCGGCATCTCGTTAATAGGTTAGTGCCGGAAAATGCATAAATATGACATAAAGTATGCATAAAACATGTAGATATCATCAATAATGTGGCATGGAACATAAGAAATTATCGATACGTCGGAGATGTATCAGCATCCCCAAGCTTAGTTTCTGCTCGTCCCGAGCAGGTAAACGATAACAAAGATAATTTCTGGAGTGACATGCCATCATAACCTTGATCATACTATTGTAAGCATATGTAATGAATGCAGCGATCAAAACAATTTAAATGACATGAGTAAACAAATGAATCATATAGCAAAGAATTTTCATGAATAGTACTTCAAGACAAGCATCAATAAGTCTTGCATAAGAGTTAACTCATAAAGCAATAATTCAAAGTAGAGGTATTGAAGCAACATAAAGGAAGATTAAGTTTCAGCGGTTGCTTTCAACTTGTAACATGTATATCTCATGGATATTTGTCAATGTAAAGTAATATAACAAGTGCAATATGCAAGTATGTAGGAATCAATGCACAGTTCACACAAGTGTTCGCTTCTTGAGGTGGAGAGAAATAGGTGAACTGACTCAACATAAAAGTAAAAGAAAGGCCCTTCGCAGAGGGAAGCATTGATTGCTATATTTGTGCTAGAACTTTGATTTTGAAAACAAGAAACAATATTGTCAACGGTAGTAATAAAGCATATGTGTTATGTAAATTATATCCTACAAGTTGCAAGCCTCATGCATAGTATACTAATAGTGCCCGCACCTTGTCCTAATTAGCTCGGATTACCGGGATTATCATCGCAATACATATGTTTTAACCAAGTGTCACAAAGGGGTACCTCTATGCCGCATGTACAAAGGTCTAAGGAGAAAGCTCGCATCGGATTTCTCGCTATTGATTATTCTCAACTTAGAAATCCATACCGGGACAACATAGACAACAGATAATGGACTCCTCTTTTATGCATAAGCATTCAACAACAATTAATTTTCTCATATGAGATTGAGGATGTTTGTCCAAAACTGAAACTTCCACCATGGATCATGGCTTTAGTTAGCAGCCCAATGTTCTTCTCTAACATTATGCATGCTCTAACCATTAAATGAGTGGTAAATCTCCCTTACTTCAGACAAGACGGACATGCATAGCAACTCACATGATATTCAACAAAGAGTAGTTGATGGCGTCCCCAGGAACATGGTTATCGCACAACAAGCAACTTAATAAGAGATAGAGTGCATAAGTACATATTCAATACCACAATAGTTTTTAGGCTATTTGTCCCATGAGCTATATATTGTAAAGGTAAATGATAGAAATTTAAAGGTAGCACTCAAGCAATTTACTTTGGAATGGCGGAGAAATACCATGTAGTAGGTAGGTATGGTGGACACAAATGGCATAGTGGTTGGCTCAAGGATTTGGATGCATGAGAAGTATTCCCTCTCGATACAAGGTTTAGGCTAGCAAGGTTATTTGAAACAAACACAAGGATGAACCGGTGCAGCAAAACTCACATAAAAGACATATTGTAAATATTATAAGACTCTACACCGTCTTCCTTGTTGTTCAAACTCAATACTAGAAATTATCTAGACCTTAGAGGGACCAATTATGCAAACCAAATTTTAGCAAGCTCTATGTATTTCTTCATTAATAGGTGCATAGTATATGATGCAAGAGCTTAAACATGAGCACAACAATTGTCAAGTATCACATTATCCAAGACATTATAGCAATTACTACATGTAGCATTTTCCGATTCCAACCATATAACAATTTAACGAAGAAGATTCAACCTTCGCCATGAATATTATGAGTAAAGCCTAAGGACATATTTGTCCATATGCAACAGCGGAGCGTGTCTCTCCCCCGCACAATGAATGCTAGGATCCATTTTATTCAAACAAAACAAAAACAAAAACAAACCGACGCTCCAAGCAAAGTGCATAAGATGTGATGGAATAAAAATATAGTTTCACTAGAGGAACCTGATAATGTTGTCGATGAAGAAGGGGATGCCTTGGGCATCCCCAAGCTTAGACGCTTGAGTCTTCTTGAAATATGCAGGGGTGAACCACCGGGGCATCCCCAAGCTTAGAGCTTTCACTCTCCTTGATCATGTTGTCTCATCTCCCTCTCTTGATCCTTGAAAACTTCCTCCACACCAAACTCAAAACAACTCATTAGAGGGTTAGAGCACAATCAAAATTTACATGTTCAGAGGTGACACAATCATTCTTAACACTTCTGGATATTGCACAAAGCTACTGAAAGTTAATGGAATCGAAAAATCCATCAAGCATAGCAAAACAGGCAATGCGAAATAAAAGGCAGAATCTGTCAAAACAGAACAGTTCGTAAAAACGAATTTTATTGAGGCACCAGACTTGCTCAAATGAAAATGCTCAAATTTAATGAAAGTTGCGTACATATCCGAGGATCACTCACGTAAATTGGCATAATTTTCTGAGTTACCTACAGATAATTTGGCCCAGATTCGTGACAGCAAAGAAATTTGTTTCTGCGCAGTAATCCAAATCTAGTATGAACCTTACTATCAACGACTTTACTTGGCACAACAATGCATAAAACTAAGATAAGGAGAGGTTGCTACAGTAGTAACAACTTCCAAGACTCAAATATAAAATAAAAGTGCAGTAGTAAAAATATGGGTTGTCTCCCATAAGCGCTTTTCTTTAACGCCTTTCAGCTAGGCGCAGAAAGTGTATATCAAGTATTATCAAGAGATGATGCATCTACAGCGGGGTTTGGGGTTTTCTCAACTATGCATTGTATCTTATCTATGTAAGTTTCAGAGGCTCCATTTTCATTACCCTTAGGCTTGCTACTCTCATCAAATAAATCTTCAGGAACAATCCAATCAAAATTCTTTTCTAGTGCCTCGCACATTCCCAAGAGCTTGCAAGGTATTGATGTTTTAATATCCCCCTCATAATTAACTTTATTAGTGTACTTTTGTCTATCTTTTTCCATCTTTTCAAGGGTGCTAGCAAAGTTTGTATAAGAGCCAAGCATATTATATTTAGTAAAGACCTTTCTAGCTTCTCTTGCTACATCACCAAATTCTTTGAGAAGGGTTTCTAAGACAAAATCTTTCTTCTCTCCTTCTTCCATATCACTTAGTGTAAGGAACATATGCTGCATTATGGGGTTGAGGTTAAAAAATCTAGCTTCTAACATGTGTACTAAAGAAGCAGCAGCAATTTCATAAGTAGGAGCAAGTTCTACTAGGTGTCTATCTTCAAAATCTTCAACCGTACTAATATGAGTGAAAAAATCTTCTATATTATCTTTCCCGAGGATAGATCCTCGGCCTATCGGTACATCCTTAAGAATAAACTTAGGAGGAAACATGATGAAGCAAGTAAAGTAAATGCAAGTAACTAATTTTTTTGTGTTTTTGATATAAAGTGCAAACAAGATAGCAAGTAAAGTAAAACTAGCAACTAATTTTTTTGTATTTTGTTTTAGTGCAGCAAACAAAGTAGTAAATAAAATAAAGCAAGACAAAAACAAAGTAAAGAGATTGGATTGTGGAGACTCCCCTTGCAGCGTGTCTTGATCTCCCCGGCAACGGCGCCAGAAAATCTTCTTGCTGCGCGTGGTTGACGTATGTCTTTTCCGTTCAACACGCGTCCGTTGGGAACCCCAAGAGGAAGGCGTGATGCGTACAGCAGTAAGTTTTCCCTCAGTAAGAAACCAAGGATTATCGAACCAGTAGGAGCCAAGAAGCACGTTGAAGGTTGAAGGCAGCGAGATGTAGTGCGGCGCATGTCAACACCCGGATTTTTAAGTCCGGATGCCTATTATGTCATACATCGCAATCCCAGGAATATTGTTGTTGCGAGGCATAATAGTTAAGTATCACAGTCATCATTCATTACAAACCATAAGGTCTTACAATTGGAATCACATCATCCATATTACACAAATAGTTGATCTATTGATCAACGAACAAACACAAGTTCATAGCGGAAGCGTAAGGTACAAGGACTCTCTAGTCCACAGGCCAACGCTTGACGTTGGAAGACTCCTAGTTGTCGTAGGCATCCTGCTGGTCTTCACCTTGATAGTTCTGCTCGTCTTCATACTCTGGCCATTTGAATAGCTAGGGACAAAGCCTTGAGTACGTTGAGTACTCGCAAACTAATACTATTGTAAGTGCTACTCAGTTCTAGTAAGGGTGCTAAGCTCTAGTTTGATTTGCATAAAGCCAATTTTAGTTCATAAGCAGTTTAGTAAAAGACTCAAACTTTGCTAACTAACTCAAGTGGGAACATTAGTGTCATTCCCACAACTCTGTTGTGATTCAAGTCAAGTCACCATTCACCCTTCAACATTTTCAAGAAATTTTGATACCGGAAACTGTATGGCCTTTCCAACTGTCCGTAACCGTGGACACGGCTATTCGAATAGGTTTACACTCTGCAGAGGTTGCACACTTGTGCCACAACATTTGATTACATCCGTCGGGAATAACCCCGAATCATCGTAACTCAGTACGCGGATCATCAACCTTAACCTTTCACTTATATATCCTAGTATAGGCACCTCTCCCCATGAGCTTGGCCTCCCAGTGAAGACAAACCGTCAGCCTCGGAACTGCACAGGGCTTGGCCGTACAATTCACCTCAATTCACATCATTTCTCAACAACGGAGGCAACCTCGGCATAACCCCTATGATGCTTGTTCAGAGGGAACCCATACTAAGACACACAAACTTCCAGCTAAGCCCTACCCATAATCAGGTATTGTGGGGGTACTTGTAATTTGGAAAGGTATCGCATCCAAACCAATATCAGTAAAAATCACCATCTTCTATTAGTCATATCACCTTTCAAAAATCATTCAAAAACAACTTCACTTCACCAAGTTCCCATCTAGAGTAGTCAAGTTTTATTTGTTAGCAATAGCACTAATCATGAGGGGTGCTAACTTAGCATTGCTTGTTCTAGATTTAAGCTTGGTGCCCATATGCTACTCTAAACCAAGTGAATCTTGAATCAAAAAGTACTTTGAAAAATAAAAGCAGTAAAACTTGTATAGTAAAACTTGGGATAGGACCACTAAGCATAAAGTAAAAGAGGGTGATGCATGGCTCTTGAGAGCTTTGCACTTGGCAAGTGTATTAGCTTGCCTTGGTGGTGGTACTGATCAAATTGGTCTTCTTCTCCTTGGAAGTAGGCCTCCTCCTCCTCTTGATACTCTTTCGTACTAGCGTCTAAAATACGAATACGAAGTACAATCACCACACCAATCTTATATACTAAACTAAGCACACATATGGCACCCAAGCTAAACTATCATTACACCCTACTAAGTGGTGAGGTGGTTTTCTTATTTAAGAAAAATAATTTCCTCTCATATTAACTAAGGTGCTTCTTTGCCTTCTTTAGAGAAATACATTCCTCTAATTATAGTATTAAGATTTAAATTCTTTCATGAGTAATATATGACCTAGGTTGACCAAAGTCAACCTCTTCATACTTATCATTTAAGGAAATGATTTAAATGAGGTGGGGCACCTCATACCTTTTAATCCTAACATGGTGATGATTTAATATCATCAAACAAATCATATGAGAACTAAATGACCAAAGTCTCTATCTCATAATGGAATGTTTGTGACAAGATTTAAATGAGATAAACACTCTCATAAAAATTTCTAAATAGTTTTGGACAATATCTTTGACTTGACATAGCCAAATAGTCCTCTAATTCATCTAGGCCATGATCATCCAAAGTAGGCATGGCATATTTTTGCAGAAACAATTAGTGCAAGTGAAATGTGGATTATAGGAGTTGGAATCAACTCAAAAGCATTTTTGGTTGAATTTTAATAATTGTTTGAAGTCAGAAAAGTCTCTGCCTTGTTTATTTTGCTACTTTAATTCTACAACACATCTAGAGTTCAAACCAGTGGCATTGCAAAGATAAAACTCTAAGCTTTCCAACCATATCCAATTCATAAATTTTGGCCCAGTGGTTTGGAAGCTATTCAATTTTGCAAACAGCATCTGTGAGCAAAACTGAAAAGATTTGATTTAAACGAATTTGAACTGTGGGCTTCGCGCGGGAAACGAGCTGGGCTGTGGGGTTTAAAAGAAATGGGCCGGCCCACTTCGCGTCCAGCGCGAGCAGGCCGTCTGACGGCGGGTCCCATGCGTCAGCAGGTCATAACGACTGAAACGGTAAGTTCTTTCCAGGGCCGTAGGATTAGAAGGGGATCGAACAGGCGAGGAGCGTCGTCATCAGCGACGAGAGGCGAGGCTACTGGCGGTGACGGTAGGGGGTGGGAGGCTCACCAGTGGCGCGGCGATGATCGGCGACGAGCTGCGGCGATGTTGTCGAGGAAGGGGAAGCAGATGGTAGCAGTGGCGCGTGCTGAGGAGGCGTCAATCGGCGGCAAGCTTCTCAGCACCTCCGCGGCTTTGACGTTGCAATTGGACGGCATCAGCGGCTAATCGAGCAAGGGAAGTGAGCGAGGCGAGGGAGAAGAGGGAGAGGAAGCTGTTGGTGTGAAGAAATCGGAGCGGGAGGGCCTCCTTTTATAGCGGCGAGGGGTGGCCAGGGTGCTGCGGAGGTGGTGATCATGGCGACGCGTCTACAGCGACGATGATGGACGGGCGATGACGCAGGCGTGCAAGCGGGGTCCTGGCGGTGACGCAGCGCTTGACGGCGTTGAAAAAGAGGGCGAGACGAGCTCGTACGCATGACGGGAGCGGCCGGTACTGCGGCGGACGTCGGCGAGATGGGCTTCGTCTACAGCGTTCCCGTGGGCCAATGGCGATGTCCTGGCGGCGCAGGGTGGTGTCGTGGAGCGTTTGGCGCAGAGAGGAGAGGGAGGGGTCAACGGAGGCGCTCGGGCGACGACGTGGCCAGACGCGTCTGCGACGCTCGCCGTGCGCGCTCTGGCGTGCATGTGCACGTCCTGGGCGTGTCTGGGCGTCACGTTCCTGGCGCGTCCGATGCACCAAATGATCGAGCAAGGTGTCCAGGGTGATCAGGGGAGTGAGTAGAGTGTGAAGGACATGGTGGTACAGGGCTGAGGTGAGCAGAGAGAGAGATGGCATGATCATGCCATGCCATGCCACGGCATGGTGTGTTCTTGTCAAATTGGTGATGAAATTGTGTACCACTTCTTGTCTGGTGTGTTTGGCAGGGTAGAGGGAGGTCAGGGGAGTACAAATGGTGACCTAATGGTGATGGTTTAGGCTATGGTCTGCTGGATATTGCAAGGTCTTGAGTTGGCAGATTGCTGCCCACCAAGTGTTTGTTTAAATGGCCGCAAGAACAAAACTTTCAAATTTTGAAATGATTTTTGGTGGAGTGTAAAGATATAATAAGAGAAGTAGAATGGAGGTGGTGGTGGTCAAAATGGAGTTGAAATACAAAAATCCAAAATGCATATGATCTTATATATGCAACAATGTCTCAACTTTGCTAGCTTGTCATTTGAAAATGGGAAAGAATTTGGGGTGGTGGTTTTGGGCAAAGTTGTTCTCCTTGATGTTGTCTTGGATGAGGTGCAAAGTTTGGGCAAGGTCTAGAAGAGAAATCTCAAAATAACAGGGCTCAAAGTAGGTACCAGATTAAAAATGTCACATGTGACCATATTGCATGTAACTTGAAATTTGAATTTGGTCTTGGTTTGATTTGAGTTTCTTCACTTCCAAAAGTGTTTAAAAGTGTTTAGTAATCATTTACAACCAATGGTGCAAGCCAAAGTGGTCTAGGTTAAGTATTTGCAAAAATGGCATAAGCCATATGTGTGTGTGGAGATGAATTTTATCTTTTCTTTTCTAATTTCTTTTCCCTTGTATTTGGGTGATCTAAAGATCAAAGTTAGGGTTCAGGTATGAGTGTAATCACACAAGCACATAACATGGTCAATTGCACACTCAAGTAAATAAGCAAGTGATCTATATGCATAGCACTATATGATGAGAAAAAGTTTTTGTTGGTTCTCAAATTTGGTATTTGGGAAACTCTCTCTTTGTCTCTTTATTGAAAAGTTGGGATGTTACAAACCCTTCCCCCTTACAAAAGATCTCGTCCCGAGATCTAAAGAAAATTAGGTACTAAAGAGATCTGGGTATTCCTTCTTCATGTCCTCTTCGCGCTCCCAAGTGGCTTCATCTTCAGTGTGATTGCTCCACTGAATCTTTAGGAACTTGATACTCCTGGTGCGGGTGGTTCTATAGGCTTCTTCCAGGATGCGGATAGGCACTTCACGGTATGTCAAGTCTGTGTTGATATCCACCGAGCGGTGATCGATATTCTTGAACACTTATGTCTTCTCGGGGACTTCAAGGCACTTCCGGAGGAGCGAGATGTGAAACACATTGTGCACAGCAGACATTTCTTCCGGTAGTTCAAGTTGATATGAAACTTCCCCTCGGCGGCTCAGAACTTTGAATGGTCCGACATATCTGGGGGCGAGCTTTCCTTTCAGCTGGAACCTCTGCATTCCTTTAAGGGGCGACACTTTAAGATAGACAAAGTCTCCAATCTCGAAGGTCATCTCTCGACGTCTCTTGTCGGCGTAGCTCTTCTGTCTTGACTGAGCGGTCTTGAGGTACTCTCGGATCTTGTGCACCTTCTCTTCGGCTTCTCGGAGGACATCTGGTCCAAAGACTTGGCTCTCTCCGACTTCTGACCAGTTCAGGGGGGTGCGGCACTTCCTTCCGTACAGGGCTTCAAAGGGGGCCATTTGCAAACTAGCTTGATAACTGTTATTGTACGAGAATTCTGCATAAGGCAGGCAGTCTTCCCACTTGGATCCATATTCTAGGACGCAAGCTCTCAACATGTCTTCCAGTATCTGGTTGACTCTCTCGGTCTGTCCGTCAGTCTGAGGGTGATAGGCCGTGCTGAAATTTAGGCGAGTGCCTAGTCCTTCATGCACTTTCTGCGTAACCTTGAGGTGAACTGCGATCCTCTATCTGACACTATCGATTTGGGGGTTCCGTGCAGAGCGACTATTCTGGAGATGTAAAGTTCAGCTAGCTTTGGGCCTTGATAGGTGGTTTTGACGGCGATGAAATGGGCGACTTTGGTCAATCTATCGACAACGACCCATATTGAATCATTGCCTTTGCTGGATTTGGGCAGTCCGGTGATAAAGTCCATTCCTACGGAGTCCCATTTCCATTCCGGAATCTGGAGGGGTTGTAACAGTCCGGCGGGTCGTTGATGTTCTGCCTTGACTCTCTGACAGATATCACACTTAGTGATATAGCTACCGATCTCTCTCTTCATTCCGTGCCACCAAAATTGTTCTTTTAGGTCTTGGTACATCTTGGTACCTCCGGGGTGGATTGAATAAAGGGTGTCATGGGCTTCTTGCATGATGACTTGTTTCAAGTCAGAGTCTGATGGTACGCAGAGACGTTCTTTGTACCAAAGCACTCCGGCTTCGTCTACGGTGAATCCGGGGGCTTTTCCTGCGGCTATCTGTTTCTTGATTCCGTCAATGCTAGCGTTGTCCTTCTGGGCTTCCTTGATCTGACCAACCAAGGTGGGTTGCAGTTCTATGCTGGCTAGGAAACCCTCACTAACAAGTTCAAGTCTGAACTGTTCAAACTCTTGATGCAAGCTGGGCTGTTCGGTGGCGAGCATGGAGTTCAACTGGCACGGCAGTCGACTCAAAGCATCCGCTACCACATTGGCCTTGCCGGGGTGGTAGTGAATCTCCATGTCGTAATCCTTGATCAATTCGATCCATCGGTGTTGTCTCATGTTTAGCTCCTTCTGAGTGAATATATATTTGAGGCTTTTGTGGTCGGAGTAGATCTCGCATCGATTACCCATGAGGTAATGACGCCAAACTTTCAAGGCTAAGACCACGGCTGCAAGCTCGAGGTCATGGGTTGGATAGTTCTGTTCATGTTGCTTGAGTTGTCTTGAAAGGTAGGATACAACCTTGCCTTCTTGCATAAGCACGCATCCAAGCCCAGTCTTGGAGGCGTCGCAATATACGTCAAAGGGTTTTGCGATATCTGGCATGATCAGTATTGGGGCTGTTGTCAGTCTACTCTTGAGCTATTGAAAGCTCTCTTCGCATTTGTCGGTCCACTCAAACTTTCTGTCCTTTTTCAGCAGTTGGGTCATTGGTCGAGCGATGCTCGAAAAACCTTCTACAAATCTGCGGTAGTATCCGGCTAATCCAAGAAAAGCGCGGACCTCGGTTTGAGTGGTTGGGGCTTGCCATTCCATAACAGTTTTAATCTTAGCGGGATCTACGGCAATTCCTCCTGCAGACAAGATGTGTCCCAGGAATCCGACTTCCTTCAGCCAAAACTCACATTTGCTGAACTTGGCATATAGTTGGTGGTGTCTAAGGGTTTCTAGGACCATCTCCAAGTGTTGTTCATGTTCCTCTTCGGACTTGGAGTAGACAAGAATGTCGTCGATGAACACAACGACAAATTTGTCCAGAAATTCCATGAAGATCTTATTCATGAGGTTCATGAAGTAAGCGGGGGCATTGGTTAATCCAAACGACATGACGTTGTACTCGTACAACCCATATCTAGTGGTAAAGGCAGTCTTTGGAATATCGGTGGCTCGAATCTTCAGCTGATGATAACCAGTTCTAAGATCTATCTTGGAGAAAACTTTGGCTCCGGTCAACTGGTGAAACAGGTCTTCTATCTTTGGTAGGGGGTATTTGTTTTTGATGGTGACGTCGTTAAGCTTACGGTAGTCCGTACATAAACGATTGGCACCATCCTTCTTGTCCACAAATAAAACTGGTGACCTCCAGGGGGATGCACTCGGGCTAATCAAACCTTTGGCTAGCATATCATCAATCTACTTCTTCAACTCCACTAGCTCTGCTGGGTTCATGCTATAGGCTCTCTGGGCGATAGGTCCAGTTCCAGGGATTAGCTCGATGATGAACTCGATATCCCTATCCGGGGGCATACCGGGTAGATCATCCGGAAACACATCAGGGTAGCGACAAACGACCCTGATTTGATCCAGAGTGGGCTTGGATACACTTTGGTTGCAGGTAAATTTTCTGGGTAGTTTTTCAGAGACATGCTCAACTACGATACCGGTGCTGCTAGTCATGGTTATGGCTTTCTTGGCACAGTCTATCAATCCATTGTGCTTGGACATCCAGTCCATTCCTAGGACAACTTCCAAACCTTTGGTTCCAAGTATGATTAGATTTGCAAAGAAATCTACATCATGGATTTTGATTTGCACATTTTTGCAAAATTTTCTGGCTTTGGTGGTTGATCCGGGGATTTGAACTATCATAACATGCTTCAAACTGAGAGGTTGAATTTACTTGTTGATGCAAAGTCTTCGGTGACAAATGAATGAGATGCTCCGGAATCGAACAACACTCTGGCAGGGATGTGGTTGACAGAAAACATACCCAGTACAACATCTGGTGCTTCCTGGGCTTCTTCAGCGTTCATGTGGTAGAGGCGGCCGTTGCGGTTGTTGGGGTTGTTGGGGGCGAACTTCTTGCCGGTGGAGACACGGCGTTGCTGCTGAGCAGGTGCAGCGGTGTTGCCGGCGAGCTTGGCAAGACGCTTGGGACACTCGTTGGAGTAGTGCCCCACTACACCACACTCATAACAAGTGATAGTGGTCTTGTCCGGCTTGTTCGCAACGGGAACGGCATTGCTTCCGGTTCTGGGGGCGGTGTTGGTGTTGTTGTTGTTAGGGGCGCGGGTTGGAGCGCGGTTGTAGTAGTTGTTGTTGTTGTAGTTGTTGTTGTAGCCTCCTGGCTTGGAGTTTCCTCCACTCCGGTTCTGATAACCGGGGCGAGAGTTCTGCATCTGTGGCTTGTTGTTTCTCGGAGTGAACCCTCCGCTTGAGCTAGGGCGAAACTTTTGGGGGTGTCTTGATCCACTCTGATTTGCCATGCGGCGTTTGCGGTTTTCATTGGCTTGGTTTAACTTGCCCTCCATCTGGATGGCGGAGTCAACAAGGGCTTCGAGGTCGGCGAAGGGGATGTTGACGAGGACAGTCTGCATCTCATCATGCAGTCCGTTCAGGAATCTCTCCTTCCTCTTCTCAATGGTGTCAGTCTCATCAGGGGCATACCTTGACAAAGTGAGAAACTTGTCGCGGTACTCAACCACCGTCATGCGACCTTGTTTCAGTTCACGGAATTCATCCCTCATCTTCTTGATAAGACCCGTGGGTACATGGTACTTGCTGAACTTGAGTTTGAAATCCTCCCAAGTCATGAATTGACCTCCATTCATGGCACGGGTGCTTGTCCACCAAGCGCGGGCTGGTCCAGCGAGATAGTGAGTAGCGAACAAGACTTTCTCGTTGGCTTCCACTCCGGCTACCTCCAGATTGTTCTCCATAGTCTGGAGCCAATCGTCGGCATCGAGGGGCTCCTCGGTCTTGCTAAACACCGGAGGGTTGGTGTTTTGGAAGTTCTTGAGCTTGGATCCGGGGTGGTCATGATTTCCATGGCCTTGGTTGGCGATGTTCTGCAAGGCGATGAGGTTGGCTTGGCGTTCGGCTCTTTCGGTTTCCCGGTCAGCAAGCAGGGTTTGCAGCAGTTGCAGCATCGCGTCGTTGGTGCGATTTGGAGGGGCCATCTGAAGATATAGAAGATTATGAGATAAGAGGGAACATTCTATGGTTCATTTTGGTTAAGTTTGAAAACAATTTGAAAAACTTGTAAACTTTTCATGACAAACATAACATTCATTCATTCATGCAACACATAGTACAAACTACACACATACTCCAATGGTTTTAAGAACCATTCTCGTGCTACGATACAAAGGACGGGATACAACTCACACCTACTATAAGTGAAACTAGTGCAACTACTCCTCATCATCATCCACATCGATAGGGATGATTCCATCCTCTCCGGCCTCCAGAAACTCGTAGTCCTCTTCCTCGGTGTTCTCATCCTCCTTAAAGTCATCGTCGTCACTCAGGAAGGCGTCTCCTCCCTGAAGGTCTTCACCTTCTTCCTCCATCTCATTCAGCTGGTCTTCCTGGGCCTTGACAGTGGCCTCAAGTGACGCGATCCGGGCGCGGAGGCGACGAATCGTAGCGTCCTTCTTGGCACGCTGCTGGCGAAGGCTCTTGCGATCGTTGTTGAGTAGCTTGATCGCCTCACCCTGCTCGGTGATGTGAGCATGGGTCTGGTTCGCGTAAGCGCGAGTGGCGTCGAGGTCCCTCTGGGTTT
This sequence comes from Lolium perenne, assembly GCF_019359855.2. Lineage (NCBI taxonomy): Eukaryota > Viridiplantae > Streptophyta > Magnoliopsida > Poales > Poaceae > Lolium > Lolium perenne. The sequence goes on from NC_067250.2 coordinate 225,073,841, forward strand.
GGTAGAGCATGAAGTCCAAGTGATCCACGTGGTGCCTCAACTGGGGGTGCAGTGGCAGATCCATGGGTGCTCCGGCAGAGTTACGCCTTGCGAGATGCGCAAAGCGTTCCTCCCGAAGTGCTTCCACATTCTGTCCGCACAAGCGAGCAAGTGCTTCCTGAAGAGCACGTGCAAGCCCGTCGAGCCAGTTGCTTTCCCTGAAAGAGAAGAGGATCCTCTCAGATGTGGGAGGCTCCATCTTGCCCCTCAAGTCAGCGGTGATAATCCACTGCAGTTCCCCTCCCGGCTGGTCGTCCACCTGAATCCCGTGAAACTCGGGGTGTGGGCGGCCAAGGTGATCCGACAGAGAGTTGAGGTCATGCTCGAAGATCAAGCTTCCACCATTTCCAAGCTGGTAGAACTTGGTGTTGATGGGTTCATTCGGCTCCATCTGAAAGCGAAAAAAGATGAGTAAGTTAGAGAGTGAACAAGTGTGGCAAAATTTTAAGTTGATTCATATAAGATAGAACATGATTCATCAAATTTTGGCAAAGTCTCAAAGACAAGAGTGTAGGAACTTTTCACAAATATTTTCTTTCATTTGATTTCAAAGTTAAGTTTTTCAGAACGCCCATTCTAACTAAGGTCTTCTAAGGTCAAACAATGGCTCTGATACCAACTTGTCAACACCCGGATTTTTAAGTCCGGATGCCTATTATGTCATACATCGCAATCCCAGGAATATTGTTGTTGCGAGGCATAATAGTTAAGTATCACAGTCATCATTCATTACAAACCATAAGGTCTTACAATTGGAATCACATCATCCATATTACACAAATAGTTGATCTATTGATCAACGAACAAACACAAGTTCATAGCGGAAGCGTAAGGTACAAGGACTCTCTAGTCCACAGGCCAACGCTTGACGTTGGAAGACTCCTAGTTGTCGTAGGCGTCCTGCTGGTCTTCACCTTGATAGTTCTGCTCGTCTTCATACTCTGGCCATTTGAATAGCCAGGGACAAAGCCGTGAGTACGTTGAGTACTCGCAAACTAATACTATTGTAAGTGCTACTCAGTTCTAGTAAGGGTGCTAAGCTCTAGTTTGATTTGCATAAAGCCAATTTTAGTTCATAAGCAGTTTAGTAAAAGACTCAAACTTTGCTAACTAACTCAAGTGGGAACATTAGTGTCATTCCCACAACTCTGTTGTGATTCAAGTCAAGTCACCATTCACCCTTCAACATTTTCAAGAAATTTTGATGCCGGAAACTGTATGGCCTTTCCAACTGTCCGTAACCGTGGACACGGCTATTCGAATAGGTTTACACTCTGCAGAGGTTGCACACTTGTGCCACAACATTTGATTACATCCGTCGGGAATAACCCCGAATCATCGTAACTCAGTACGCGGATCATCAACCTTAACCTTTCACTTATATATCCTAGTATAGGCACCTCTCCCCATGAGCTTGGCCTCCCAGTGAAGACAAACCGTCAGCCTCGGAACTGCACAGGGCTTGGCCGTACAATTCACCTCAATTCACATCATTTCTCAACAACGGAGGCAGCCTCGGCATAACCCCTATGATGCTTGTTCAGAGGGAACCCATACTAAGACACACAAACTTCCAGCTAAGCCCTACCCATAATCAGGTATTGTGGGGGTACTTGTAATTTGGAAAGGTATCGCATCCAAACCAATATCAGTAAAAATCACCATCTTCTCTTAGTCATATCACCTTTCAAAAATCATTCAAAAACAACTTCACTTCACCAAGTTCCCATCTAGAGTAGTCAAGTTTTATTTGTTAGCAATAGCACTAATCATGAGGGGTGCTAACTTAGCATTGCTTGTTCTAGATTTAAGCTCGGTGCCCATATGCTACTCTAAACCAAGTGAATCATGAATCAAAAAGTACTTTGAAAAATAAAAGCAGTAAAACTTGTATAGTAAAACTTGGGATAGGACCACTAAGCATAAAGTAAAAGAGGGTGATGCATGGCTCTTGAGAGCTTTGCACTTGGCAAGTGTATTAGCTTGCCTTGGTGGTGGTACTGATCAAATTGGTCTTCTTCTCCTTGGAAGTAGGCCTCCTCCTCCTCTTGATACTCTTCCGTACTAGCGTCTAAAATACGAATACGAAGTACAATCACCACACCAATCTTATATACTAAACTAAGCACACATAAGGCACCCAAGCTAAACTATCATTACACCCTACTAAGTGGTGAGGTGGTTTTCTTATTTAAGAAAAATAATTTCCTCTCATATTAACTAAGGTGCTTCTTTGCCTTCTTTAGAGAAATACATTCCTCTAATTATAGTATTAAGATTTAAATTCTTTCATGAGTAATATATGACCTAGGTTGACCAAAGTCAACCTCTTCATACTTATCATTTAAGGAAATGATTTAAATGAGGTGGGGCACCTCATACCTTTTAATCCTAACATGGTGATGATTTAATATCATCAAACAAATCATATGAGAACTAAATGACCAAAGTCTCTATCTCATAATGGAATGTTTGTGGCAAGATTTAAATGAGATAAACACTCTCATAAAAATTTCTAAATAGTTTTGGACAATATCTTTGACTTGACATAGCCAAATAGTCCTCTAATTCATCTAGGCCATGATCATCCAAAGTAGGCATGGCATATTTTTGCAGAAACAATTAGTGCAAGTGAAATGTGGATTATAGGAGTTGGAATCAACTCAAAAGCATTTTTGGTTGAATTTTAATAATTGTTTGAAGTCAGAAAAGTCTCTGCCTTGTTTATTTTGCTACTTTAATTCTACAACACATCTAGAGTTCAAACCAGTGGCATTGCAAAGATAAAACTCTAAGCTTTCCAACCATATCCAATTCATAAATTTTGGCCTAGTGGTTTGGAAGCTATTCAATTTTGAAAAGAGCATCTGTGAGCAAAACTGAAAAGATTTGATTTAAACGAATTTGAACTGTGGGCTTCGCGCGGGAAACGAGCTGGGCTGTGGGGTTTAAAAGAAATGGGCCGGCCCACTTCGCGTCCAGCGCGAGCAGGCCGTCTGACGGCGGGTCCCACGCGTCAGCGGGTCATAACGACCGAAACGGTAAGTTCTTTCCAGGGCCGTAGGATTAGAAGGGGATCGAACGGGCGAGGAGCGTCGTCATCAGCGACGAGAGGCGAGGCTACTGGCGGCGACGGTAGGGGGTGGGAGGCTCACCGGCGGCGCGGCGATGATCGGCGACGAGCTGCGGCGACGTTGTCGAGGAAGGGGAAGCAGATGGTAGCAGTGGCGCGTGCTGAGGAGGCGTCAATCGGCGGCAAGCTTCTCAGCACCTCCGCGGCTTCGACGTTGCAATTGGACGGCGTCGGCGGCTAATCGAGCAAGGGAAGTGAGCGAGGCGAGGGAGAAGAGGGAGAGGAAGCTGTTGGTGTGAAGAAATCGGAGCGGGAGGGCCTCCTTTTATAGCGGCGAGGGGTGGCCAGGGTGCTGCGGAGGTGGCGATCATGGCGACGCGTCTACAGCGACGATGATGGACGGGCGATGACGCAGGCGTGCAAGCGGGGTCCTGGCGGTGACGCAGCGCTTGACGGCGTTGAAAAAGAGGGCGAGACGAGCTCGTACGCATGACGGGAGCGGCCGGTACTGCGGCGGACGTCGGCGAGATGGGCTTCGTCTACGGCGTTCCCGCGGGCCAATGGAGATGTCCTGGCGGCGCAGGGTGGTGTCGTGGAGCGTTTGGCGCAGAGAGGAGAGGGAGGGGTCAACGGAGGCGCTCGGGCGACGACGTGGCCAGACGCGTCTGCGACGCTCGCCGTGCGCGCTCTGGCGTGCATGTGCACATCCTGGGCGTGTCTGGGCGTCACGTTCCTGGCACGTCCGATGCACCAAATGATCGAGCAAGGTGTCCAGGGTGATCAGGGGAGTGAGTAGAGTGTGAAGGACATGGTGGTACAGGGCTGAGGTGAGCAGAGAGAGAGATGGCATGATCATGCCATGCCATGCCACGGCATGGTGTGTTCTTGTCAAATTGGTGATGAAATTGTGTACCACTTCTTGTCTGGTGTGTTTGGCAGGGTAGAGGGAGGTCAGGGGAGTACAAATGGTGACCTAATGGTGATGGTTTAGGCTATGGTCTGCTGGATATTGCAAGGTCTTGAGTTGGCAGATTGCTGCCCACCAAGTGTTTGTTTAAATGGCCGCAAGAACAAAACTTTCAAATTTTGAAATGATTTTTGGTGGAGTGTAAAGATATAATAAGAGAAGTAGAATGGAGGTGGTGGTGATCAAAATGGAGTTGAAATACAAAAATCCAAAATGCATATGATCTTATATATGCAACAATGTCTCAACTTTGCTAGCTTGTCATTTGAAAATGGGAAAGAATTTGGGGTGGTGGTTTTGGGCAAAGTTGTTCTCCTTGATGTTGTCTTGGATGAGGTGCAAAGTTTGGGCAAGGTCTAGAAGAGAAATCTCAAAATAACAGGGATCAAAGTAGGTACCAGATTAAAAATGTCACATGTGACCATATTGCATGTAACTTGAAATTTGAATTTGGTCTTGGTTTGATTTGAGTTTCTTCACTTCCAAAAGTGTTTAGTAATCATTTACAACCAATGGTGCAAGCCAAAGTGGTCTAGGTTAAGTATTTGCAAAAATGGCATAAGCCATATGTGTGTGTGGAGATGAATTTTATCTTTTCTTTTCTAATTTCTTTTCCCTTGTATTTGGGTGATCTAAAGATCAAAGTTAGGGTTCAGGTATGAGTGTAATCACACAAGCACATAACATGGTCAATTGCACACTCAAGTAAATAAGCAAGTGATCTATATGCATAGCACTATATGATGAGAAAAAGTTTTTGTTGGTTCTCAAATTTGGTATTTGGGAAACTCTCTCTTTGTCTCTTTATTGAAAAGTTGGGATGTTACAGCGCAACACCAGGGATTCCGACGCCAACGTGGAACCTGCACAACACAACCAAAGTACTTTGCCCCAACGAAACAGCGAGGTTGTCAATCTCACCGGCTTGCTGTAACAAAGTATTAGATGTATAGTGTGGATGATGATTGTTTGCAGAAAACAGTAGAACAAGTATTGCAGTAGATTGTATTCGATGTAAAGAATGGACCGGGGTCCACAGTTCACTAGTGGTGTCTCTCCCATAAGATAAATAGCATGTTGGGTGAACAAATTACAGTTGGGCAATTGACAAATAGAGAGGGCATGACAATGCACATACATGATATGATGAGTATTGTGAGATTTAATTGGGCATTACGACAAAGTACATAGACCGCTATCCAGCATGCATCTATGCCTAAAAATTCCACCTTCAGGTTATCATCCGAACCCCTTCCAGTATTAAGTTGCAAACAACAGACAATTGCATTAAGTATGGTGCGTAATGTAATCAATAACTGCATCCTCGGACATAGCATCAATGTTTTATCCCTAGTGGCAACAGCACATCCACAACCTTAGAACTTTCTGTCACTATCCCAGATTTAATGGAGGCATGAACCCACTATCGAGCATAAATACTCCCTCTTGGAGTTAAGAGTAAAAACTTGGCCAGAGCCTCTACTAATAACGGAGAGCATGCAAGATCATAAACAACACATAGGTAATAGATTGATAATCAACATAACATAGTATTCTCTATCCATCGGATCCCAACAAACACAACATATAGCATTACAGATAGATGATCTTGATCATGTTAGGCAGCTCACAAGACCCGACAATGAAGCACATAAGGAGAAGACAACCATCTAGCTACTGCTATGGACCCATAGTCCAGGGGTGAACTACTCACTCATCACTCCGGAGGCGACCATGGCGGTGAAGAGTCCTCCGGGAGATGATTCCCCTCTCCGGCAGGGTGTCGGAGGTGATCTCCTGAATCCCCCGAGATGGGATTGGCGGCGGCGGCGTCTCTGGAAGGTTTTCCGTATCGTGGCTCTCGGTACTGGGGGTTTCGCGACGAAGACTATATGTAGGCGGAAGGGCAGGTCAGGGGGCCACACGGGGGCCCCACACGCTAGGGCCGCGCGGGGCCCCTGTAGGCCGCGCCGCCCTAGTGTGGCGGCGCCCCGTGGCCCCACTTCGTCTTCCCTTCGGTCTTCTGGAAGCTTCGTGTGAAAATAGGCCCCTGGGCGTTGATTTCGTCCAATTTCGAGAATATTTCCTTACTAGGATTTCTGAAACCAAAAACAGCAGAAAACAAGAATCGGCTCTTCGGCATCTCGTTAATAGGTTAGTGCCGGAAAATGCATAAATATGACATAAAGTATGCATAAAACATGTAGATATCATCAATAATGTGGCATGGAACATAAGAAATTATCGATACATCGGAGACGTATCAATGACCTCCTAGTTGGCTTGGCGGTTCGTGCTCCGGTGAACTCTTCGTGGAAGATTGTGAGGAGAGTCGGGCTTCTCCTTCTTGGAGCTTGTGAAGTGGTTGTGGAGCTTTCCATCTCTGGAGTGGAGGAAAAAAGCTAACCATAAGGGAAATACCTTTGTCCTTCGTGGTATTGGCTTGGAGAAGAAGGTGAGCCTTCGTGGTAGCCTACATCTCTTCAATGTGATGTACCTCAGCTTATTGTGTGGGAACGTTGGAATACATCTTCCTCTCTGCATGTCTCGGTTATGTCTATATCGAGTTAACTTTCCTTGTGATAGAAATCGTGCTTGAAGTACTCATATCTTGCTATCACTTGTGCCTATCTTGCTTATCTAAGTTGTTGTGTTGCACTTAGTTGAGTCTAGCATATTTAGGTTTTGTGCTTGTAAAATGAACGTTAGTTTAATTTTGTATTCTTACAAGCCAAATTCGTAATACTTTTTAAACGCCTATTCACCCCCCTCCCCCGCCGCCTTCTAGGCGACATCTCGTCCTTTCAAGCGTACCACCATCCTCGCTCCTCCATCACCGGAGTAGGGTAAAGCTTGTCGAAATAGAGCTTGTTGTAGTAGCCAGAAAGAAATCGTCGTGCTAAGCCCCCAAAGGACCAATGCAATAGAGCAATAATCAATGTCAATGATGAGAACCGTAGATCAAAAGAGCCAAATCTGTAACAGCACCGACGAAGAGTTAAGATCTTATTTGGTACCCTATGTGACTTGAGACATGCCAAACATATAGTTACCTTCCATTTGATATGGTGAGGACACCATACAGATTATGTTTATTAGACCATTTGCACAATAATAGAATCATGTGTATTTATTTGAGAAGCTCTTACATCGCAGCAGCAACAACCATGAGTAGGAAAACAAAAAAGCAATCAGGTTCTTGAATATAAAAGTAAAAAATCGGGTCCTTGGTCGACTCCCGTGTGGCTTAACCTTGGGGCTAGGGGGCGACGCCGGTGCTAGTGAGACGAGCACGCAAAAGCTCGGACACCAATCATGTCATTACCGCCGGTCGTGAGAAGTTAAATCACCAGTCGTGTTGGTGTCGAACACTGACAGTGGAGGAGCTGCGGTCATGCTGGCGTCGCCAGGGAAGCGTGCTACTAGCGCTGGCATCTATCGGTGCAGGTCGGACAAGGGGATGTGCTCTCGGTGAATGAGATGGTGCAACTATCGGTGCAGATCGATATGTCGGGGTCGGAGGCAGCGAATGACCCACGATTCTCGATTCGATCAAGGCCTGAGCTAGGCGTAGGGTAACCGATTTTGGAGGAAAATCGGTCACACCCCGCCGTCAGATGTACCTGAGCGACCATAGGTTGACCTCGTGAAGAAGCAAGCTTTCCAAGACGTTTCTTTCCCACGTGGGTGGGACCAAGAAAAGCCAATTTCCTAACCTTATGTTCCTCTGAGCGAAAGAGATACCCGCTCCGTGTATGAGAACCAAAACTCACAAAGCAACAACCAAGAGATCAAAAAAAATAGGTTGTACAGTTTCTGTAATTTTACAAGCCTAATACTCACAAACCAACACTTGTAGCATTGGAGCAAAATTTTCATATCAAAAAATATTGACCCAAAATTGTTGGATGTTTACAACATAATTTTTGAACTTTTACAATAGAAATGACACTTGTAGCATTGCAATGGGATTTCATAGAAAAAGAAAACAAAGATGATTGACACAAACTCGTTGGGTGTTAACAACATAATTTCTGAATTTTACGAAAAAACTTCTCACTTGTAGCATTACAACTTAGTTTCATAGCCAAAGTTCTGAAGAAGATTGTCACAAAATCGGTGGATATTTACAACACAAAATCTGAACTTTTACAATAAAAATTAACAAAAAAAAATCCAGCAGAAAAGCGCCAACAGTTGTACAAAAAGAAATTATCAAAAAAATTAACATTTCCTTTCCAAGATCGACGCCGGCCCCTTTGAAGCACCAGATCGCTGCAGCAGCCTCTCAGCTTCACGCTTCTCCACTGAAGACGCAGAGACACCACCGGAGAGAGAGAGAGAGAGAGAGAGAGAGAGAGAGAGAGAGAGAGAGAGAGAGAGAGAGAGAGAGAGGTTGAGCAAGGGGATCTTATGTAGGTGCCGGTGGTGCCTAAAACGGTGGCCGCTCAAGTGGCGCTGGAAAGAACAAAAGGATAGAGCAGTGGAAGAGGAGATCTAGGGCGGCGGTTCCCTGAAAGCTGGATAAGGTTGACTGGATAAGGTTGATGGGGGACCCACAGCTGGATGTGGTAGGACCGTGAAGCGAGCGAGCGCGTCACGAGTCACGACCGATCTTTTCCCTCCGATCGGTGAGCCGATGATAAGAGTTTTCCTTTAAGCAAACGGTCGAGAGCAGAGAGAGTTGACCATTCCGGATCACACAAGTGGGATTTTTTCATGGCGAGACCGGCCAGGGCAAGCAGATATACTCGATTTAAGCTTCTCTACCATGCCTAGCTAAGAGGCTTTATGAGGTTAGAGGCCAATGCACGTGAAAGTATAGCTGGTACCGTCGTGCGTGTGGGCAAGTAGGCAAAAGAGGGGCTCATGTACAGGTAGAGGATAGCTAATGGCGCGTGTGCCTAGAGGAACAGCAAGCAAGGCAAGGGCCATCTCATTCCCAGCTGTGAAACGGGGATCTAAAATGGTCCTTGTTGCTCAATAGCATCCCAGCTCACGGCAGTCGTTAATGCCAACCTTACGTACGAATGTGCATGGATTTTGTGAAGATGTATCCTTTTCTCTTTGCCCAAAAGATGCTTGCGTTACAGACGCGCGTCGCTCAACCGAACGGGCGGGCGGACGCACCAAACAACATTTGCAAATCAGGGGTCGCTCTCTGGAGCTGTGGCCATGCATGCACGCACGCAAGAATGCGCGGCCGGGCCACGGCCAGCGCGCATTGACGCATGCATGCAGCGACAGGCCACCGATCGATCAATCGAGCGGAGGGAAATGGTCCGCTCGTGCCTACGTGCGAAAGGGACCGATCGATCGGGCGAGCGAGCAAATAAAAGTGTGGGGAATAGCGAGGATGTTTTTCAGTACGTTTTAGGCGCGAAGCGTGTGTGGCTACTGGCGACGATGGGGACTGAGACTAGCGGCTGATTGACAGCAGGTTGTGCGCTCGGGTTTCCGTCGGTACGCAGGCTACTACGCACGTACAGTACGGGTCCTCCAAACATTCGGGCGGCATGGAGTACCTCCTATTCCCATAAAAAGGTCTATTTCCTATGCGTTGTTAGGCCAAATGAAACCCGAAATCAAAATCCAAATCGATTGTGACCTAAACTATTCAATCCAGGTGTAAATCCACTAGTAGAACAAGGGCTTTTATCCTCCCCTCCAAAGAGCTTTTGCACCGGATTTGGCACGAACCGGTGTTAAAGGGGTCATTAGCACCGGTTCGTGCGGTCTGGACGTCCAGAGGGCATTAGCACCGGTTCGTGCGGGACCTTTAGCACCGGTTCGTAACACGAACCGGTGCTAAAGGGTTGGAGTCAGCCGCGAACCCTTTTGCACCGGTTCGTGTTACGAACTGGTGCTAAAGAGCACCAGTTCGTAACACGAACCGGTGCAAAAAAGTTTTTCTGCTCCCCACGCACCTCCACACCCCCCCCCCCGTGGATCGCCTTTTTTAACACTGTAAAATAGAAAAGAAAATGATAGAAAATTCAAAAAAATAAAATCTTTTGAGATTCCTGTATGTTACAAAACCTACTATTAGGGAAAATTAACAAATTTGAATTTCATTTTTTTTTTAAAAAAGTTTGAAGAATGGTAAAACCGCATTAACTTTTGCATACGACGTCGAAAAAAAACGTATAATATATCAAAATCATCGTGGGAAAAAGTTACATCCGAATTCACCACGGTTTACCCGGTTAGCCAATTTTTAGATTCTCAAAATTCCAAATTAAAATATGAAAGCAGGAAGATTTTAGTCTTTTCTAGAAATTTAGGATTTTATATATTTTTTTATTTTTCAAAATGAAAATCAATAATTGCATCCTGCATAACGATTACACTCTGCAAATTATAAGTTTTCCAAATTTGCAGGTTTTAGGTTTGGCAAAAAAATTTAAAAAATTGAAAATAATTAAAAATAATTAAAAATAATACAAATTATAAAGTTAATGTTTATTTATTTATTCAAGATTACTATTATATCATTACTTTTGTTTATTAAAAGAATTATTTGAAATTCGAATAATAAAGAAATATGACATCGACCGATATGTTAATAGGATTGATAGGATACTACTATCACATACATCCACGCGAAGCACTTGGATACGGGATGGAAAGGAACTTGGAAGTTAAGCGTGCTAGTGCTAGAGTAGTGGGAGGATGGGTGACCGAGCGGGAAGTCTAAGCACGAGTAAGTAATTAGACTAGAGATAAGGGTAGTTAGAGACTAAATTTGTGAAATAACTAAAATAATAGAAATTCTGAAAAAAGGAAAAAAGAGGGAGTGAAAATTAATTCGAAAAAAAATTACGGTAGCGGGGTTCTACCGCGGCAACGTTTTGGGACATTTTCCTGCCGCGGCAGTACGAACCGGTGCTAAAGGTCCTCTCACTCGGGCGCCCGACAGCCGCCACGTGGTGCCCCTTTAGCACCGGTTCGCAACTGAACCGGTGCAAAAGGGGGGGGGGGGGGCTTTTGCACCGGATGCTTTGCACCGGTTGGGCATCCGGTGCATATAGCCCTTACCAACCGGTGCAAAAGCACCATTTTCCACTAGTGATCAAACCCTGGATCCTCTAGAACTTCATTTTTTTTCGCTCGATCCTAACAAGCATGAAACGAGAAGAGACTAAATAGAACAACAACCACGGAGCTCGGCGTTAGGCTACATGGGGGTAGCCGCTACCGTATCAATCGATGGATCCAGGTGTGCCACAGTAGCAATAGGCTAGCTTCACTCTTAGGGGCGCTATGCCACAGAGGTCAAGATGGCAGTTTTCCCCGCGGGGGCGGGTACCCGTGGGCATATACCCACTAACAACCGGGGATAGGAGACGAATTCCTCCCGTAGGGATAGCGGGGCGGGTACCCGACAGCTTAACGGGGCAGGTATGCGGAGCAAATTCGGCATGTGGAACCTCCACGGATACCCGGAACCCCCACTTGTCATTCTAAAAAGAGCACACCGTATATAAGAAAAAAAGACCTAATTTTCTCCGCCTACCACTCATCCTCTCTTTTCCCCTCCCTTTAGCCGCTAGGATCCTCTTTTCCTACTCACACGGACGGTGGCGCCTGCGGTCCGCCAGCTCACCTTCATCTCCGGCGGCCCCTCCATCTCCGGCGCTCCGCCCACCACTGCAACTCCGGTCCTCTCACATCTCTCTCCTCTTGGTTGTAGTACCACACCACCGCCACAACAGGCACCAAGGTCATTGCTGCCGACAAGGGAGCTCGTTGGTAAGGAAGTAGCAGCACCAACGACTTCGTCGCGGCACTAGCTCGTCGCCAGCCCACATCACCGCCCCACATCATCTCGATGTCGGCGCCGTTCTGCATCCCCGTGGAGACCCGGCGGGTACCGGGTACCCGATGTTGACGGGGACAGGGTTGTTTACCCCCTTGATTGGCTAGCGGGTACCGGCGGGGATGGGTATTGGCGGGGATCGGGGCGGGGACGATGGAGTCATCCCCGACCATACCCATCTCCGTCGCCACCTTGACACATAGGGTAGCACCCTGACACCAGTCAAACGGGTCGGTTTTATTAAAAAGTTGGAATAGAGTTTATTTTATAAAATAGTTTGGCTGAAGGTTACTTTTATTCTCGACACGTCCTGCATCATAATCTAGATCTCACATAAAGATGACGTACACTTCGATGACTGGAAAAAAATATCGATTGTCATCATCATCACCACGCATCTCGATTATGCACATTCTTTTCACAAGTAAAGTTGTATTAAATCTGAGTTAATTGAAATAGACCGGAGAAAGTATTTATTTAGCCATGGGGCACCAGGTGGCCACGTCGCCGTCTGTTAAACACACAAACATTTCTTAATGTTTCTCACCATTGCAGTTTTGCAACGCCTTTACTTTCCCAGCAGACGGGAGTGGAGTTTGTTGCTCACGAGACGTACGTTGGATTATTATTCCCTGGCCACCTAGACAATGTACTGCTCGATCGGCCACTAGGCATTTGTTCTGTCGCTAATGATGGGCGAGAAAAAAAAACGTCCTAAATTTTGCACCTTGGCCGGCCAATGATTAGGTCTGCACATATTGGTAGCACTGATTAACCACCTACAGAGAAGAAAAAGGTATATAAATCCTATACGACCCAACCTCATGCGACCTAGTGTGTAGACCACATCCGGCACTTCTCATCTGAAAAAAGCCCGCACTCCGGTAACAATTCGCCATATGCTTTGCTACGTGTACGATGCAAGAGGTGGTCTACGGCTGGGTCGTACAAGATTGGGTCGTATAGGATTTTTTTCCTTAGCACCAGGCGTTCAAGAAATTGTCAAATTACAAAAAGTTGCAAAACAGGGCTGCGCAAGTACATGAACTTGTATCTCAGATTCAAATTTAACAAAAGCAATCACGAGAGGACACTTCATCTGCCACGTTGGAAAGGTATGCTCCTACCACGTCTCGTACTTTTTACAGAAAACCTCATGACAAGGGATTAACTTATCAATGCCTACGAGTTGTAGACTAGGGTTTTAGTCGGAAGTAGAGGGCAAATAGATCTCGAAGGTTTCAGCCGAAAAGTGCTCGACGATATGAAAACTAGGGTTTCGTGAGACAATGAATCGATACTTTCTTTGTCCCTCGACTCCCCCTTATATAGGAGGCGGAGCCAAGGGATTCGTAATACACAAGTTACAGAGTCCGGGAAGGTTTCCAACTCATCCCGCAAGATTACAAGTATTATTTCCTAATACAACTCTAGCTTTCCTTAATAGTAACTTGGGCTTCTGATTCTTCTTATTATTTGAGTCGTGGGCCTTCAGTAAACTCCGGGTATCATCTTCGGCAGGCCCATTGAGAATGCCTATGTCAGTAGCCCCCGAGATTTTGCTTGAATCGCAGAATCAGGGAAAATCTCCAACTTTATATACATTCAATAGCTCTGCCGAATTTTATCACATATCGCAGATCTGTTGATACGGAAAAAAGTAGCAAACCGACGTCAGAGACGGCGCCACGCCACTCAGAACGGATCTGGGGTCTTACCTTCGCAAAGTTTTGCGGCATTCAGAGATTGTTCGCAACTTTGGCGCTCTGAGAATATATTGTCGAGTGCTTTTTCGGCTGTTGGAATAGCACATTTTATTGAGTCAACGGATGACTTATATTGCCCTCCCGATGGGAGTATATGTAGAGTTATTTACATAACTCGAAATATGCTCACTTTTTCTCCTTCCATCTTTCTTTTTTATAATTTCATCGGGCACGCGAACAGCGTTCCCGATGGGAGTAGCCCCCGAGGCTACAGCCAAGGACTTGTGCTTGGGTGTAGGCTCAACGCTTTTACGTTGCTATATTTTCCTTCTTTCTCGAGGTTTTCATACCTATCGGGAGTAGCCCCCGAGGCTATGAACAAATGCTTGTATTTGATCATAGGCACTCGCCATTTCTATTTTGTCATTCTCGAGTTTTTCATTTTTCCAAAGTAGCCCCCGAGCATTTGATCAAAAACTTGTATTTGACCAAAGGCTCTCGGAATAACCAATAATCTTCTGCTGTCGCCATTCTTATGAAACTTCATAGCCGAGATTTTCTTTTACCAAGGTGACATCACAGCTGACGATAGCCACGATCACTGTATCGGAAAAATACGAGGACTGCGCTCTCTCTGTCTTGCGGGCCCAAATTTCTTATCAAGTTGACACGTCGTGCAAGTGGGGGACACACGTCCTCCACTTTTCCTGGCGCACGCACTGTAGCGCCTGTTCCTTCCCTTCTCAGTGAAATTGCGTTTTTACCCCTTGTCCACGTGTACACCATCTATCTCACAATTTCTCCATCCAACGGTGCGTCGATTCACCGCACCTCTACTTAAGGTCGTCGTCTTCCTCCTTCCACACTTTTGCTCGCGCCGCTCCTCTGCTCTCCTCTGCCAAAATCCTCCATTGCGCCCCACAGCTCTTGAGCTCAACCACCCTCGCGCTTTTCTCCTCCACTCTCGTTGATGCCAACGCATATGCGGCTCACCAGGCACAGCACGCCCGAGTCCAAGATGGCCGCTGAAGATCTGGAGTGAGAGAGATCCAAAATCTCTAATCAAGATATGAACCTGCTGAAGAAGCTCGGGTTCACGAAGAAGGAGAACGCCCTGCGCTTCCCCAAGGAAGAAAGCTATCCATCGCCTCCAATCGAATATCGGGTCAGTTTCGTTGACCATATCATTCGTGGTCTTTCTCCCCCTATCCATGAGTTCCTTCGTGGTCTCCTCTTTGTCTACGAGCTGCAGCTGCATCAGCTGACGCCCAACTCCATCCTCCACGTGTCGATTTTTATCACCCTTTGCGAATGCTTCCTCGGAGTCCAACCTAATTGGGCTCTGTAGAAGCGTATCTTCTGCCTCCGCCGCAATGGCTCCCACAACGTCGCCTACAACATTGGTGGCGTTGTCATTTGCGTTCGCTCTGATGTCGAGTACTTCGACGTCAAATTCCTCGACTCCGTCCAGGGGTGGCGCAAAAGATGGCTCTATGTGCACGAAGAAAGCTCCGACTCAGTGGAGTACAATATTGCTCCTTTCGACGGAGGGGCCAAGATTCTTCGCCGCCGTTCCTGGGACGCTGAAGCCACCGAAGAAGGGAAGTCGGCGACAGAGGCGCTGATGACTCGCATCCATGAGCTCCAGAACACCCGAGGCAAGGAATTGTCGGGTATCCAGATCACAGCCTACTTCCTTAGGATTAGAGTGCAGCCTTTACAAGCTCGCAAAAATTCCCTTTGGATGTATGCTGGTGAAGAAGATGTCGATAGGCTCTCCAAAGACCTTCCTGTGAAGGATTAGGAGAAGCTGATCCGAAGAATTTCGTCGCTCAGCAAGAAGGATACTATTCCATCATCTTGCCGTATTAAGCCATATAGTGGCACCAACGTCCTTCCTGAGGTAATTTTTCTTTTGACTACTATCTTGTCTTCTCGATATTTTTAGTATTTGTCGACTACTATCTTGCTAGCGTCCGTTGCATAACTTTTTTGTCGACACTCCTTGTTTTTTTGCAGAACCACCCTGTTCTAGCTTCTCTTCCTCCTCTTCCTGAAGGTGGGGAAGTCGAAGAACAGACTGTTGTCACCGATGACAACCAGGGTACTTCTCGCCCTGAGAGTGAAGTCACGGGTTCTAAAAAATCCGCGGCTTCCTCTGAAAAAGAAGCCGAGTCTGAGGCCACTGCCTCGACACGCTCCCTTCCTTACGCTGTTTCTCCAAGGAACAAGAGGAGAAGGGAAGAAGGTGCCGATTCTGGCACCTCCAAGGCCGGCGCACCTCCTGCCGAAGAAGTTGGTCCTTCTGAAAAGAAGACAACTTTCAATCCTTACGAGGATGCCCTTGTCAGCTCGTAAGTTCTTATTGCTCTTTGTTGTTTTGCTTCTCGATATTTTTGTCTATGTTGCTTCTTATATTGTCGCCTTTTATTGTAGTGGTGACGAGGATGAAGATCAGCCTATTGACGAGACTGCTCGAACGAGTACGTCGCGTACTTTAGTTGTCTCTGAAGCTCAGCCTGATGGAGATGAAACTTCGCCTCCTCAGCAAAACATCGAGCATCCAACTCCACCTGCAAGCCCGCGTGCCCCTTCGCCAAAGAGGGCTAGGGTCGAGCCAACCAAAGAGCCTACCTTACTACTTGGTAGCTCCACGACTCTTTCTTTGGATGATGTAAGTTGTTCACTTCTTCTCTTATGTGCCGAATATTTCAATGCTGTCGACTCTTCTTTGTTTTTTGCTTCTCTTCTACTTTTTGCTGTCGAACTTTTTTACCTTATTGATGTTTCTTTCTCTATCTTTCTTTGTCAACCTTTGATGAAGGAAGTCATCCATCTCGGTACCCAATTCGTCGGGTACCGTGACCATGCTAAAAAAGCCGAAGGTACTATTTTGCTACTTCTTCTGGTAAATGACCTCTCCATCATTTCTTATCATGACGTTGATTGTTGTCGACTATTTTGTTAGAAAATCTCGTAGAGGCCAACAAGCGTGCTGATTCTCTTGCTCGTAAACTGGAGCAAAGTGAAAAGGCTCATAAGAAAGCTGAAGCAGATGCTGCCGCTGTCGAAGATCTTCGACAAAGACTTCATGATGCGAAAACTTCTTTGAGCGAAAACATAGCCGAGCAAGCTGCTCGTGGAAAAAAACCCCCAGTCGTTTGCAGTCGCAGAGTCGACGTTTTGTTAGTAAGTACTCAAATCTCCGCTACTTCTTCGGGTTGTCAAATTTATCCTTGCGCAATTTTTGACGAGCTTTCTTTTGCTTCTTTGTAGGGAAAACACATCAAGATTTTGACTTGGAATGTCCTGAAGGTGATCAGCTTCTTGACGAGCTTTCTCTTCTTGAATTTCATGGAGAGGAAGCACGCGACGGCCTTGCTGAAGCCAGAGCAGGTCTATCGCATCTTTTTCCTTATTTCTTTCCGAAGAAAGAAGAGCCCAAGATTTTCACAGCTCTCGCCAAGTGCTTCAACTCTCAAGACGATCTTGGGCTCAAACTTCACCAAGAAGGCCTGAAGATTGGCGTCGAAGGCACCATTGCTCTGGTTGCTGGCAGCCAACAAGACGTCGACTGTGCCAAAGTTGGCGATATAAAGGAGATGGAGACGAAAAAATGGCAATCTTTGATTAAGGCTGCCAAGCCAAACTCAAAGCCAATCCTTGCCTTCCTTGGCTGCAAGCCAACTCCTGCTCCCAGCTCGTCCAAGCCGGAGGTCAAGTAGACCACCCTGTCTTTCTTTTGTTTTCTCTTTTCTTTTGATGATGTCGCCAGAGTAGCTTTGGCGACACCTATCTTATTAGTTCGATAGGATATCCTCCTTATGTAATGCCTTGTAAATACTTTGAGAATCAATGGAAATCTATTTTGCTTGATGATTGATGTCGAAACTTTTATTTTCAGTTGATATTTGATAACTACACTTCAACTCCTCGTCCCTCCGATGTTTTTCCTGCTTCCTCCCACTCGAAGAAAACGCCTGTTGATAATAAGTTTGGTGAAGATTCTTCGAGTAAGGGTTCAGCACAAGACTTGGAGGAACTTCGTCAATAGCTTCAGTATATGAAGAAGCAAACACTTATAATAATGGACCAGACTCGAAAATCATCCAAAAAGGAGAAAGTTGCACTGCAGCAGGCTCAAGAGGCCATAGCTGCCAAAGAAGCCGCCCGAGAGAATTTTATGCTCGAGTTGATGACTGAAGCAAGTTTGGATATGACAGGTATGCTTTGCAAACCAAAACTTCCTCTGTTTTTTCCCTGTTTCCTCCTTTGAAATTCTTGTGCTGTCACCAAATAGGTTCCTTTCTAGACACTGCTGCCGAGGACCAACAGATAGACACAAGGACAAATCTCCTTGTTAATCTTTCACTTGACCATGGTTCTATGTTCTGGGCTACTCCAGAACGCAGCCGAATAATTGTCAGATTCCAGGACCGCGCTTGTCAAGTTCGTGAGTTCCTTGATTTCTGTACAAGAACCTTGTCTCTAGTTTATAGTACCATGTTTCCTCGGAACAAAACACCGGACACTCTTCCTACTCTGATGGAGAAGTTCCGGGATGCTCCTCGTATCCATAATTTTGTGCGAGCTCAACTATCTGCTGGGGCAAGATTCGCCATGATTATGATACAGATCTGCTACCCGAAATTAGATCTGACGAAGATTGTCGCCAAGTGCCTGGCCAAGCAGTCGAAACGAAAGAGGAACATTGATAAAATCAACGAAACTGTAACTCCTGTAGCCGAAGAAATGATGGATGAACTTCTTCGGATGGACTCCGAGTTCTTTGTAAAAGGTAGCTATGCTGAACATACGACTGGTACTGTAAACAACAAAGGTGTAACCATAGATGATATACTAGGTAGCAACTGAGTTGTACTATATTGCGGGAAGTCATATATATTTTTTGTGTCGAATTTTTCTTGATGATGAAGTTGTCTATATTGTAAAGTATAATCTATATTGTAAAGCCCCCGAGCCTTTGGCCGGAGCTCAAGCTTATTTTTACGTCTCGATGAATTTACTATTTTGGGAGAGTATATATATTTTGTTGCCACGGGTTATGAGCCCCCGAGCCTGTCGATGAAGAAAGATGTATATCACCAATATCTTTTACTATATTGCAGCACCGCAAGCCCGCCTCATTAAAAATCTTTCAGCCCCACTCGGTGCCCTGAAAGGAAAAGAGTGCGTCTGAAAACTCGCGGGCGTTTCGGTACATTGTATTTTTGCAAGGAGGACTATATTTCGACTCTAGGCGTAAAAACGCCTTAGCTGTGCCACGTTCCAGGGGTTTTTCTCGGGAGCCCCCGTCTTCCTGTCCTTTATCCTGTATGCTCCTCCTTCGATTACTTCTGTGACGATGTAAGGGCCAAGCCATGGCGACTCAAGTTTTTCAGTGCTGTTTTGATTGAGTCGTAGAACTAAGTACCCAACCTGAAAAGATCTTGGCCGCAAACGTCGACTGTGGTAGTTTTTCAAGTCTTGCTGGTACTTGGTGACCCGTGATAGTACTTCATCTCGAGCTTCGTCAAGTGCGTCGACATCGTTTTCTAGTGCTTTTCTTGAAGCTTCTTCATCGTATTCCGTGACTCTTGGAGAATCATGCTCTATTTCTATCGGCAGTTGCCTCGGCTCCATGGACCAGAAAAAACGGAGTCTCCTGTGTCGCTGTATTTGGTGTTGTTCGAATACTCCATAATACACTCGGCAACTCCTCTGGCCAAGTATGTCGAGCTTTTTCCAATGGTCCTAGCAAGCGCTTCTTGATACCAATGCAGATAATACCATTGGCTTTCTCGACTTGACCATTAGTCTGCGGGTGCCCAACTGACGCGAAGTGTAATTTGATGCCTACCTCTGCACAGTATGCCTTGAATTCCTTGGATGTAAAATTACTGCCATTGTCCGTGACGATGCTATGGGGTACTCCAAACCGAAAGACAATGCTTTTCACGAACTTTATTGCCGACGCTGCATCTGGTGAGTTTATCGTCTTTGCTTCTATCCACTTGGTAAATTTGTCGACAACAATGAGCATATACTCGTATCCTCCTGGCGAGGCCGTGTGTAACTTTCCCACCATATCGAGGCCCCATTGTGCAAAGGGCCAAGACAACGGTATTGGCATCAACTCCGCTGCCGGAGAATGAGGCTTCGCGGCAAATCTCTGGCACGCATTACAAGTTCGTACTCTTTCCTTCGCGTCCTCGATTGCTGTCAACCAATAAAATCCAGCTCTGAAAACCATGGCCGCGATAGCTCGACTGCTTGCGTGATGACCACATGTTCCCTCGTGTACGTCCTTCAGAATTATTCTTCCTTCTTCGGGTGTGACGCACCTTTGTAACACACCTGAAATACTTCGCTTGTACAACTCCCCTTTGACCACCGTAAAAGCTTTGGATCGTCTAATAACTCGCCTTGCTTCAACTGGGTCGTCGGGTATTTCTTTCCTTAGGATGTATGATATGTACGGTTGCATCCATGGAATCTGCACCATCATCACTAGTTCATGTTCCTCTTCTTCTTCTAGTGCTTCTTTAGGAACCATCGAGGTTTTCTCATCTTTCTGCTTCTTCAGTGCTTTCTTCGTCTTTGTAGAACTCTCGGTTATCTCTTCCCAGAACACACCTGGTGGAATTGCGAGGCACTGTGACCCGATGTTTGCAAGAACATCGGCTTCATCATTGCTCAACATGCTGATGTGATTTACTTCGCATCCATCAAATAGCTTCTCTAGCTCGTTGTACACTTCTTTGTATGCCACCATGCTATCATTGACTGCATCATATTGGTTCATGACTTGTTGAGCCACCAATTGTGAATCGCCAAATATTTTTAGTCGAGTTGCACCACAAGCCTTCGCCATCTTCATCCCGTGTATAAGAGCTTCGTATTCTGCCTCATTGTTAGACACGTTTGGGAACGTCATCCGTAAGACATACTTTAATTTGTCGCCTTCAGGTGATATGAGTATCACGCCTGCTCCAGCTCCCTCTAACCTCTTGGACCCGTCAAAGTTCATAGTCCAAGTTCTCGATAAATCCGGGGGTCCTGTATTTTGTAACTCCATCCATTCTGCAATAAAATCTGGCAGAATTTGCGACTTTATTGCTTTTCTTTTTTCATACGTGATGTCCCGAGGGGAAAGTTCTATTCCCCAAAGGGAGACACGACCCGTAGCTTCTGGATTGTTTAGTATTTTGGATAAAGGCGGCTCGTTGACCACTATTATCGGATGCACCGAGAAATAGTGCCGCAATTTTATTGCGGTTGTAAACACTCCATATGCTAGCTTCTGATACTGCGGGTACCGCTGTTTTGAAGGCGATAAAACTTCACTGATGAAATATACCGGCCTCTGCACTCCATGGAGTTTTCCTTCCTCTTCTCTTTCGACAACGAGTGTCGTGCTGACCACCTGAGGTGTAGCTGCAATATACAACAGGAGGGGTTCCTTCTCTTTAGGCGCCACCAAGATTGGTGGTGTCGAAATTGTGCGCTTGAGATCCTCGAAAGCTCTATCTGCCTCTTCGTTCCACTAGAACTTCTCTCCTTGCTTGATTAAAGCGTAGAACGGTAACGCCTTTTCTCCCAGCCTGGCGACGAATCTGCTTAAAGCTGCGACTCGCCCAGTTAACTGATGTATTTCTTTCAACTTTGTTGGCTTCCTCATTGTTACGATAGCTTGAATTTTTTCTGGATTAGCTTCAATCCCTCTTGCTGAGACTAGGAACCCGAGAAGTTCTCCTGCAGGGACGCCGAAAGAACACTTCGTCGGATTCAGCTTGAGACAAAACTTGTCGAGGTTGTCGAAAGTTTCCTTCAGGTCCTCGATTAGCGTTGCCCCCTTTTTTCATGTTATGACGACATCGTCAATGTATACTTGTACGTTTTTCCCAATCTGTGTTGCTAAGCACTTCTGCATCATCCGCTGATATGTTGCTCCCGCGTTTTTCAGACCAAAGGGCATTGTTCTGTAGCAAAACACGCCGTAAGGTGTAATGAACGCTGTTTTGACCTCATCCTCTTCTTTCAACCTGATTTGGTTATAACCAGAATATGCGTCCAGGAAAGAAAGACGTTCACATCCTACCGTGGAGTCGATAATTTGATCGATCCTTGGGAGGGGAAAGTGATCCTTTGGACAGTACTTGTTGAGACACGTAAAGTCGACACACATGCGAAGGACTTTAGAGTTTTTCTTCGGGACCAGCACTGGGTTTGCTACCCACGTGGCCTCCGTATGCAGCTCTTTAATAAAACCAGCTTCTCTGAGTCGATCAATCTCTAATAGCATAGCTTTGCGGTTTGGTTCCGAAAAACGCTGCAAAGGTTGTTTAATTGGTCTCGCTATTGGATCCAAGGTTAGGTGGTGCTCGGCAAGTTCCCTGGGTACTCCTGGCATGTCAGCTGGACACCATGCGAAGATTTTCCAGTGCTCACGGAGGAACTCGACGAGCGCGCTTTCCTATGCGAGGTCCATGTCTGTTGCGATGGACGTCGTTTTCTTCGGATCTGTCGGGTGAATCTGCACCTCCTTGAAATCTTTCGCAGTGTTAAAGGTTGGTTCTTTGTTAGGCCTCCCTACATCTGACAGCACATCATAATCAGTTGTGAGCCTTGACGCCATGTATTCTGCTTGCATCCCGAAAGTTTCTGACAGTCGATGAAAATCCTTGTCACATTTATCGGCTAACGCGAAGCTTCCTTTGACTGTGATTGGTCCCTTAGGTCCAGGTAACCTCCATAAGAAGTATGTGTAATGTGGTACCGCCATAAACCTGGCATATGCTGGTCGTCCCAACAAGGCATGATATTGCGACGGAAAATCCACGACTTCAAAGTCCAGCCTTTCTATTCTGTAATTTTCTCGGGTCCCAAACTGAACGTCGAGATTGATCTTCCCCAATGGATAACTCGGCTTCTCTGGCGTGATACCACGGAAACGTGTGTCGGTTGGTTTCAGATTTGCTAAAGATATGTTCATCTTCCTTAGCGTATCGGCGGACATAAGGTTTAGACTGCTGCCTCCATCTATGAATACTCGAGATACGTCGAATCTTGCAATTACTGCTGGTAAGATAAGTGCTGACTGCCTTGGTCGAGGAACTTGCTACGGGTGATCCGCTATGGTGAAGCCAATGTCTTGCCCTGACCAATTTAGGTACTCAATCGTTGGTGGAGGCATCTTCTCTGCCATGAACACTTGTCGTGAGATTACTTTCTGAGCTCTACTGGACGGCCTACCCTTCTGTCGAGACCGCTCCGGGAGTTAGGATCAACGTATGGAGGTGGTTATGGTGCTGCCGCTATTCTGAGCTGGTGTCGATTTTCGTCTGTAATTGCGGGAGGAGGTGGCAAGTGGATCTCACTCCTGGGCCCTTGAGGATTTCTATTTGTCGCCTGAGCATTGGCTTGCCCTGCAAACCTTAGCATTGCTTGAAAATTTCGACAGTCCTTTTGCAGATGTCCTGACTGTCTCTTCCCATTGCTGTCGAGATAAAAAAATGCATCTGACACGGCCCGTTCATCATATCCTCGGGAGATACGAAAGGTCTCTGGAACCTTGGCCCACTATTTTGCCTGTTATTTCGGGAATCTTCTCTGTTGTCGCCTCGCTGCTCTCTACTTCTTTGATATTCATTGACTGTCTACAACTGGCGCGTGGTTGACGAGGGAGGAAATCTTGTTCCTTCAGTTTCCCGGCAACGGCGCCAGAAAATAGCTTGATGTCTACTCACACTTCTTTTCCTGTAGACAGTGTTGGGCCTCCAAGAGCAGAGGTTTGTAGAACAGCAGCAAGTTTTCCCTTAAGTGGATCACCCAAGGTTTATCGAACTCAGGGAGGAAGAGGTCAAAGATATCCCTCTCAAGCAACCCTGCGATCACAATGCAAGAAGTCTATTGTCTCCCAACACACCTAATACTATAGGTGCACTAGTTCGGCGAAGAGATAGTAAAATACAAGTGATATGGATGTATATGAGTGGTAATAGCAATCTGAATAAACTATGGCAGCGAGTAAACATGCAGTGGAACAGTAAACAAACAGTGACAACGGCGCCATAAAATGCTTGCTGGCGTGTGATGACCCACAAGTATAGGGGATCGCAACAGTCTTCGAGGGAAGTAAAACCCAATTTATTGATTCGACACAAGGGGAGACAAAGAACACTTGGAAGCCTTAACAGCGGAGTTGTCAATTCAGCTGCACCTGGAAACAGACTTGCTCGCAAGAGTTTATCAGTAGTAACAGTTTTATAGCAGTAGCAGTAGAGAAATAACAGCGGCAGAGTAACAAAGACAGCAGTAGTGATTTTAGTAAACAGTAGGATTAAAATACTGTAGGCACGGGGACGGATGACGGGCGTTGCATGGATGAGAGAAACTCATGTAACAATCATAGCAGGGCATTTGCAGATAATAATAAAACGGTGTCCAAGTACAAAGCAATCAATAGGCATGTGTTCCATATATAGTCGTGTGTGCTCGCAATGAGAAACTTGCACAACATCTTTTGTCCTACCAGCCGGTGGCAGCCGGGCCTCAAGGGAAACTACTGGATATTAAGGTACTCCTTTTAATAGAGTACCGGAGCAAAGCATTAACACTCCGTGAACACATGTGATCCTCACATCGCTACCATTCCCTCCGGTTGTCCCGATTTCTGTCACTTCGGGGCCATTGGTTCCGGACAGCGACATGTGTATACAACTTATAGGTAAGACCATAAACAATGAATATCTTGATGAAGCAATAACATGTTCAGATCTGAGATCATGGCACTCGGGCCCTAGTGACAAGCATTAAGCATAACAAGTTGCAACAATATCATCAAAGTACCGATTACGGACACTAGGCACTATGCCCTAACAATCTTATGCTATTACATGACCAATCTCATCCAATCCCTACCATCCCCTTCGGCCTACAGCGGGGGAATTACTCACACATGGATGGGGGAAACATGGCTGGTTGATGTAGAGGCGTTGGCGGTGATGGCGGCGATGATCTCCTCCAATTCCCCGTCCCGGCGGAGTGCCAGAACGGAGACTTCTGGCTCCCGCGACGGAGTTTCGCGATGTGGCGGCGTTCTGGAGGGTTTCCCGGCGACTTCGACTTCTCCCCTGTGCATTTTTAGGTCGAGGCCGATAAATAGTCCGAAGGAGGGCGTCGGAGGCCGGCCGAGGGGGCCACACCACAGGGCCGCGCGGGCCCCCCCTGGGCCGCGCCGCCCTATGGTGTGGGGCCCTCGGGCCTCCACCTTAATTGTCCTTCTGGCTCCGTCATTATTCTGGGAAAATAGGGCCTTCTGCATAAATTCCGAGGATTTCCCGAAAGTTGGATTTCTGCACAAAAACGAGACACCAGAGCAGTTCTGCTGAAAACAGCGTTAGTCCGTGTTAGTTGCATCCAAAGTGCACAAATTAGAGGCAAAACAATAGCAAACGTGTTCGGGAAAGTAGATACGTTTTGGACGTATCAGCGTGCAGTTGACGTGGGAGATATTGCAGGAAGTAGAGATGCAGTAAAACAGTAAACCAGCGGTGATTGCAGTATTTGGAAACAAGGCCTAGGGAACCTGCGCAAAAATTGGCAGCTCAAAATGACGCTCTGGCTATTTTTGAGAATTTTTACAGTAACATTCCAGAATCTGTTTTCAGGCAGCACTTCCCCAAATATCATCTTCCTCTCATTAGAAAACCACTCAAACGAACAAAACGAGTATGTGCAAGTATCCAGCAACCATAATATGCAAAGAATGAGTGATGCCGGTATACCTCCCCCCAAGCTTAGGCTTTTGGCCTAAATGGAGTTCAATCCCATCGATCCCATGAGGTAGTGTCTCCGTAGTATGACGAAGATGGATCGTATTCCGGGTATGTGCTAGAAGAAGCACCCGGATATGTGACGGTGTGGTCGTAGGAGGCCCCGGCGTCCTTGGAGTCATGTTGCTGGTGGAAGTCTTTTATCTTCAAATGCTCATCCACTTCCTCCTTAGTGCACGACCATGATTGCCTGTCAATACTTAACAAACCTAGTTGGGGAAGAGGAATTTCTTTCTCATCCCCGTCAGAAAACAACATTCTATACACCATATTATCTAAAGTAGAGTCAGTGGTAACAAAATGATGACTCTTCATAGCAGTAATATCGAGTCTCCTAGGGGCCAATGGCACATCATTAGGATCAATAGGAAGATTTAGATATGTTAAAACGCGCAGTGCGATAGTTCCTCCAAAAATAGGCCCCCTGGTAGTCAGGCGGCGAGCAATAAGAGCACCAAGGTGATAGGATGTCTGACCAGTAAGTGCAATATTCAAGAAAGCAAGATGGTAACTAGAAATGTTGCTAGTGTTCTCCCTACCAAGAATGCTAGTAGCAATATAGTATGCAAAATACTTAATGGCGGGGAGTTGAATGTTCCTTATCTTGCCCCGCTGAATGGTGCGACAATCATCATCGGTGATCCCTCGGTAGAGCTCCAACAAGTCCCGGGGGTTGTCATCAATCCTACTTGCTGTACCTACAGGGACAATATCCAATGCACGACAAAAATCCTTCAATTGCATAGTAACAGGATTACCATAGATCCTGAATGCAACCGTCGGCTCATATTGTTTGTTGTTGAACTGGAAACTCTCGACGAAGATTTTGGTGAGCATATAGTATTGCTCCCTTTCATCTCCCATATAGGTGGTTAACCCTGCCCTGTTGACAAGGGTTAAGAAATCCTCCAATATCCCTGCATTCCTTAGAAAATCATAGCATGGAAAAGTAGAAGCATTAGGAGGCCCGTTGTCCTCTTCGGGCGCGAAGCTAGGCGCGATGATGTCTTCATTGTATGATCGCCTAATCCGGGTGGCGGCCCTAGAAGGCCTCCCGGTGCTGGTTGTCCCTTTCTTGAACAACTCTCCAAAGTTGAACTTCTTCATAGCTTCTCTGAAATTTTCAACAAATGATATAAAAATTTGATTTGGTGACATATAATTGAGGGAAACTACCATAGGAACTTGCTAGAGTACTAATCATGCATCAAAACTAGTTTCTACCACTTAGAACAAGCATGCAAGCCCACTAAACATGTTACCTACAGCAGCAAAATATTCAAGATATACTCAACCAAACAAAATTCTACTTGGATGGGTGGAGGAGTCACATACCAAGGAGCAAATGTGCTAAATTTCAGCAGGAAATCTGGGCTGAGCAAAGAGATCGAGAAATCTGGAGCTCTGGAGCAAAAACGCGAGAGAGAGGAACTTGGTACGAGTTTTTTCGGGAGAGAGAAGGTGCTGGGAGAAAGAGATGACAAAGTGGGGCAAAGGGGGGCCCACACCACATGGTGGCGCGGCCACCTCCTTGGCCGCGCCGGCCTGTGGTTTGGCGCCCTCTGGTGCCCCACAGGTCATCCTCTGGTGCTCCCAGGTGCCTTGTCGAAAAATAGGACCAACGGTATAATTTTTGTGAATTTTTGAAAACTTTGAAAAATGCACATTTCTGGGTATTTAATTTATTACTACTGGCCAGGAAAATTTTTGAAATCTTCGAATAACTAAAGAACTTTGCAAATTAAAAGTGCTACAGCAACTAGAGCAAGTGGAGGAAGAAAGAGATGTTGTTTACCGCCTCTATGCATATAAAAAGTATCCGTTAACAAGGTTGATCAAGTCTTGTCACCAAATAACTTTTTCATAGCATAAGAAGAAATAAACCTCAAATCAATCATGTTACCTTGAATTGTATTGATATGGATCCAATCACGAGAGTTTGATATTCTTCTTTAGGCTCATATATAGGACAATCAATAGTTCCCACTTTGATAGTTCTCACATTAGAAATAGTATTAACTCCACACGCTTTCTCGATCCTCTTGGGAAAATAAACGGTATGCTCCCTATCATCAACATTGAAAGTAACCTTTCCTTTATTGCAATCAATAACAGCCCCTGCGGTGTTAAGAAAAGGTCTCCCAAGAATAATAGACATATTATCATCTTCAGGCATTTCCAACACAACAAAATCAGTTAATATCAAGCAGTTAGTAGTAACTTGAACAGGAACATTCTCACATATACCAACAGGAATAGCAGTAGATTTATCAGCCATTTGCAAAGATATATCAGTAGGTATCAACTTATCTAAGTAAAGTCTCTTATAAAGAGAAAGAGGCATAACACTAACACCGGCTCCCAAGTCACATAGAGCAGTTTTAACATAATTATTCTTGATAGAACAAGGAATAGTAGGTATACCTGGGTCGCCCAACTTCTTTGGTATTTTGCCATTGAAAGAGTAATTAGCAAGCATAGTGGAAATTTCCTCATTGGGGATTTTCCTTTTGTTAGTAACAATATCTTTCATATACTTTGAGTAAGGAGGCAATTTAATAGCATCAGTCAAAGGGATTTGCAAGAATAAAGGTTTCATCCAATCGCAAAATTTATTATAGTGTTCTTCTTCCTTTGATTTTAGTTTCTTAGCAGGAAAAGGCATTTGCTTTTGCACCCAAGGTTCTCTTTCATTACCATGTTTCTCAGCAATAAAGTCTTCTTTAGTATACTTTTTATTTTTAGCATGCTTTTCAGGTTCTTCTTCAACCTCTTCTTTATCAGGAGTATCATTCTTATCATTATCTTTATCATGTTCATTACCACTTTCAGTTTCAGCATCAGAAATAGAAATACTATTAGGATCATTAACAGGTTCAGAGGATTCTACAACATTTTTATGTTTCTTTTTCTTTTTCTTCTTAGAATGAGCACTAGGTTCAATGCGTTGAGAATCTTGTTCAATTCTTTTGGGATGCCCTTCAGGATATAGAGGGTCCTGGGTAGAGACACCACCTCTAGTTGTTACTTCATAAGCATGTTTCTCTTTAGAATTATTCCCTAACAAGTCATTTTGCACTTTAGTGAGTTGATCAATTTGAGTTTGAATCATATGAAAATGTTTAACAAGCATCTTAACATCATTGGAGGTTCTCTCCACAATATCATGCAATTCACTAATAGCTCGAGAATTTTCCATTAAATGATTCTCTACTCTCATATTAAAATTTTCTTGCTTAACAATATAATTATCAAACTCATCTAAGCATTGTGCAGGAGGTTTCGAATACGGAATATCTTCCCTAGTAAAGCGTTGAAGGGAGTTTACCTCAATCATGGATGAAAGGGGAATTATCTCACATATATCTTCTATAGGAGGTAGATTCTTCACATCTTTAGATTTAATACCTTTCTCCTTGAGAGACTTCTTGGCTTCCCTCATATCTTCATCATTCAATTTAATTAAACCCCTCTTCTTCAATATTGGAGTTGGAGTCGGTTCAGGCGTAGTCCAATCATCATGATTCCGGCTTATTTTAGCCAATAATTCTTCAAATCGTGCCCGAGTTCTTTTCCTGAAAACACAACCAGCACAACTATCCAGGTATGCCCTAGACTCAATGGTTAGTCCACTATAAAATATATCAAGTAAATCATGCTTTTCCAGATCATGCTCAGGCCGAGCTCTAATAAGAGAGCAAAATCTCGCCCAAGCCTCAGGCAATTTCTCTTCATCTCCCTGGTCAAAATTATAGATTCTCTGCAAAGCAATATGTTGAGCACTAGCAGGAAAGTATTTGCGGAAGAAAACATCAAGCAATTCTTTTGGACTTTTAATACAATTA
Source organism: Lolium perenne (assembly GCF_019359855.2). NCBI lineage: Eukaryota > Viridiplantae > Streptophyta > Magnoliopsida > Poales > Poaceae > Lolium > Lolium perenne. The sequence continues at coordinate 225,103,127 of NC_067250.2, forward strand.
GGTGGCAAATTATTATACCAAGTTTTAGCGTCATCCTTTAATGAGGATGGAAATATTTTAGCAACAAAGTAAGTACGCATCTTGACATCATCAGAAAACAAACTACTCAGAGTAGATAACTCAGTCATGTGTTCAACAGCACTTTCTTTTTCAGTACCACAAAAAGGTGTTTTCTCAACAATAGCTATATGAGATAGATCAAGAGAAAAATCATAATCTTTATCCCTAATGTTTATGGGAGATGTGGCAAACTTAGGATCAGGAGATAGTTTATATCTAACAGCATGTTCTGCAAGCAACTTTTTAATTTTTCTTGCATCAGTAGTAGCATTGCATTTTTCAATAAAATCATCATTAAGCTCCACATAATCTTCATCAGGATCATCACTAAAATAATCAAGTTCAGGTGAACTAACAGGTGTAGTAGCATTAGGAGTTTCAGTATTTTCAATTTGTCTAGACCTAGCAATTGTAGCATCTAGAAAGGATCCCAAAGAACCACTATCATCAAGCACAGCAGAAACATTATCAATATTATGAGAGTTTTCAGATTCAGCAGAAGTACCCGCATGTGAAGCATGCGGCGGTGAAACAAGTTTATCAATCACAGATGGTGAATCAAGAGCAGCAGAGGTATTCAGAATTGTACCTTTTCTTGTAGTGGATGGTAATATGGCGATCTTAGTATCGCGAGGTTTACCCATGATGGAGAATTTGCAGCGAACAATATTAATCCAAGTGAACTTCCAAATAAAGCTATGCTCCCCGGCAACGGCGCCAGAAAATAGTCTTGATGACCCACAAGTATAGGGGATCGCAACAGTCTTCGAGGGAAGTAAAACCCAATTTATTGATTCGACACAAGGGGAGACAAAGAACACTTGGAAGCCTTAACAGCGGAGTTGTCAATTCAGCTGCACCTGGAAATAGACTTGCTCGCAAGAGTTTATCAGTAGTAACAGTTTTATAGCAATGGCAAGAGAGAAATAACAGCAGCAGAGTAACAAAGACAGCAGTAGTGATTTTAGTAAACAGTAGGATTAAAATACTGTAGGCACGGGGACGGATGACGGGCGTTGCATGGATGAGAGAAACTCATGTAACAATCATAGCAGGGCATTTGCAGATAATAATAAAACGGTGTCCAAGTACAAAGCAATCAATAGGCATGTGTTCCATATATAGTTGTGTGTGCTCGCAATGAGAAACTTGCACAACATCTTTTGTCCTACCAGCCGGTGGCAGCCGGGCCTCAAGGGAAACTACTGGATATTAAGGTACTCCTTTTAATAGAGTACCGGAGCAAAGCATTAACACTCCGTGAACACATGTGATCCTCACATCGCTACCATTCCCTCCGGTTGTCCCGATTTCTATCACTTCGGGGCCATTGGTTCCGGACAGCGACATGTGTATACAACTTATAGGTAAGACCATAAACAATGAATATCTTGATGAAGCAATAACATGTTCAGATCTGAGATCATGGCACTCGGGCCCTAGTGACAAGCATTAAGCATAACAAGTTGCAACAATATCATCAAAGTACCGATTACGGACACTAGGCACTATGCCCTAACAATCTTATGCTATTACATGACCAATCTCATCCAATCCCTACCATCCCCTTCGGCCTACAGCGGGGGAATTACTCACACATGGATGGGGGAAACATGGCTGGTTGATGTAGAGGCGTTGGCGGTGATGGCGGCGATGATCTCCTCCAATTCCCCGTCCCGGCGGAGTGCCAGAACGGAGACTTCTGGCTCCCGCGACGGAGTTTCGCGATGTGGCGGCGTTCTGGAGGGTTTCTGGCGACTTCGACTTCTCCCTGTGCGTTTTTAGGTCGAGGCCGATAAATAGTCCGAAGGAGGGCGTCGGAGGCCGGCCGAGGGGGCCACACCACAGGGCCGCACGGGCCCCCCCTGGGCCGCGCCGCCCTATGGTGTGGGGCCCTCGGGCCTCCACCTTAATTGTCCTTCTGGCTCCGTCATTATTCTGGGAAAATAGGGCCTTCTGCATAAATTCCGAGGATTTTCCCGAAAGTTGGATTTCTGCACAAAAACGAGACACCAGAGCAGTTCTGCTGAAAACAGCGTTAGTCCGTGTTAGTTGCATCCAAAGTGCACAAATTAGAGGCAAAACAATAGCAAAAGTGTTCGGGAAAGTAGATACGTTTTGGACGTATCAGCGTGCAGTTGACGTGGGAGATATTGCAGGAAGTAGAGATGCAGTAAAACAGTAAACCAGCGGTGATTGCAGTATTTGGAAACAAGGCCTAGGGATCATACTTTCACTAGTGGACACTCTCAACATTGATCACATAATAAAACCACTCTACACTCTCTTGTTGGATGATGAACACCATTAATTGTGTAGGGCTACAAGAGCACCTCAATGCCGGAGTTAACAAGCTCCACAACATTCGATATTCATATTTAAATAACCTTAGAGTGCATGATAGACCAACGCAATTATACCGAGTACTAACATAGCATGCACACTGTCACCAACAGACTATGAAAGGAGGAAAAGATCACATCAATACTATGATAGTAATAGTTAACTTCATAATCTACAAGAGATCACAATCATAAACTACGCCAAGTACTACATGATGCACACACTGTCACCATTACATCATGAAGGAGGAATAGAGTACTTTAATAACATCACTAGAGTAGCACATAGAATAATAGTGATACAAAGCTCATATGAATCTCAATCATGTAAGGCAACTCATGAGATCATTGTATTGAAGTACATGGGAGAGAGATTAACCACATAGCTACCGGTACAGCCCCTTAGCCTCGATGGAGAACTACTCCCTCCTCATGGGAGACAGCAGCGGTGATGAAGATGGCGGTGGTGTCGATGGAGATGCCTTCCGGGGGCACTTCCCCGTCCCGGCGGCGTGCCGGAACAGAGACTTCTGTCCCCCAGATCTTGGCTTCGCGATGGCGGCGGCTCTGGAAGGTTTCTCCTACCGTGGCTTATTCGCCTCGAAGATTTAGGTTAGGGAGGCTTATATAGGCGAAGAGTCGGATTCGGAAGGGCTACGGAGCCGCCACACAATAGGGGGGCGCGACCCCCCTCTTGGCCGCGCCGGGCACACGTGTGGGCCCCCTGTGGCTCTCCTCTGGTCCCTCTCGGGTGTTCTGGAAGCTTCGTGGAATTATAAGATGCTGGGCGTTGATTTCGTCCAATTCCGAGAATATTTCCTTACTAGGATTTCTGAAACCAAAAACAGCAGAAAACAGGAACTGACACTTCGGCATCTCGTCAATAGGTTAGTTCTGGAAAACGCATCAAAATGATATAAAGTGTGAACAAAACATGTAGGTATTGTCATAAAACAAGCATGGAACATAAGAAATTATCGATACGTTGGAGACGTATCAACATCCCCAAGCTTAGTTCCTACTCGTCCTCGAGTAGGTAAACGATAACAAAGATAATTTCTGAAGTGACATGCTACCAACATAATCTTGATCATACTACTGTAAAGCATATGAGATGAATGAAGTGATTCAAAGCAATGGTAAAGACAATGATTAAACAACTGAATCATATAACAAAGACTTTTCATGAATAGTACTTTCAAGACAAGCATCAATAAGTCTCGCATAAGAGTTAACTCATAAAGCAATAAATTCAAAGTAAAGGCATTGGAGCAACACAAAGGAAGATTAAGTTTCAGCGGTTGCTTTCAACTTGTAACATACATATCTCATGGATAATTGTCAACATAAAGCAATATAACAAGTGCAATAGGTAAACATGTAAGAATCAATGCACAGTTGACACAAGTGTTTGCTTCTAAGATGGAAGTAAGTAGGTAAACTGACTCAACATATAAGTAGAAGAATGACCCTTCGCAGAGGGAAGCATGGATTGCTATATTTGTGCTAGAGCTTTTATTTTGAAAACAATAAGAGAGCATAAAAGTAAAGTTTTGAGAGGTGTTTGTTGTTGTCAACGAATGGTAGTGGGCACTCTAACCCCCTTGCCAGACAAACCTTCAAAGAGCGGCTCCCATGAAAGATTTTTATTTTTGGGTGGCACTCCTTCCAACCTTTACTTTCACAAACCATGGCTAACCGAATTCTCGGGTGCCTGCCAACAATCTCATACCATGAAGGAGTGCCTTTTATTTTAGTTTTTATTTAGATGACACTCCTCCCCACCTTTGCTTTCTCAAGCCATGGCTAACCGAATCCTCGGGTGCCGTCCAACAATCACATACCATGGAGGAGTGTCTATTTTTTGTAAAATTATGAAGGTTAATTAATTGGGGCTGGGAATCCCATTGCCAGCTCTTTTTGCAAAATTATTGGATAAGCGGATGAAGCCACTAGTCCATTGTCGAAAGTTGCCCAACAAGATTGAAAGATAAACACCACATACTTCCTCATGAGCTATAAAACATTGACACAAATAAGAGGTAATAACTTTTGAAGTGTTTAAAGATAACACTCAAGCAATTTACTTTGGAATGGCAGAGAAATACCATGTAGTAGGTAGGTATGGTGGACACAAGTGGCATAGTTATTGGCTCAAGGATTTGGATGCACGAGAAGTATTCCCTCTCAATACAAGGCTTAGGCTAGCAAGGTTATTTGAAGCAAACACAAGTATGAACCGGTACAGCAAAACTCACATAAAAACATATTGCAAGCATTATAAGACTCTACACCGTCTTCCTTGTTGTTCGACCCTTACTAGAAAATATCTAGACCTTAGAGAGACCAATCATGCAAACCAAATTTCAACAAGCTCTATGTATTTCTTCACTAATAGGTGCAAAGTATATGATGCAAGAGCTTAAACATGATCCTTATAAGCACAACAATTGGCAAGTATCAAATTATTCAAGACATTCTACCAATTACCACATGTAGCATTTCCCGTTTCCAACCATATAACAATTAACGAAGCAGTTTTAACCTTCGCCATGAACATTATGAGTAAATCCTAAGGACATATTTGTCCATATGCAACAGCGGAGCGTGTCTCTCTCCCACACAATGAATGCTAGGATCCAACTTTATTCAAACAAAACAAAAATAAAAACATACATACGCTCCAAGTAAAGCACATAAGATGTGATGGAATAAAAATATAGTTTCACTAGAGGAACCTGGTAATGATGTCGATGAAGAAGGGGATGCCTTGGGCATCCCCAAGCTTAGATGCTTAAGTCTTCTTGAAATATGCAGGGATGAACCACCGGGGCATCCCCAAGCTTAGAGCTTTCACTCTCATTGATCATATTGTATCATCCTCCTCTCTTGATTCTTGAAAACTTCCTCCACACCAAACTCAAAACAACTCATCATAGGGTTAGTGCATAATCAAAATTCACATGTTCAGAGGTGACACAATCATTCTTAACACTTCTGGACATTGCTCAAAGCTACTGGAAGTTAACGGAACAAAGAAATCCATCCAACATAGCAAAAGAAGCAATGCGAAATAAAAGGCAGAATCTATCAAAACAGAACAGTCCATAAAGACGAATTTTTTAGAGGCACTGTACTTGCTCAAATGAAAATGCTCAAATTGAATGAAAGCTGCGTACATATTTGGGGATCACTCACGTAAATTGGCAGATTTTTCTGAGTTACCTACAGAGAACACTGCCCAAATTCGTGACAGACAGAAATCTGTTTCTGCGCAGTAATCCAAATCTAGTATCAACTCTACTATCAAAAACTTTACTTGGCAAAACAATGCAACAAAATAAAGATAAGAATAGGTTGCTACAGTAGTAACAACTTCCAAGACACAAATATAAAACAAAATTACTGTAGTAAAATAAAACATGGGTTATCTCCCAAGAAGTGCTTTCTTTATAGCCATTAAGATGGGCTCAGTGATTTTAATGATGCACTCGCAAGAAATAGTAGTTTTTTTTTTTTTTTTTTGCGAAGGGCAAGAAATAGTAGTTGAAGCAAAAGAGAGCATCAAAAAGCAAATTCAAAACATATTTAAGTCTAACCCACTTCCTATGAAAAGGAATCTTGTAAATAAAATAGTCATTCAAGCATAATGCAACAAGCATATAAAGATAAAACAAGTGCTGCTTCAAGATTTTCAGCAAAAAGAGAGGTGTTTTAGTAACAGGAAAATTTCTACAACCATATTTTCCTCTCTCATAATAATATCCAGTAGCATCATGAGCAAACTCAACAATATAACTATCACATAAAGCATTCTTATCATGAGTCTCATGCATAAAATTATTACTCTCCACATAAGCATAATCAATTTTATTAGTAATAGTGGGAGCAAATTCAACAAAGTAGCTATCATTATTATTCTCATCAAGTGTAGGAGGCATAGTATAATCATAATAAAATTTACTCTCCATAGTAGGCGGCACCAAAAGACTACTATCATTATAATCATCATAAATGGGAGGAAGAGTATCATCAAAGAAAATTTTCTCCTCAATGCTTGGGGGACTAAAAATATCATGCTCATCGAAACCAGCTTCCCCAAGCTTAGAATTTTCCATATCATTAGCAACAATGGTGTTCAAAGTGTTCATACTAATATGTTCCATGGGTTTTTTAATTTTCGCATCAAACCATCCATGTCTTAATTCAGGAAATAGATTAAAAAGCTCCATGGTTCTTTCCATTATGCCTAACTAGTGAAATAAAAACAAGAAACAAAAAGATGCAATTGTAGGATCTATAGGAAATAGCTTCGAGCACTCACAACGGCACCAGAAAATAACTTAGTTACCTGGGACCAGAGTGTAAGTACCTTTTACCTTTCCTCCCCGGCAACGGCGCCAGAAAATACTTGACTATCTACAACTGGCGCGTGGTTGACGAGGGAGGAAATCTTGTTCCTTCAGGTCCCCAGTAATGGCACCAGAAAATAGCTTGATGTCTACTCACGCTTCTTTTCCTGTAGACAGTGTTGGGCCTCCAAGAGCAGAGGTTTGTAGAACAGCAGCAAGTTTTCCCTTAAGTGGATCACCCAAGGTTTATCAAACTCAGGGAGGAAGAGGTCAAAGATATCCCTCTCAAGCAACCCTGCGATCACAATGCAATAAGTCTCTTGTGTCCCCAACACACCTAATACACTTGTCAGATGTATAGGTGCACTAGTTCGGCGAAGAGATAGTAAAATACAAGTAATATGGATGTATATGAGTGGTAATAGCAATATATGGCAGCGATTAAACATGCAGTGGAACAGTAAACAAACAGTGACATCGACGCCAGAAAATGCTTGCTGGCGTGCAGTTGACGTGGGAGATATTACAGGAAGTAGAGATGCAGTAAAACAGTAAACCAGCGGTGATTGCAGTATTTGGAAACAAGGCCTAGGGATCATACTTTCACTAGTGGACACTCTCAACATTGATCACATAATAAAACCACTCTACACTCTCTTGTTGGATGATGAACACCATTAATTGTGTAGGGCTACAAGAGCACCTCAATGCCGGAGTTAACAAGCTCCACAACATTCGATATTCATATTTAAATAACCTTAGAGTGCATGATAGACCAACACAATTATACAGAGTACTAACATAGCATGCACACTATCACCAACAGACTATGAAAGGAGAAATAGATCACATCAATACTATCATAGTAATAGTTAACTTCATAATCTACAAGAGATCACAATCATAAACTACGCGAAGTACTACATGATGCACACACTGTCACCATTACATCATGAAGGAGGAATATAGTACTTTAATAACATCACTAGAGTAGCACATAGATTAATAGTGATACAAAGCTCATATGAATCTCAATCATGTAAGGCAGCTCATGAGATCATTGTATTGAAGTACATGGGAGAGAGATTAACCACATAGCTACCGGTACAGCCCCTCAGCCTCGATGGAGAACTACTCCCTCCTCATGGGAGACAGCAGCGGTGATGAAGATGGCGGTGGTGTCGATGGAGATGCCTTCCGGGGGCACTTCCCCGTCCCGGCGGCGTGCCGGAACAGAGACTTCTTTCCCCCAGATCTTGGCTTCGCGATGGCGGCGGCTCTGGAAGGTTTCTCGTACCGTGGCTTATTCGTCTCGAAGATTTAGGTCAGGGAGGCTTATATAGGAGAAGAATCGGAGTCGGAAGGGCTACGGAGCCGCCACACAATAGGAGGGCGCGCCCCCCCTCTTGGCCGCGCCGGGCACACGTGTGGGCCCCCTGTGGCTCTCCTCTGGTCCCTCTCGGGTGTTCTGGAAGCTTCGTGGAATTATAAGATGCTGGGCGTTGATTTCGTCCAATTCCGAGAATATTTCCTTACTAGGATTTCTGACACCACCACAGCAGAAAACAGGAACTGACACTTCGGCATCTCGTCAATAGGTTAGTTCCGGAAAACGCATCAAAACGATATAAAGTGTGAACAAAACATGTAGGTATTGTCATAAAACAAGCATGGAACATAAGAAATTATCGATACGTTGGAGACGTATCATTCATCTCTATTGCTTCCTCCAGCGCTTCCTCGAAACCCAGCCGAGATTTGGCCAGGAGCATCGTAACTCGAGAATTGTCGAGAAAATCGTCATCTATTTTGAAAATTTCGACCACGGTCCTCCTCTGGTGATCTGTGATGTTTATTGTGAACAACATCTTCTCCATCTGCCCACCTGTTTGCTATCTCCATCAACGCTGATACTATCTTTGGGTTGGTTCTCCCCAAGTCTTCGACAAAATCTCCTCGTCGAATTGCAGCTACGAACGCATCTATCGCTCTCTCGTCAGATATGTTCTCTGCCAAGTTTTTAATGATGTTCCACCTTTGGATGTACTTTCTCATTGATTCATCATGCTTTTGTCAACACGCTCTCAACTCTTCTAGTGACGCGGGTTTTTTGCAGGTGGATCGGAAATTCTTGACGAATACATCCTCAAAGTTGTCCCAGCTGTCGATGGAACCCGGAGGAAGCTTCTTTATCCAAGATCGCGCGGCTCCACTCAGATATACTTGGATGCTCTGCATGGCTGTTGCTCTGGTTCCTCCTATCAGCTTCACCGTCTCGAGATAATCAACTAGCCAATCCTCTGGATCTTGCAGGCCGTCAAATTTTTTGAAGTTATCGGGTAATTTAAACCCTGAAGGAACTCGAGTTTTCCGGACCCTCCTTGTAAAGCACGGCAGCCCACACATATCCTCGTCATCTATCTCTGGGGAATGCCGATGTTCCCTTCTATTTTGTCGTGCTCTGTCCACCCGTGCTTGTGCTGCTGTGTCTCTTGCTCCACTTGTTCTCTCGGGACCTGGTGCTGCTGCAGTAGGTCGTGGACTATTTTGCCTTGCTGATCCTTTGGGAGGCGAAGTTACAAACGCCGTTCCCATGGCTCCGACTCCTGCCATGGCCATATTGTACAATGCTTCTCTTGGATCTCCGGGAGGTGGCTTGGATGCGAGGATGAAGGCTTGCGTCGCCATATACCCAGCTTCCGGTGTCTTAGGGATGATGTTCCCCCTCGTGTCTATCGACATAAAGGACATGTCGAGGTTTTGAACTAGATTTTCTCTGTCAGCCTCAGGTATGTTTTGCAGCCGAGATCTTGCTCTGTTTCGAGCTTCTCTGTGACTATCTCCCGAGGTTCCTGAATGTCGACTTAACTCCGCCCTTCGCCTGCTTGATGCGGAAGCTGCCTCCCTTCTTCTGTTCAGAGCAGCTGTCTGTTTTTCCAATTCTCTTCCAACGCGGGCGAGTTTATATTGGTATGCTTGCAATTCTTCCGACGTAGCAGTTGTAGTCATTGGTTCTGTACCATTCATAGCTCTTGCGGCTCTATCCCACGCTTCTTGTGGAAGTTGAACCCTTAAACGCGGTGTAGGCCCAACATATTTAGTGCCTAGACCTCGCCTAAGGTCAGCGGGATCGACGTATGGATTTCCCAAATCGTCGAAAGCCTCTGACGTCTCCTCCTGATCACGACTTGGTTCTCCGATGGCATAAATCTGATGATATTTTGGATTCTGAACCTTGCTGGGTTTGGTGACACCATCATAGAGATTGGTGAAGACCTTTCCAACAGTATTGGATCTGTCGATGAAGTTGAAGCTGTCGATGCTGCTCGAGTCATCGCTTATATCGGAGTCCGCAGATGACTCAAAGGACATGTTGCTGAAGATCTTGGCGAGTTTTTCGCTTGCCCTGGTGCTGATGAAGCGTGGAGATGAAGTCTCATCGTCGCCTAACTCGATTGACGATGTTGAACTTGAAAAATCGGGATCGACCGCTGATAATCCCGATGAGATCGGAATTTCGAGACGATACACTCCTTCTTTCTCGACGCGAAAGTGAAATCTTCCGAACGTCATCTCCATAGGCTCCTCCAGATACGCATATGCATCCAAACGGGAGGGCGGGTGAGGAACAAAATCGACTAGACCAGTTTCGATCTGTTTACCTCTATCCATCGCGTTGCTTGCAGTTGATGAAGTCGACGATCTTGAACGTGCCATCGAGATCAGATCCTTGACGTCTCTAATACCCACAGACGGCACCAATTGACAAGGGATTAAATTATCAATGCCTACAAGTTGTAGACTAGGGTTTTAGTCGGAAGTAGAGGGCAAGTAGATCTCGAAGGTTTCAGCCGAAAAGTGCTCGACGATATGAAAACTACGGTTTCGTGAGACAATGAATCGATGCTTTCTTTGTCCCTCGACTCCCCCTTATATAGGAGGCGGAGCCGAGGGATTCGTAATACACAAGTTACAGAGTCCGGGAGGGTTTCCAACTCATCCCGCAAGATTACAAGTATTATTTCCTAATACAACTCTAGCTTTCCTTAATAGTAACTTGGGCTTCCGATTCTTCTTATTCTTCGAGTCGTGGGTCTTCAGTAAACCCCGGGTATCATCTTCGGCAGGCCCATTGGGGATGCCTATGTCACCTCATGCCATGTTTCTCTTTTTCGTAGAAAGAAATACACACGGCCCACTGCCCCAGTTCGCAAATAGAACACCCCCTACGCGAAATCCCTACCCTTTGATCTCGACAAGTTGTGGCACTCCGGCGGCGCCTGAGGGACTGCGACATGCAACCTGCATAAAACGGCATGTAGTGGGTGCTGTCACTACAGGAATGTGGCGATATGCCGAGGGCCAGGAACCCTCGGCATAGCCTGCTTTGGCCGTCGGCGTAGGCTATGCCGAGGGCCACCCTCGGCGTAGCTCCTCGGCGTATAACTCCCTCGGCAAAGCCACTATCGCCGTCGGCGTAGCCTGGCCCTCGGCGTAGCAAGCTACGCCGACGGCAAAACCCTCGGCATAGATTTTTAAAAAATTCAAATTTCCTTTTTCCAAAAAAATTTGAAAAAAAAAATTCGAAAAAAAAAATATTTTTTTCTATATGCCGACGGCAAAACCCTAGGCATAGACTTTTAAAATTTTTAAAATTTTAATTTCTTTTACACCATTTTTTTTCTTTTCTTTCTCTTTTTTTCTTTTTTTTTACTTGTTTATCTTTCACCCAATACATATTTAACTCTAAGTACACTTAATGTTAGGTCAAATTACAATCATGGTTAAACTTCCCAGTCGGTCACCCATCCTCACACTACTCCAGGTTCAGCACGCTTAACTTCTTGATTCCATTCGGATGAGCTTCCATTAAAGAATTGACACCTCTTGCTGATAATAATAGCATATCAACCCTATTAACCCTTGAACCGAGATGCACACCTCTTTATTTTTTAATCCCAAACAATTACTTAAGTAGACAACAATGAATATATAAGTAATAATAATATTTAATTCAAATAACAATAAAATGATTTTATTTTTTGGTCCATTTTCTATTTAATATTTAATATGGAATAATTAATATCTTTAAATCGGAAAATCGAAATTCCACAAATAATATGTCTAAATCGATCAGAAAAATGAGAGGAATCTAAATATAACATCCATATCATCATTTGAACCTAAAAATTAGAGGAATCCAAATATGACGCCCAATTTGCCATGTGGCCAAAACGGCTCCCTCGGGAGATGCGAAATGGCTGTATCGGGCGCGCTGGTGCACCGTTCGCCAACACGCTAAACAGACAAAAATTAGCACATAAAGTGATGTGTTATAGACCTAAAAACATTTTTGCGGAATTTATTGAGTGACGGAAAGTGTACCCCCAGTTCAAATCCGGTCAGTTTCCAGCGGATTCGGCGGGACACCGCAGGAAGCCGCAGGGATTCTCAGATAGCTAGCGCGTACATATGGCATGTGATATGTGGTGCGGAGGCGGTGTACTACCACTACGCGGAGGTCTCGCACAATACTAAAATGCACCCCATGTAGCTGCTTCACAAAAAAAACCCGTTTTGGCACCCCGAAAATGAAAAAACCATCGCACATGGGTCGGATTGGAAATCAGCTCCCGGGGCCTTGCTTCCCATCCCAGGGACCACGCACGTGCCAAATATGGCCTCGTTTCGACAAACTATGCGGTGTCACGGGCCGTTTCCTACTCATTTGCCCTAAAAGCCATAGAACTTCGGACGTGATAACCCTGTTTGTGAAGGGTTTTCCAAAATAATTGCCGTATCCTAATTCCGACTTTTGGAGTGGTTACTAGGACACATAAAATGACTCCATGCGGCTGCGCGGGATTTTCGGACTTCGTTTAAATTGCCATTTGGCCAAAACGGCCCCCACGAAGATGCGGTATGGCCGTACCGGGCGCGCTGGTGCACCCGTTTACCATCGCGCTAAACGGAAAAAATTTCGCACATAAAGTGATGTGCCATAGACCTAAAAACATTTTCCCCGGAATTTATTGAGCGACGAAAAGTGTAACCCTAGTTCAAATCCGGTCACTTTCCAGCGGATTCGGCGGGACACCGCAGGAAGCCGCATGGATTCCCAGATAGCTAGCGCACACATATGACATATGATATGTGGTGTGAAGGTGGTGTCCTACCACTACGCGGAGGTCTCGCGTAATACTAAAATGCACCCCATGTAGTTACTTCACAAATAAACCCGTTTTGGCACCCCGAAAATGAAAAAAACCATCGCCCCCACGTCGGATTGGAAATACGCTCCCGGGGCCTTGCTTCCCATATCAGGGACCACGCACGTGCCAAATATGGCCTCGTTCTGACAAACTATGCGGTGTCACTGGCCGTTTCCTACTCATTTGCCCTAAAAGCCATAGAACTCCGGACGTGATAGCCCTGTTTGTGAAGGATTTTTCAAAATAATTTCCGTATCCTAATTCTGACTTTTGGAGTGGTTACTAAGACACATAAAATGACGCCATGCGGCTCCGAGGGATTTTCTGACTTTGTTTAAATTGCCATTTGGCCAAAACGGGCCCCCACGGAGATGCGGTATGGCTGTACCGGGCGCGCTGGTGCACCCGTTTCCCATCGCGCTAAACGGAAAAAATTGCTAGCGTGCACATATGGCATGTGATATGTGGTGCGAAGGCGGTGTCCTACCACTACGCGGAGGTCTCCCGCAATACTAAAATGCGCCTCATGTAGTTACTTCACAAAAAAAACCCGTTTTGGCACCCCGAAAATGAAAAAAACCATCGCCCATGTGTCCGATCGGAAATCCGCTCCCGGAGCCTTGCTTCCCATCCCAGGGACCACGCACGTGCCAAATATGCCCTCGTTCCGACAAACTATGCGGTGTCACGGGAGTTTCCTACTCATTTGTTCTAAAAGCCATAAACCTCCGGACTTGATAGTCCTGTTCGTGAAGGGTTTTCTAAAATAATTGCCGTATCCCAATTCCATCTTTTGGAGTGGTTACTAGGACACATAAAATGATGCCATGAGGCTCCGCGAGATTTTCTGACTTCGTTTAAATTGTCATCTGGCTAAAACGGGAACCTAAGGACATATAAGAAAGTGATTGAATTGTTTTTATATTAAAATGGCACTGTACATGATTCAAATATGCATGATTTTGACATAAACGGATAGAGGATGTTTTTCTGAACATTTTGATATCTCATACGCATTTTTCTGACATCATATGAATTAATTATGATTTTTAGAAATTATACAAATTTAAAAAATGGCCTACGCCGAGGGTGGCCGTCGGCGTAGCCCTGTCTACGCCTAGGGCCAAATATATGCCGAGGGCTGCCCTCGGCGTAGACTTCGCTACGCCGACGGTAACGATACGCCGAGAGTCGACGGGCTGGCTGGCCGTGCCGGGCCTTACGCCGACGGCCCCGACATTTGGCCGTCGGCGTATGTCGCCATTCCTGTAGTGTGTTGGGGAAGGCTCCATCGGCGGAGCCTCCGACGACACTGGCGATGGTGGTGACTAGGTTGAGTTGTCCATGTACTACCCTGCATTGTTCAGGGAAGGTAAGAATGAGCTCTTTTCGATTTGTTGCCAAAAATTAGAGGACCTACACTTCTGTTATCCAAAACTTAGGTAACCGACTGTAGTGCAAGGATCGAAATAGTTGCTCGGTGTAGTGAATGATTGTAAGCCCACTGACTAATGAATGAAAGGTGTTGATTCGCAAAACAAATAAAAAGCTTTTTCCAAGAATAATTGTTATTCCCTGATTCTTTTGTCGGACAGTCGCATCCCAAAAGAAAAGGAGGTACGTGCAGGTCGTGTGACGCCAGTAAGCAGATCCACAACAAGATCGTATATTCGTCACGACGCATGGAGCTTGTATCCGCGACAGCGACCCCCGTACCGTACGTGCGCGGCACGTCAATTTTTGCATGTCGTACGTCCCAGCTGCTTAATTTGCTCGCCCACGTTTTCCTTTCGATCCGACGTTATTTTCTTGACCGACTGCGATCCGTCTAATGCACGACTGCTAGCTCGACGTGACACTAAACCAAGAACCGCGAGCGCACTAACTAACCATCCATCCGTCCATCGGCCGTCGGTCTTGCTGGTGCTCCATTCATGAATCTGATCGATCTGATGAGCAAGTTGTGAGTATTCCGACAAGTATACATTTAAATCACTATGCATGCATGTTGACGTGTTTTTAGTCTTTATTACATTGGCTATCTTTGAATCACTTATTTTAGAACGGAAGGAGCATTCAAATAAAACAACTTTCATTAGTTCGTGCGGTATGTATGTGAATAAAAGTAGAGTTTGTATACAGCAACAAAAAATGCAAGGAGCCGATATGCATGTACTAGATTTGGTCTACATGTAGGCTCAAATCTTTTGTTTTCTAGGTTCACTTATAGTTGGCTATACTCATTCAGACATTGAATGTCAGCCTTTGTTCAACATATAAATGCAAAAATAAATAATCGTTCTCTATGAAGGATGTAAAATACGCTTAAAATTTGAGTTAATAATTTATTTTAAATGCATTTAAAATATTTTCCATATATACACAAATAATATGACAAATTATATCATGATAATAAGATATGATTATACTAGTATTTGGTATGACTAAAAAGAAAAGAAGACAAAAGCTTTGCCCATTCATTCACTATCAAAAGTTAAATTTTGTTACAAACCGAGCCGAGCTCAGGATATAAAGGATCACTCTTGCGGCATTAGTCAACTCAAGTGATCCGCACCCACCAAGCTCCAAAGAGCCACCTCACACTTAATTTTAGTTACAACAATAGTCGGCATCGTAAAGACATTATGAAAAATCCTTACATTGCGCTCGTCCTAAATCTCCCAACATGCGAAGATTATTTTCTAGAGCTATTGGGAAAGACAAAGGTAAGCCACCGACCGTCCGACCCTTCACCGTCTCCAAATCTGCCCAACTTGAAGTGTCCACCGATGATATCCCTAGCCAAGATAGGATAGAGTTCAAGAGTACGTCGTCAGTTAACGCTGCAAAGACTGGCTACGACTGCAAACGATGCGCCATTACCATCGATCAGACGCTGAGATGACGGGATGTGCGTGCACGGATGCAGATTTCCTCGTATTTTCATGAATAGTGGGCACGATTGAGGATGGCTATTGTTGAGCAGATCGAGCTGCGATTAGATAGTACGGGCCAGGCATAGTTTAGGTCCACGCGCGGCAAGTAGTGGTTGCTGAAAAGAAACAGAAATATCGCTTGTCTAGATTTTCGCTTTGTTTAAGCTGGACGTGATGTTTGTTTTCCTTATCTTTTAGCCGGATGTTATCATGGGACCGTAGTGCTGCGACACTCGACCTAAATTGCCTGTAACGTCGGTCTGAAAATGCTGACCGGTAGTAGTAGCATTTTGATCTGAATTTGGCCGGGAGGACACTGCTGCAACAACCAAATTGAGCAACACTCAACGCGATGCCTGATTTGCTAGCGGTTCTGCACGAAACCATTGCATTTTGTGCAACCAATTAAGGATGCCACTGATCTGGCCGGTAACTTCTTCCCCAACTGACGAAACTACTGAAGACCTGTCTGAACTCTGAACTTCAAGTCACATGTTTGGCAGGAATAACAGTTTGTCTTGAGACGTTGTCGGTTGCAACCGGAGGATCTTGTATATACTGGATCCTGAAATCGTGAATAGTCACTGTCACGAGCTCTACAAATTGTTAGGCGTGCTAACTAATACCTTCAGATCGAAAGCGACTGTCGTGTTTAATCTACAGTATCCCCTACCGTTTTTAAGTAATGTATTGTGTGCTTGGAATAGGCACTAAATTAAGTTGAAATGTCACCTTCATAATGTTGCAAAGCGTAATATATAATGTTGCAAATCAAGGACAAGATAGCCAAACAGTGCGTCCAAGAATTAAGCAGTATCCATTTTCCATATAAAATCATGAGCAGACATCTCTGAGTGGAAAGACCAAAAGGTTACTTCTAGAAAGGAAAAGGAAAAGAGGGAGTCTTGCCACGCAATTCTTCCCATGCCATATCGCAAGCTCGCAACTGAGGCAAGAGAGAAAGATGTGTTCAGCCAGATGTGGCTTTGCCACCGGTCACAGGTGTCAGGGTTTTATTCTTTTTCTAAATATTTATGGAAATTATTAAAAACCTGACAACAGGTTGTTCAAGTTAAATGAGAAAGGCCGATTCCAGCGCGCGGCCTATCGGAGGAAAACCTTGCGGGCAAGCTACAAGGTACAGCAGTAGGAGTATCACAAATTCACAATAGTAGTAGTGTTCTCTTGGTTTTACATCAAATCAGGAGCAAAAAAAAAACGCATGCTTTCAACGGAGGGAAACTGTTAACTGAAGGTACGAGTTACAGGCAATTCTATTGCGTGAGCCGTCAGGTCAGGGTGGAGAAGACCAGTATTCGATTCGAGACTGTTGGTGAGTGGTTGGTTGCCCCTCGCAGTACAGTTAGTGGGTCAGAGAGGTTGCATTGTGGTTGCTAATCCTTCATTTGTTTGGGTTGTTCGATTGATTGAGCTAAGTGGCAGACCACTTCCACTCTTCCTGCACATTCTGATCAAGTTATTCTCCATTTTACTGCTGTCCTGCAAGAAATAGAAAATAGGGCATACCAGTATGTAAAAAAGTAATATTACATTACTCGATTTTCCCAAATAACATTGCCCAAACAATTTCATTTGTGAAAAGAAAAGTCATACGTAACAAGTATCATGGCTTCCGCAGCCTAAATTCATTTTTTACCTTCTTACTGTAAAATATAGTAAGAATACTATATATTTACAGCAGGGGAAGGTAGGTTCTCAAAATTTAAACAAAAAGCAAAAATTTGTCTAAGTTGAGCTAAAGGCAAGACTTAACAGTCTACCTACATCATCAATGAGGTTTATCCCTGATCATCTACTTATAAACTACTTTGTCACTACAAAGTCTTCAACGTATAGTCCATTAGTCATGTCTCACCGAACAATTGGAGCAAGAAGCTTGGCCAACTGGCTGCTGCAAACAAAGAAAAACTCAAGTAAATCAGTAGTGAGGCCTCCGAATCCCGCATTATTCCATCCCACATAAGCCGGGCAAAAGCGCTCTAGATGACTAGTGTCCCCCTCCCATGATTAAGCTGCCCCATTGTACCGCTGGTTAGTACTAGTATGAAACTGAGAGGATAAGAAAGAATATAGGCAGCTTAGAATAGGAAGGCATGGCAAAACATAGGAATATGAAAAATATAGTGCTCCCTCTGATCCATATTACTTGATGCCGAAATGGATGTATCTACAACTAAAATATATCTAGATATATCTATATTAGCATCAAGTAATATGAATTGGATGGAGTATTACCATGAATTTTGCAACCTAGATCCATTGGACCCTTTTGTGCTTCAAAATATAGTAAGGGCGCAAATTAAAGCAGGAGAAGAAGGAAGGTTAAAAAAATTCCCGAAGTTGAGCTGAAGGATAGACTAAACTGTCCACCTACATCTTCAGTGAGGTTTTACAATGCATCATCAGCCAACTAAACCTAAGCCTGCAATCCCTGCATCATTGCAAGGTCTTCGACCCAAACAATTGGAGCAAGAAGCTTATCCAGCCATTTTCGACTGGCCGCTGCAAACAAACAAAAACTCAAGCAAGTCAGGAGCAAAGGGCTTCCAATCCACCAATATTCCATTCCACATGATCCTGGCAAAACCTCACTGGACGACAAGTGCCTCCCTCCCATGATTGTTGATTAGGCGTCACCAATAAAACCCTGAGCCTGAGGTCCAGCATGGCAATGTGCCCCATTGTACCACTAGTTAGGTGCTGCCAATATGAAACTGAGAGGAAAAAAGAAAGAATGCCCAACATGAAACCCCAGTCCCGTCTCGCCAAATGGCGAATCTCCTTACTCCGGTTTGCATTGGACAGCCAACAATTAACCACCTCGCCATTCCAAAGCATCACCGGTCTATCTGCCTTGTAGTTGCAGCCTCGCAGCGCTCAGCTGATGAGTATATAAACATAGATGATCACTGAAAGCGCGAGGTGTGGTGGTGAGTAGAGTAGTCCTTCTTTGTCCCCAATTCCAATTCCGTCCACCGCGCCGCACTTCAGCCATTCTTGCGGCGGCGGCCACGGCTGCAAGAATGGGCGTCGGGGAGTGGACGCGGGGACCGACGATCGGCAGGGGCTCCTCGGCCACCGTGTCGCTCGCCGTCGACCGCCTCACCGGGGAACTGCTCGCGGTGAAGTCGGTGGGCGCCGACCGGGCTGCCGAGCTCCGGCGGGAGCAGAGTATCCTCTGTGGCCTGAGCTCTCCGTACGTCGTGCGCTGCCTTGGCTCGGAAGTATCAGCGTCGTCGGACGGCAGCGGCGGGTACGACATGCTGATGGAGTACGCGCCGGGCGGGTCGCTGGCCGACGAGATCAGGCGGCGCGGCGGGCGGTTCGAGGAGGAGTCGCTGATCCGTTCCCGCGCGCGCGACATCCTGCGCGGGCTGGCGCACGCGCACGCCGCCGGGGTCGCGCACTGCGACGTCAAGGGCCGGAACGTGCTCATCGGCGCCGACGGCCGCGCCATGATCGCCGACTTCGGGTGCGCGCGGCGCATTGCGGGTGAGAGGTGCCTTGTGGCCGGCGGCACGCCGGCGTTCATGTCGCCGGAGGCCGCGCGGGGCGAGGCGCAGGGCCCGGCCGCGGACGTCTGGGCGCTAGGGTGTACGGTCATCGAGATGGCCACCGGCGCGGCGCCGTGGCAGCGGTTTGGGAGCCCGGTGGCGATGCTCCACCACGTCGCGTTCTCGGGCGAGGCGCCGGAGTCCCCCCTGTGGCTGTCGGAGGAAGGCAGGGACTTCCTGGGCAGGTGCCTGCTGCAGGACGCCGGGGAGCGGTGGACGGCGGAGCAGCTGCTGGAGCACGAGTTCGTGGCATTTGCCGCCGCGGTGTCGTCGTCGTCCATCTCCGTGGCAGGGATCACCACCCAGAAGGGGATGTTCGTGTCCCCCAAGAGCGTCCTCGACCAGGCATTATGGGAGGAAGACGACGATGACACGACCGCGGACACCGTTACCGCCGGTCCCATCGACAGAGTCCGCGGCCTGGCCGCCGGGGCACCGGACTGGACCTGGGACGCGAGCTGGATCACGGTCCATTCCTCCGGCACCAGCAGCGACGACGAGGTGCTGGCAATGTACACAGATACCGACGGCGATTCCCCCGTCGGCGGCAGCAGCACCACCTCGGTTGGGTCCTCGAACAGCCAGGCCTCACATGCCGATTGCGATCGTTACGATGACACGAGCAGCTGTAACGGGGAGCGGGGTGATTATGGTGGTCACGGGATTAATGATTGTACATATGCAATCACAAGCAATGGATTCTTTTCCGATATGTTATTGTTCGACCCGGCTGGCTGTCCAATTTTACCTTTTCCCCTGCTGTTATAAGGGCATCTCCAACGGGCAACTGCCTCAGCGCGGAGGCGGAGACGCAAACGTGGTGCTAATACGCGGCGCGTTTGCGTTTCCACGGATGCTACACGGGTCACGTCGAGCGTCTGCTCGCTTCCCGCACGGGTCCGCCTGGCAGCGACCCTGGCTCGATCGACGCGAACTAAAGTAGAGCAACTGCCAGGGAGGTCAACCGCCAGAGTGACAACCGTGTCGATCGACCCGCCAACCACCGGAATTGAGTGACATTCCCTCCTCCGGGCTCGGCGTGATAGAAGGTGTCAGCGTCTGACCAGAAATTTCCTCCTCCGGGCTCGCCGTGGCCGAAGGTACCGGTGGGCCGGAGCTTGACGACGTTGTGGGATGCGTAGAGCTCGGTGTCGCTATGGGGTCGGCACTCACTGCAGGATCATGGCTGGGCTCCGGCGCCAGGATGTTGATGCGCTTGGCCATGTACCCACGCCATCACCGCTTCGTCAATGTTCTCAGTGCCCCCCCCCCCCCAAGAAGAAAGTGCAGATCCGTGTTCCTCTTTGTCGCCACGAGTGTCCTTGAGCAACTTCGATCATCACGTTATGCTTCTGGAAATGCAGCTTCCACCTCTCGTCGGCCTTCGTCTACCTCTGCTCGGCGCGGGCCCTAGCATTGGAGATGCACCCGTCAATCGAAGCCTTCCAGCCGCTCGCCCGGAGGTCCCATGGCTTTCGCCACCTTGGACTTCTTGGATCCCATGCCATTTGTTGCACGCCTGTTGGACAATGCCCCAGTGGGTCGCCATGGCCTTCTTGCCGCGATCCATGTGGATGCCGACGAAGTAGGGGTCGCAAAGCTTGAGCTCGTCGAACACCACCTTCACACTCGCTAAGTTGTTCTCGGAGTTTTGGTTCGCGCCGGTGATCAGGTCAGGCTCACGACCTTCCATGCTTCAGCGAGGCACTCGTCTTCCTTGTCCATCCACTTGAATCGAGGCTCGGCGGGAGCGGTGGACTTCGGCTTCCTCTTCCTCTTCCCATTGCCCTTCACCGGCGCCACTTCGGCTTCCTCTTCCTCCTCTTCGTCTTCGACTTTCGCATGCGGGCCTGATACGCGTACATCACGCGTCCGTTGGGAACCCCAAGAGGATGGTGTGATGCGTACAGCAGCAAGTTTTCCCTCAGTAAGAAACCAAGGTTTATCGAACCAGTAGGAGCCAAGAAGCACGTTGAAGGTTGATGGTGGCGGAGTGTAGTGCGGCGCAACACCAGGGATTCCGGCGCCAACGTGGAACCTGCACAACACAACCAAAATACTTTGCCCCAACGTGACAGTGAGGTTGTCAATCTCACCGGCTTGCTTTAACAAAGGATTAGATGTATAGTGTGGATGATGATGTTTGCAGAGAACAGTAAGAACAATGTTTGCAGTAGATTGTATTCGATGTAAAAGAATGGACCGGGGTCCACAGTTCACTAGTGGTGTCTCTCCGATAAGAATTAGCATGTTGGGTGAACAAATTACAGTTGGGCAATTGACAAATAAAGATGGCATGACAATGCACATACATATTATGATGAGTAGTGTGAGATTTAATTGGGCATTATGACAAAGTATATAGACCGCTATCCAGCATGCATCTATGCCTAAAAACTCCACCTTCAGGTTAGCATCCGCACCCCTTCCAGTATTAAGTTGCAAACAACAGACAATTGCATTAAGTATGGTGCGTAATGTAATCAACACAAATATCCTTAGACAAAGCATTGATGTTTTATCCCTAGTGGCAACATCACATCCACAACCTTAGAACTTTCACATCCTTTGTCCCATTGAATGGAGGCATGAACCCACTATCGAGCATAAATACTCCCTCTTGGAGTTACAAGTAACGACTTGGCCAGAGCCTCTACTAATAACGAAGAGCATGCAAGATCATAAACAACACATAGATGATAGATTGATAATCAACATAACATATTATTCCATATTCATCGGATCCCAACAAACGCAACATGTAGTATTACAAATAGATGATCTTGATCATGTTAGGCAGCTCACAAGATCGAACAATGATAGCACAATGAGGAGAAGACAACCATCTAGCTACTGCTATGGACCCATAGTCCAGGGGTGAACTACTCACACATCACTCCGGAGGCGATCATGGCGATGAAGAGTCCTCCGGGAGATGATTCCCCTCTCCGGCAGGGTGCCGGAGGCGATCTCCTGAATCTCCCGAGATGGGATTGGCGGCGGCGGCGTCTCTGGAAGGTTTTCCGTATCGTGGCTCTCGGTACTGGGGTATTCTCGACGAAGGCTATATGTAGGCGGAAGGGTAGGTCAGGGGGCATCACGAGGGACCCACATAATAGGGCAGCGCGGCCCAAGGCCTAGCCGCGCGGCCCTGGCGTGGCATCGCCTCGTCGCCCCACTTCGTTTCCCTTTCGGACTTCTGGAAGCTTCGTGGAAAAATAAGACCCTGGGCGGTGATTTCGTCCAATTCCGATAATATTTCCTTACTAGGATTTCTGAAACCAAAAACAGCAGAAAACAGCAACTGGTTCTTCGGCATCTTGTTAATAGGTTAGTGCCGGAAAATGCATAAATATGACATAAAGTATGTATAAAACATGTGAGTATCATCAATAAAGTAGCATGGAACATAAGAAATTATAGATACGTTGGAGACGTATCAGCATCCCCAAGCTTAGTTTCTACTCGTCCTCGAGTAGGTAAACGATAACAAAGATAATTTCTGAAGTGACATGCTATCATAATCTTGATCAATACTATTGTAAGCATATGTAATGAATGCAACGATCCGAAGCAATGGTAAAGACAATGGTTAAACAACTGAATCATATAGCAAAGAATTTTCATGAATAGTACTTTCGAGACAAGCATCAATAGTTCTTGCATAAGAGTTAACTCATAAAGCAATAAATTCAAAGTAAAGGCATTGAAGCAACACAAAGGAAGATATAAGTTTCAACGGTTGCTTTCAACTTGTAACATGTATATCTCATGGATAGTTGTCAATGCAAAGTAATATGATGAATGCAAATATGCAAGCATGTAAGAATCAATGCACAGTTAACACAAGTGTTTGCTTCTAAGATGGAAGGAAATGGGTAAACTGACTCAACATAAAAGTAAAAGAATGACCCTTCGCAGAGGGAAGCATGTATTTCTATTTTTGTGCTAGAGCTTTTATTTTGAAAACATAGAGAGAGCATAAAAGTAAAGTTTTGAGAGGTGTTTGTTGTTGTCAACGAATGGTAGTGGGCACTCTAACCCCCTTGCCAGACAGACTTTCAAAGAGCGGCTCCCATGAAATTTTTTATTTTTGGGTGACACTCCTTCCAACCTTTGGTTTCACAAACCATGGCTAACTGAATCCTCGGGTGCCTGGCAACAATCTCATACCATGAAGGAGTGTCTTTTTATTTTAGTTTTATTTAGATGACACTCCTCCCCACCTTTGCTTTCTCAAGCCATGGCTAACCGAATCCTCGGGTGCCGTCCAACAATCACATACCATAGAGGAGTGTCTATTTTTTGTAAAATTATGAAGGTTAATTAATTGGGGCTGGGAACCCCATTGCCAGCTCTTTTTGCAAAATTATTGGATAAGCGGATGAAGCCACTAGTCCATTGGTGAAAGTTGCCCAACAAGATTGAAAGATACAATGCCACATACTTCCTCATGAGCTATAAAACATTGACACAAATAAGGGATGATAAATTTTGAATTGTTTAAAGATAGCACTCAAGCAATTTACTATGGAATGGCGGAAAATACCATGTAGTAGGTAGGTATGGTGGACACAAATGGCATAGTTATTGGCTCAAGGATTTGGATGCACGAGAAGTATTCCCTCTCAATACAAGGCTTAGGCTAGCAAGGTTGTTTGAAGCAAACACAAGTATGAACCGGCACAGCAAAACTCACATAAGAACTATTGCAAGCATTATAAGACTCTACAATGTCCTCCTTGTTGCTCAAACCCTTACCATAAAATATCTAGTCTTTAGAGAGACTAATCATGCAAACCAAATTTTAGCAAGCTCTAGGTATTTCTTCACTAATAGGTGCAAAGTATATGATGCAAGAGCTTAAACATGATCTATATGAGCACAACAATTGCCAAGTATCACATTATTCAAGACATTATACCAATTACCACATGTAGCATTTGCTGTTTCCAACCATATAACAATTAACGAAGCAGTTTCAACCTTCGCCATGAACATTAAGAATAAAGCTAAGAACATATGTGTTCATATGTAACAGCGGAGCGTGTCTCTCTCCCACACAATGAATGCTAGGATCCAATTTTATTCAAACAAAATAAAACAAGAACATAAAGACGCTACAAGTAAAGCACATAAGATGTGACGGAATAAAAATATAGTTTCACTAGAGGTGACCTGATAATTTGTCGATGAAGAAGGGGATGCCTTGGGCATCCCCAAGCTTAGATGCTTGAGTCTTTTTGAAATATGCAGGGATGAACCACGGGGACATCCCGAAACTTAGAGCTTTCACTCTCCTTGATCATATTGTATCATCCTCCTCTCTTGATCCTTGAAAACTTCCTCCACACCAAACTCAAAACAAACTCATTAGAGGGTTAGTGCATAATCAAAAATTCACATGTTCAGAGGTGAAATAATCATTCTTAACACTTCTGGACATTGCACAAAGCTACTGAAAGTCAATGGAACAAATAAATCCATCAAACATAGCAAAACAGGCAATGCGAAATAAAAGGCAGAATCTGTCAAAACAGAACAGTCCGTAAAGACGAATTTTTCTGGGGCACTAGACTTGCTCAAATGAAAATGCTCAAATTGAATGAAAGTTGCGTACATATCTGAGGATCACTCACGTAAATTGGCAGATTTTTCTGAGTTACCTACAGAGAACACTGCCCAAATTCGTGACAGCAAGAAATATGTTTCTGCGCAGTAATCCAAATCTAGTATGAACCTTACTATCAAAGACTTTACTTGGCACAACAATGCAATAAAATAAAGATAAGGAGAGGTTGCTACAGTAGTAACAACTTCCAAGACTCAAATATAAAACAAAAGTGCAGAAGTAAAATCATGGGTTGTCTCCCATAAGCGCTTTTCTTTAACGCCTTTTAGCTAGGCGCAGAAAGTGTGAATCAAGTATTATCAAGAGATGAAGCATCAACATCATAATTTGTTCTAATGATATAATCAAAAGGTAACTTCATTCTCTTTCTAGGAAAGTGTTCCATACCTTTCTTGAGAGGAAATTGATATTTAATATTACCTTCCTTCATATCAATAATAGCACCAACAGTTCGAAGAAAAGGTCTTCCCAATATAATGGGACAAGATGCATTGCATTCAATATCCAACACAACAAAATCAACGGGGACAAGGTTATTGTTAACCGTAATGCGAACATTATCAATCCTCCCCAAAGGTTTCTTTGTAGAATTATCAGCAAGATTAACATCCAAATAACAATTTTTCAATGGTGGCAAGTCAAGCATATTATAGATTTTCATAGGCATAACGGAAATACTTGCACCAAGATCACATAAAGCATTACAACCAAAATCATTGACCTTCATCTTAATGATGGGCTCCCAACCATCCTCTAACTTCCTAGAAATAGAAGTTTCACGATTTAATTTCTCTTCTCTAGCTTTTATGAGAGCATTTGTAATATGTTTTTTAAAGGCCAAATTTATAGCACTAGCATTAGGACTTTTAGCAAGTTTTTGTAAGAATTTTATAACTTCAGAGATGTGACAATCATCAAAATCTAAACCATTATGATCTAAAGCAATGGGATCATTGTCCCCAATATGTGAAAAAAATTCAGCAGTTTTATCACAAGCAGTTTCAGCAGTTTTAGCAGTTTCAGGCAGTTTTGCACACTTTGCATTAGGAGTAGAAGCATTGCCAACACCAATTATTTTACCATTGATAGTAGGAGGTGTAGCAACATGTGAAGCATTAGCATTACTAGTGGTGGTAATAGTCCAAACTTTAGCTACATTATTCTCTTTAGCATTTTCTTCTTTTTCCCACCTAGCACGCAATTCGGCCATCAATCTAATATTCTCATTAATTCTAACTTGGATGTCGTTTGCTGTAGTAACAATTTTATTATCATTATCCTCAGGTTTAGCAACCATTTTATTAATTAAAGAAGATTGCGACGCAGACATGTATGAGATTCGGTTTTCAGCATTTGCAAGCTTAGTTTGCAAACCGGAGATCTCCATATTCAGATTTTCAAGTTGATTTCCTATATTTTTCAACAAGGTAGATTGTTCATTCATAGTTTTACTAAACAATTGATTTTGCTCATATTGTGATTGCATAAAGCTCTTAGTAGATCTTTCAATTTCTAACATCTTCTCCTCATTAGGTGAAACATATCTACCATAAGAATTACCATAACCACTACCACTAGCAGGATATGGCCTATAGTTATTGTTGAAATTATTATTTTTAATGAAGTTCACATCAACATGTTCTTCTTGGGCAACCAATGAAGCTAAAGGAACATTATTAGGATCAAAATTAGTCCTACCATTCACAAGCATAGACATAATAGCATCAATCTTATCACTCAAGGAGGAGGTTTCTTCGACAAAATTTACCTTCTTACCTTGTGGAGCTCTTTCCGTGTGCCATTCAGAGTAATTAATCATCATATTATCAAGAAGCTTTGTTGCGGCGCCTAGAGTGATGGACATAAAAGTACCTCCAGCAGCTGAATCCAATAAGTTCTGCGAAGAAAAATTCAATCCTGCATAAAAGGTTTGGATGATCATCCAAGTAGTCAGTCCATGGGTAGGGCAATTTTTAACCAAAGATTTCATTCTTTCCCATGCTTGAGCAACATGCTCATTATCCAATTGCTTAAAATTCATTATGCTACTTCTCAAAGATATAATTTTAGCAGGAGGATAATATCTACCAATGAAAGCATCCTTACATTTAGTCCATGAATCAATACTATTCTTAGGCAAAGACAGCAACCAATCTTTAGCTCTTCCTCTTAATGAGAAAGGAAACAATTTTAATTTTATAATGTCACCATCTACATCCTTATACTTTTGCATTTCACAAAGTTCAACAAAATTATTAAGATGGGCAGCAGCATCATCAGAACTAACACCAGAAAATTGCTCTCTCATAACAAGATTTAGTAAAGCAGGTTTAATCTCAAAGAATTCTGCTGTAGTAGCAGGTGGAGCAATAGGTGTGCATAAGAAATCATTATTATTTGTGTTTGTGAAGTCACACAACTTAGTATTTTCAGGAGTACCCATTTTAGCAATAGTAAATAAAGAAAACTAGATAAAGTAAATGCAAGTAACTAATTTTTTTGTGTTTTTAATATGGAGAATGCAGACAAGATAGTAAATAAAGTAAAGCAAGTAACTAATTTTTTTGTATTTTGATATAATGCAGCAAACAAAGTAGTAAACAAAGTAAAGTAAAGCAAGACAAAAACAAAGTAAAGAGATTGGAAGTGAAGACTCCCCTTGCAGCGTGTCTTGATCTCCCCGGCAACGGCGCCAGAAAAAGAGCTTTGATACGCGTACAGCACGCGTCCGTTGGGAACCCCAAGAGGAAGGTGTGATGCGTACAGTAGCAAGTTTTCCCTCAGTAAGAAACCAAGGTTTATCGAACCAGTAGGAGCCAAGAAGCACGTTGAAGGTTGATGGCGGCGGAGTGTAGTGCGGCGCAACACCAGGGATTCCGACGCCAACGTGGAACCTGCACAACACAACCAAAATACTTTGGCCAACGTGACAGTGAGGTTGTCAATCTCACCGGCTTGCTGTAACAAAGGATTAGATGTATAGTGTGGATGATGATGTTTGCAAAGAACAGTAAGAACAATGTTTGCAGTAGATTGTATTCGATGTAAAAGAATGGACCGGGGTCCACAGTTCACTAGTGGTGTCTCTCCGATAAGAAATAGCATGTTGGGTGAACAAATTACAGTTGGTCAATTGAAAAATAAAGATGGCATGACAATGCACATACATGATATGATGAGTAGTGTGAGATTTAATTGGGCATTACGACAAAGTACATAGACCGCTATCCAGCATGCATCTATGCCTAAAAAGTCCACCTTCAGGTTAGCATCCGCACCCCTTCCAGTATTAAGTTGCAAACAACAGACAATTGCATTAAGTATGGTGCGTAATGTAATCAACACAAATATCCTTAGACAAAGCATTGATGTTTTATCCCTAGTGGCAACAGCACATCCACAACCTTAGAACTTTCTGTCACTGTCCCAGATTTAATGGAGGCATGAACCCACTATCGAGCATAAATACTCCCTCTTGGAGTTACAAGTAACGACTTGGCCAGAGCCTCTACTAATAATGGAGAGCATGCAAGATCATAAACAACACATAGATGATAGATTGATAATCAACATAACATAGTATTCCATATTCATCGGATCCCAACAAACGCAACATGTAGCATTACAAATAGATGATCTTGATCATGTTAGGCAGCTCACAAGATCGAACAATGATAGCACAATGAGGAGAAGACAACCATCTAGCTACTGCTATGGACCCATAGTCCAGGGGTGAACTACTCACACATCACTCCGGAGGCGATCATGGCGATGAAGAGTCCTCCGGGAGATAATTCCCCTCTCCGGCAGGGTGCCGGAGGCGATCTCCTGAATCCCCCGAGATGGGATTGGCGGCGGCGGCGTCTCTGGAAGGTTTTCCGTATCGTGGCTCTCGGTACTGGGGTATTCTCGACGAAGCCTTGTATTGAGAGGGATTACTTCTCGTGCATCCAAATCCTTGCGCCAAAAACTATGTCATTTGTGTCCACCATACCTACCTACTACATGGTATTTCTCCGCCATTCCAAAGTAAATTGCTTGAGTGCTACCTTTAAATTTCCATTCTTTGTCTTTGCAATATATAGCTCATGGGACAAATAGCCTAAAAACTATTGTGGTATTGAATATGTACTTATGTATCTTATTTCTTATTAAGTTGCTTGTTGAGCGATAACCATGTTCCTGGGGACGCCATCAACACTTTGTTGAATATCATGTGAGTTGCTATGCATGTTCGTCTTGTCTGAAGTAAGGGCGATTTACCATGAATTGAATTGTTTGAGCATGCATATTGTTAGAGAAGAACATTGGGCCGCTAACTAAAGCCATGATCCATGGTGGAAGTTTCAGTTTTGGACAACAATCCTCAATCTCTTATGAGAATATTATTTGTTGCTGAATGCTTATGCATTAAAGAGGAGTCCATTATCTGTTGTCTATGTTGTCCCGGTATGGGTGTCTAAGTTGAGAATAATCAAAAGCGAGAAATCCAATGCGAGCTTTCTCCTTAGACCTTTGTACAGGCGGCATAGAGGTACCCCTTTGTGATACTTGGTTAAAACATATGTATTGCAGTGATAATCCAGGTAATCCGAGCTAATTAGGACAAGGTGCGGGCACTATTGGTAATCTATGCATGAGGCTTGCAACTTGTAGGATATAATTTACATAATACATATGCTTTATTACTACCGTTGACAAAATTGTTTCTTGTTTTCAAAATAAAAGCTCTAGCACAAATATAGCAAGCAATGCTTCCCTCTGCGAAGGGCCTTTCTTCTACTTTTATGTTGAGTCAGTTTACCCATTTATCTCTATCTTAGAAGCAAACACTTGTGTTAACTGTGCATTGATTCTTACATGCTTGCTTATTGCACTTGTTATATTGCTTTGCATTGACAACTATCCATGAGATATACATGTTACAAGTTGAAAGCAACCGCTGAAACTTAATCTTCCTTTGTGTTGCTTCAATGCCTTTACTTTGAATTTATTGCTTTATGAGTTAACTCTTATGCAAGACTTATCGATGCTTGTCTCGAAAGTACTATTCATAAAAAGTCTTTGCTATATGATTCAATTGTTTAACCATTGTATTTACCATTGCTTTGAATCGCTGCATTCATCTTATATGCTTTACAATAGTATGATCAAGATTATGTTGGTAGCATGTCACTTCAGAAATTATTCTTTTATCGTTTACCTACTTGAGGACGACTAGGAACTAAGCTTGGGGATGCTGATACGTCTCCAACGTATAGATAATTTCTGATGTTCCATGCTTGTTTTATGACAATACCTACATGTTTTGTTCACACTTTATATCGTTTTGATGCGTTTTCCGGAACTAACCTATTGACGAGATGCCGAAGTGCCAGTTCCTGTTTTCTGCTGTTTTTGGTTTCAGAAATCCTAGTAAGGAAATATTCTCGGAATTGGACGAAATCAACGCCCAGCATCTTATAATTTCACGAAGCTTCCAGAACACCCGAGAGGAACCAGAGGGGGGCCACAGGGCCACCAGACACCAGGCTGGCGCGGCCAGAGGGGGGGCCGCGCCCCCCTATTGTGTGGCGACCCCGTCAGCCTTCCGACTCCGCCTCTTCGCCTATTTAAAGGTCCCTGACCTAAATCTTCGATACAAAAAAGCCACGGTACGAGAAACCTTCCAGAGCCGCCGCTATCGCGAAGCCAAGATCTGGGGGACAGAAGTCTCTGTTCCGGCACCCTGCCGGGACGGGGAATTGCCCCCGGAGCCATCTCCATCGAGTCCACCGCCATCTCTATCGCCATTGCTATCTCCCATGATGAAGAGGGAGTAATTCACCCCTGAGGCCGAGAGCTCTACCGTAGCTATGTGGTTCATCTCTCTCTTTGTGATCTAGTTGAATATCATCTATGTGCTACTCTAGTGATGTTATTAAAGTAGTCTATTCCTCCTCCATGATGTAATGTTGACAGTGTGTGCATCATGAAGTACTTGGTATATGCTATGATTGTGATCTCTTGTAGATTATGAAGTTAACTATTACTATGATAGTATTGATGTGATCTATTCCCCCTTTCATAGCTGATGTTGACAGTGTGCATGCTATGTTAGTACTCGGTATAATTGCGTTGGTCTATCATGCACTCTAAGGTTATTTAAATACGAACATCGAATGTTGTGGAGCTTGTTAACTCCGGCATTGAGGTGCTCTTGTAGCCCTACACAATTAATGGTGTTTGTCATCGAACAAGAGAGTGTAGAGTGGTTTTATCATGTGATCAATATTGAGAGTGTCCATTAGTGAAAGTAGGATCCCTAGGCCTTGTTTCCACACATCGAATCTCCGTTTGTTTACTGTTCCATTGCATGTTTACTCGCTGCCATATTTTATTCAGATTGCTATTGTCACTCATATACATTCATACCACTTGTATTTCACTATCTCTTCGCCGAACTAGTGCACCTATACATCTGACAAGTGTATTAGGTGTGTTGGGGACACAAGAGACTTCTTGCATTGTGATCGCAGGGTTGCTCGAGAGGGATATCTTTGACCTCTTCCTCCCTGAGTTCGATAAACCTTGGGTGATCCACTTAAGGGAAAACTTGCTGCTGTTCTACAAACCTTTGCTCTTGGAGGCCCAACACTGTCTACAGGAAAAGAAGCGTGAGTAGACATCAAGCTATTTTCTGGCGCCGTTGCCGGGGAACGAAAAGCTACAATACAGAGATTTCCTCCCTCGCCAACCACGCGCCAGTCCTGGACAGCATCAGCGTCTCGCCCGACATTACGGCGAACACGTTGCACGCGTTGAAAGGGGGATGCTCACGGTGCATCGTTGATGATGCGTTGAAGGCCGGAGAACTAGGGGCAGGCCCGCGGGGCGCAGGGCAGTGCACCGGGAAGACGATGTTGGGGTCAAATCCACCGTCGTGGCACTCAGGCGAGATGGTGTACCTCGACCTCGGCGTGGCCTAGCCATAGTTTTCCTAGAAGAATGCGCGCCGGGCGATGATGAGTAGCTCAATAGAGATGCGCCAGTGGTTTGGCATGCCCACTCAGTGACGACATGCGGCATGGTCCCCCATGCTGCCGCTGCTTGACCTCGCGCCTTTGGCTCCTACTTATCATGTGTCGCCTTCCTAGCATCGGCCTTCTGGGCCCTCACCCTTCGGTTAGACGTGACCGCGTCCAGCCGCTTCAGTTCGGCCGCCTAGGCGATGTTGGTCATGCCTTCCTGCTTCTCCTTCTGTGCCCTGGGCTTCCGCTGCTTCGGTGTCTTCTCTGCGTCGCCAGCAGCGGCAGACCTTGGCCCGGTCATTTTTTTGGTGGCATCGAGGGTGGATCAAGGCGGTGTTCGCGGGAGCGTAGGCGAGAAATCACGGGAGCTGGCCGAGGAGGGAGGTTATGGAGGGAAGAAATGGAGGGACACCAAAATAAAAATGGAGGGAAACCAACTCTCTATCGCCGACAAGGCTAGCCCACGCTCCTTTTTCCCTATTGCCAGTGTTCCCGAGCGCACCCTGGCGTTTTGGGTTCGGCCTGGGTCGCCAGGCAAATAACATGACTAATCTGGCAAAAACTGGGCTACTCGGGGGGCGAGTGGGTGAAAAATCTTCCGCCGGCGTGAA
Organism: Lolium perenne; assembly: GCF_019359855.2. Classification (NCBI taxonomy): domain Eukaryota; kingdom Viridiplantae; phylum Streptophyta; class Magnoliopsida; order Poales; family Poaceae; genus Lolium; species Lolium perenne. Next base: position 225,135,857 of record NC_067250.2, read on the forward strand.
AAAAGGCTCTCTTGGGGGGCTCTCTGGGGGGAGTGGAGATGCTCTTAGTAGCGATAGTAGTACCTCCAACTTTCCCGACCAGTTGGCCCGCGTGGACATAGTCGAGGGGGAAATGCAGTAAAGAAATTTAAACTAAACTTCATAAACCCTAGATCTACCGGCAACGGTTGAAGGCGCAACTCAAGGATGCCAGTATCATTGTTGTACACACCTTCGCCTCCGTTTTCATCATCATCATCATAGAAAGATAATGAGAAGCCACTCAGGCTAGACTCATCGCCATCAAGGTCGACGATGGTGCCACTCTTCGCTGAGAAAAACCATTTGGTGTATTCCTTTTCAGCGCCAGAACTTTGTTCGTCAATTCTGACAGCATCTTGGTGAGCCTCAGCGAGTCGTCCGCATCATCGGGCGCTCGGATTGACACTTGGTGCCGGAGATACGTGGCCACCTTTTTCGTGACCTCCTCTGGTGGTAGCAGCAGTGAATGCACCGAGGGAGGGGCGTCTCGGGATCGGGCATTAGCTCTCGGGACACAATTCCAGAGGAGGAGGGACGGCGAGGGGGGTGGGGGTGGGGGCGAGTGCTCCAACTTGGGGATGCGGAGAGGCGGCCCCAAGCACGACGATTTGCTCGACAAACTCACCGAGCGTCTAGACAGGGAGTGAACCACCCGACAAAAATTCGTGTGGTCGTGGCAGTGGCGGTGCCGGTCTATAGCCGTAGTGGTGGAGCACCACCTCGATTTGCCATTCATCACCAATGCTAGAGGAGGAGGGATGCCAGAGGACATCATGACCACGAGAACGAAAATCGTCACAGATCATCTTTCTAACATCTTGGCTACCTTGAGAGCCTTGCGTTTCACATCATATGAATTCTTGCAAATAGCGAACAACATTTCGAAAAACTTGGCTGCCCCAGCCTTGGGCATAACTTGACTTGAGCTTGACATCGAGGAGCTTGGCCTTGAAGCCTACCACTGGTGGAAAAACAGGCTTCGGGTGAGCCCCATAAGTCGCGATGCTGCAGGAACCGCGACTAATGGTACCTTTAGTCGCGGTTCGGGAGGCGAACCGCGACCAAAGGCCTGGGCCCAGGGCGCTCGGTGGCCAGCCGGTGCACGTGGGGGGCTTTAGTCGCGGTTGGCCAGGCCAACCGCGACTAAAGGTGCCCGAAGGCCTTTAGTCGCGGTTGGCCAGGACAACCGGGACTAAAGCCCCTCCCCTATATATACCCACCCAGCAGCCAACACTTAGCCATTTGGTGCCATTCTCTTCACAAGCTTCACAAGTGGGTGTTAGGTTTGCTTTTGGTTCCTCTTATGCACATAAGGTGTTTGATGAAATGCCCCAAGAGCATGAAACAAACATGATATGAAGTGTTGGAGCCACACTTGAGCTTTCTCATTTATTTTTTCCTCCTCGATCGCGGTTAGCAACTTGAACCTTTGATGTGTCGTTGATAAAATGTGCATGTGCATGTGTGTAGTTCATTGTTTAATTTATATTGTTTGTAGCTAGTTAGTTTAACAAATGCATGATGGTTAATTATATATTTTATATTATAATAATGCAGATGAATCGACAATGGATGTACGGTAACCGACTCTCCGGCGAGTTCAGTGCGGGTTTGAAAGATTTCCTCGTAGTGGCTAATGCGAACAAGCAGGGGGGTTTTGTTATCTGTCCATGTGTTAAATGTAAGAATCGGAATGGTTACTTTTCCTCAAGAGATGTTCACATGCACCTGCTTCGGCACGGTTTCATGCCAAGCTATAATTGTTGGACCAAGCATGGAGAAAGAGGGGTTATAATGGAAGAAGATGAAGAAGGGGATGATTTCATCGATGAAAGCTATCTTGCTCATTTCGGTGATACTTTCATGGAGGATGCTTTGAAGGTGAAGGGGAAGGTGAAGGGGAAGCTGACGAAGACGCCCGTGATGCTGCACCCGTCGATGATCTTGCGCGGACCATTGCTGAGGCACGGACACGCGGCGAAACTGAAAAAGAGAGGGAGAATTTGGATCGCATGTTAGAGGATCACAGAAGGCGCTGTACCCCGGATGCGATGATGGTCTGAAAAAGCTGGGCTGCACACTGGATTTGCTGAGATGGAAGGCACAGGCAGGTGTAGCTGACTCGGCATTTGAAAACTTGCTGAAAATGTTGAAGAATATGTTTCCAAAGAATAACGAGTTGCCCGCCACTACGTACGAAGCAAAGAAGGTTGTCTCCCTCTAGGTTTAGAGGTTCTGAAGATACATGCATGCATCAACGACTGCATCCTCTACCGCGGTGAATACGAGAATTTGAATGAATGCCCGGTATGCACTGCATTGCGTTATAAGATCAGAGGCGATGACCCTGGTGACGATGTTGAGGGCCGTAAACCCGTGAAGAGGGTTCCCGCCAAGGTGATGTGGTATGCTCCTATAATACCACGGTTGAAACGTCTGTTCAGGAACAAAGAGCATGCCAAGTTGTTGCGATGGCACAAAGAGGACCGTAAGTCGGACGGGGAGTTGAGACACCCCGCAGATGGAACGCAATGGAGAAAGATCGACAGAGAGTTCAAAGATTTTGGTACCGACGCAAGGAACATAAGATTTGGTCTAAGTACGGATGGCATGAATCCTTTTGGCGAGCAGAGCTCCAGCCATAGTACCTGCCCGTGACTCTATGCATCTACAACCTTCCTCCTTGGTTGTGCATGAAGCGGAAGTTCATTATGATGCCGTTGCTCATCCAAGGTCCGAAGCAACCCGGCAACGACATCGATGTGTACCTAAGGCCATTAGTTGATGAACTTTTACAGCTGTGGGGCAGACCTGGTGTCCGTGTGTGGGATGAGCACAAAGAAGAGGAATTTGACTTACGAGCGTTGCTTTTCGTAACCATCAACGATTGGCCTGCTCTTAGTAACCTTTCGGACCGTCAAATAAGGGATACAATGCATGCACGCACCGCTTACATGAGACTCGAAAGTGTACATTTGCCAAATTGTAAGAAGAACGTGTACCTTGGGCATCGTCGATTTCTTCCGAAAGGTCATCCAAAGAAGAAAGAAAGGCAAGCATTACAACGGCAAGGCAGATCACCGGCCGAAGCCTGCGGAACACACCGGTGCCGAGGTATTTGATATGGTCAAGGGTTTGAAAGTCATCTTTGGAAAGGGTCCTGCGGACAATCAGTTCCGAAGGGAGCTGACGGGCACGTAGCCATGTGGAAGAAGAAATCTATATTCTGGGAGCTAGAATATTGGAAAGTCCTAGAAGTCCGCTCTGCAATCGACGTGATGCACGTTACGAAGAATATTTGCGTGAACATCCTAAGCTTCTTGGGCGTGTATGGGAAGTCAAATGATACAAAGGAAGCACGGCAGGACCAGCAAAGTTTGAAAGACCCTGATGACCGGCATCCGGAACGGTTTCAAGGTCGTGCCGCCTACGCTCCGACCAAAGAAGAGAAGGTCATCTTTTTGAATGCCCGGAGCAAGATGAAGGTCCCGTCAGATTCTCGTCCAATATAAAGGGAATAATAAACATGGCGGAGAAAAAGTTCCAAAACCTGAAGTCTCACGACCGCCACGTGATTATGACGCAATTGCTTCCGATTGCTTTGAGGGGCTCCTGCTGGAAAATGTTCGAGTAGCCATTGTGAAGCTATGTGCATTCCTCAATGCAATCTCTCGAAGGTAATCAATCCGTAAGTTCTACCACGGTTACGTAACGATGTGATCCAATGTCTTGTCAGTTTCGAGTTGGTGTTCCCGCCATCCTTCTTCAATATTATGACGCACCTCCTGGTTCACCTAGTCGATGAGATTTCCATTCTCGGTCCTGTATTTCTACACAATATGTTCCCCTTCGAGAGGTTCATGGGAGTATTAAAGAAATATGTTCGTAACCGTGCTAGGCCGTAAGGAAGCATCGCCAAGGGCTATGGAAATGAGGAGGTAATTGAGTTTTGTGTTGACTTTGTTCCTGACCTTAAGCCGATTGGTCTTCCTCAATCGCGGCACGAGGGGAGACTAAGTGGAAAAGGCACGATCGGAAGGAAATCAATGATATGTATGGACGGCCATTCTCTCGACCGAAGCACACCACACAGCTTCTGACCAATTCCAGCTTGGTGGCTCCGTACTTTGAGAAACACAAGAATATTTTACGCTCGGACAACCCCTGGGAAGCCCGAATCCTGGATTAGGAAGGCCCACATGGAGACTTTCGGCTTGGTTCAGAAAACATTTAATGAGTGACAATAAGGTTGTAGATCAGCTGTACATGTTGGCCAAGACACCATCTTCGACTATAACGACTTTCCAAGGGTACGAGATAAATGGGAATACATTTTACACGATCGCCCAAGATAAAAAGAGCACCAACCAAAACAGTGGTGTCCGCTTTGATGCAGAACCGAGAATGGGCAAAAGGTCACATATTATGGTTACATAGAGGAGATATGGGAACTTGACTATGGACCCTCCTTTAGGGTCCCTTTGTTCCTGTGCAAATGGTTCAAGCTAACAGGAGGTGGGGTAAAGGTGGACCAGCAATACGGAATGACAATGGTGGATTTCAACAATCTTGGTTACCTTGACGAACCATTCGTCCTAGCGAAAGATGTCGCTCAGGTTTTCTATGTGAAGGACATGAGTAGCAAACCGAGGAAACGGAAAGATAAGAAAACGATCAGTACATCATGCGATGATTCAAAGCGCCACATTGTTCTTTCTCAGGGAAAAGAAACATCGTGGGAGTGGAGGACAAGACGGACATGTCGAAGATTATAATATGTTTGCTGAAATTCGCCCCTTCAAAGTGAACACCGACCCAAGCATTAAGTTAAATGTTGAGGATGCTCCATGGATACGGCACAATCGTAAGCAAGCAGGGACACAAGGGAAGAAATGATGTGTAATAATTTATTGTACCAAACTTTGTTGAATGAATCATGTGAATTATATTACCCGTGATGTGTTTGGTGTCCATTTTCGAATGATTCAATTGACTCGAGATAGCACTGATGATACATGAAATTTGGAGTGACTAAGTCATACTCCCGCATACATGAAATTTGGAGTGACTAAGTCATACTCCTGCATATAGGAAATTTGGAGTGACTAAGTCATACTCCTGCATACATGAAATTTGGAGTGATTTAGTCATACTCCTGCCTAGGCGTATAATATGCATACTCGTAGTCTTCATAGCCGCCGCCGTTGTACGGGTAGTCGTCGCCTTCTAAGTTGCGGCGTCGTCGTCATTTTCTTGTCGTCGGCTAATGTCGTCGGGCGGCGCTCGTGGCTCGAATCGAGGGTAGCGCAGCGGGGATATCGCCGGCCGTGATGTAGTCCATGACGCTCGCAGTCCGCCGTACCACCATAGCCGACGGCCGGCCTCGTGGAAGTTTCTGTGGAGGCGCACCGTCCTCCTCATACCTGGCGAGCGCCCTCTCACGCCGATTGATGAAGAAGGCGTCCCAAGTATGCTGGTTATCGGGATGCCAGCGGGGATTCATCCGCTGCTCCGGCGTGAGGTCGAGGTAGTAGTGGTTCGTGATGGCCGCCCGGCGCGCAGTACCCTGAGGGACGGGAGGGACCGGCACGCCGCCGGCGCTTAGGCTCCAGCCGGCAGGGACGCGGTAGCCCGGAGGGCAAGGGTAGTTCGAGGCGCAAAGCTCCTCCACCTCGCCGGTAGGTTAGAGTGGGTGCGGTGGAAGCCATGAGAGAGTGATGAGAGATTGTAGAGATGATAATGCTGGCTGGCCGGGCTACCTATATGTAGTGACAAATGGCGGGAAAAATGGGAGCGGAAGACAGGAGGCGGGAAGAAAGAGGCGGGGAGAAAGTGGCGGGAAGAAATTGGCGGGAAAAAATTGGCGGGAAGAAAGAGGCCGGAAGAAATTGGCGGGAAACAATTGGCGGGAAGAAAGAGGCGGGAAGACAGGGAAGAAATGGCGGGAAGACGAGGAGGGAAGAGGGGGTCGGCGGAAAGAGGCGGGAAGAAATGAATTAGTTTTATTTTCCTGAATTTTTTCATACATTATTTGTATTTTTAACATTTAGAAATGAATTAGTTTTAATTTTCTGAATTTTTTGATATAATATTTGTATTTCTAAGATTTTGAATTGAATTAGTTTTATTTTTCTGAATTTATTGATATATTATATGTATTTTTCAGATTTTGAAATGAATTAGTTTTATTTTTCTTAATTTTTTGATATATTATTTGTATTTTTAACATATTGAAATGAATTAGTTTTATTTTCCTGAATTTTTTCATACATTATTTGTATTTTTAACATTTAGAAATGAATTAGTTTTAATTTTCTGAATTTTTTGATATAATATTTGTATTTTTAAGTTTTTGAATTGAATTAGTTTTATTTTTCTGAATTTATTGATATATTATATGTATTTTTCAGATTTTGAAATGAATTAGTTTTATTTTTCTTTACTTTTTGATATATTATTTGTAATTTGAAAAAGAAAAGTAATTCGAAAAAGAAAAGTAATTTGAAAAAGAAAAGTAATTTGAAAAAATACCTTTAGTCGCGGGCCGCCTCCCCAACCGCGACTAAAGGGTAATTTTCCGCGGAACCGAAAACCTGCAAATAATTTTAGTCGCGGTTGGGGTGGCCACCCGCGACTAAAGGGTACCCTTTAGTCGCGGGCCGCCTCCCCAACCGCGACTAAAGGGGTGTTAGTATAAATACGGGCGCGCGCGAGCGGCCACTTCATCTTCTTCTCTCATCAACAACGGACGAACTCTCGACGCCGCTGAAGCCACTGCCGTCGCTGCCGCTGCCGCTCTCAGTCACGCCGTGCCGCTGCCGTCGTCGATCAGCTGCCGTCGCCTTGAGCGCCGCCGACAGCGCTGCGCCGCCCGATCTTAAGGCCGCCTAAATCTCGTGCTCACGCGTCCGGCCCGTCAGCGCCGATCGATCGAATTAACAATCCGCGCCAAGCGTCGCAAGGCTGCTGCAGCAGCTATGCCTGCGCCACAGCGCCGCTTCCACTTCGCAGCGCGCGCCCGGCCTGTTCGCCGTTACCCTTGCGCTCGTCAGCGCTGCGCCGGCCGAGAGAGAGAGATCGAGGGCGCGGGGAGAGAGAGAGAGAGACGGCGGCGCCCTCCCTCGCCTCTCTTTTTTTTTTTTTTTGTTTTTTTTTTGTTTTTTTAACTTAACTAAAAATTTGTATAATAAAAAAATTTAAAAAATCAACTGTATTTAATTTAGTACAAAAATAAAAAAATTAAAAAAAATTAAAAAATATTTAATATGTAAAAAAAATTAAAAAAAATTTACACATCTGTTTTTGTTGCTATAATTAATACAAAAAAACAAATGTTGTAAACTTATAAATTTTACATTGTTAACGTTGTTATTTTTACTTACGCTCTCTCTTGCATACACAACAATTACACATCATATGTAGTATTTTTTCCAAAATGTAGAACAACAAGGAATCAACATCAATTTTCAAGGTATATATGAACAACACCAATTTTCAGGGTATCATACACAACAATATTCAGTGTGCCCCTAACAACATTTGGTTTTGTTACTAACATAACAAATTAATGTTGTAAACTTATTGATTTTACATTGTTAACATTGTTAATTTACTCACAGCTTATCTTGCATACACAACAATTAATCTCATACACAACAATTACACACATCATCTATAGTGAATTTCGTCCAAAATGTAGAACAACAATTTCCTCGGCACCGCCACCGCCCTCTCGGTCACCGCCACACCGGTCTCTGCGTCCCCTTTCGCCACCGCCACCGGTCTCTCGGTCACGCGGTCACTGCGTCCCCCTTTCGCCACCACCACCGTTCTCTCGGTCACGCGATCATCGCGTCCCCCCTCTCGCCTCCTCGTCGCCCTCTCTCTTTATATGTAGAAGAGATATGATAATGCTGGCATATACACAATTAATTTGTTTTTACTACATGTTTTCAGGATCGACATATGGCGGACGATAGAGCTGACCCGATTCTGGACAACTATGATCCGGACGCTCGAAGACCATATGTTCGGCATCATAAAAGGCGATATTCCATATGTGCCGACCGGAGAAGAAGAAGATGATATCTCTTCTTATCTGAACCTTGAGTGTGAAGATGAAGGGCGCCGTCAAGAAGATGATGCCGAAGAAACGTCGATAAACGACGATCTTCAATTGGAAGTAGCAACCACCTCCGGCGCCGAGGTATATATATATACATATTGAGCGTCCGGTGATACAAACTAACCGATTTGAATAAATGTGTGTGTACTAACGCGCGCGACTCTCTTTCTTATTTTAGCCCTCGCCGGATCGTCGAAAAAATCGAGTACGTCGTCAAAGCGTGGCGCAACCAAGACGATGAAACCAAACGAAACATGCACCATCGATGTTGTCGATGAACAAACCGGCAGGCCGCTGGAGCCCAGCAAGAACGCCACCAAGTTTGTCAGCCAATGCGGAGCCGTTGTTAGAGACAACGTCTCGATCAACGTCACACACAGGAATCAGACAAATAAGGCACGTCTTGGTTTCACTTTTGTCGATTAGAGTACAAACAAATATTGCTTCAAGAAGCTTATGGAACATTTCGTTCTACCTCCAGAATACCGCAGATACGATGAGGCGGGTAACAAGATTCAGGAAAACAAGGAGAGGTGCAAGCTAGTCAAACAGTTCGCTCTTTCTAGGATGGCCAACGCATTCCGGAAATACAAGCAAAATCTAGCCCATGACTTTGTCAAGCCGGGCAAGACCCCGGATTTCAAAGGACAATATGAGAAACTGGAACATGATTGGCCAGAATTTGTGAAGCAAAAGAAATCGGAGCAGTTCCTTGAAATATCGAAAAAAAATAAGGAGAATGCGGCCAAGAAGGAGTACAATCATATCATGGGGCCAGGAGGGTATCGCTTTTGGCAGCCTAAGTGGCAGAAGATGGAGAACGAGCTGAGGGCGCGAGGAATCCGTCCAGGTACGGAGGGATGGGACCCAAGGGCCAAAAGCTGGTGGTACGGGCATGGGGGATCGCTGAACCCGGAGACAGGGGAGTGTGTTTATCAGGGCAAAATAATTACACCCACCCAAAAGCTTATTGAGGCAATGAGGGAGGCTCAAGAGGGGAGGATCAAGTTCAACAGAGAGAACGACGCCCTGACAAAAGCCCTCGGGAATCCTGAACACGGAGGACGTATACGAGGCATGGGGCCCATTCCGTGGAAAGTAGGGTTCCCCCAGAACGATGACCCGTACGGTTACAGAAGCCGTAAGAGAAAGATGGATCGGGATGCAGATGTTGTGGCGAAGTTGGTAACGGAAATGGATGTGATGAAGAAAACCGTGAGTGTACTAGTCGCCGAAAGAGATGCAGCTCGGGCGCAACATGAAGATCATCCAATGGATCTCGGAAGCCAGCAGCGGAGAAGAAGCAGCGTGGCTTCCACGGAGGCCTCACCGGCTGGTGCACCGACGATCGAAATTACTGCACCGGAGCCTCTGGTGGTCGAAATTACTGCACCGGAGCCTCCTCGCTACCCCGTGGACGATATAAAGGAGATGAAAGCATGTCATCTGTATTATCCTATGGGGAACATGTCCATGAAGGTAGCCATCGGCAGTGTTTTGCCACCTGGAGGACTCCACCACAACAACCCCATTCAAGATGGCTATGCTCGTGTCACGGTGGAGGAGATAGTCCAAGGGTTTGAGGACCTGGACATTGACATTGCTACACCTGAAGGGGTGAAAAGACTTGGAGATGTCAAGCGCCAGTTCATTCTATGGCAGAAGAAATTTATCAAGTTTCCAGGCGAGGCGCCAACAAGTCCACCCCCGTACGGTGGTGGTGGTGGCGGTGGCGGTGACGGTGGCGGTGGCGGTGGCGGTGACGGTGGCGGTGGCGGTGGTGGTGGTGGTGCTTCACCTAATACACCTCATTCACGTCAGCCGACGCCGCCCCCCAGTCCTCGTCCGGCGGGTGATCAGACACCGGTACCGCCCCCCAATCCACCTCCGGCGAAGAAGCAGAAGCAGTCCTGGGTTATTAACCCAGACCCTTATGTACCTAAGAAAACAAAGATACCAGAGCCATCACTGAAGCCTCTCATCCCGAGGCCTTGGGAACTTAGTGTCGAGGAAAATGCAGCGGCCGTGGCTGCTCAGCATGAGAAATGGAAGGAGTGCAAGAAGAAAAGAGAGGGCGAGCCCAAGCCAGTATATTCTGACAAGCAAAAGCAGTGGGCTAAGTAATTTTTGAACACACCGTCCCAAGCCGCGAAGAATCTGCCTGACGACTATTTACGTGAACTTCGTAGGCAAGCACTCGCGTTCAAGAGGAACCAAGAGTTGGCGGAGAAGAAAGCCTTGGAGGACGAGGCCGAGTCAAAATTAGAAAGGGGGAAAGAAGTTGCCCAGCTCGGGGAACAAAGTAAACAATCGATCGCCCCGCTCATAGTGCAAGCCGCCGATCCGGATGCCCCCGATATCATAGCAGCTGCGGCAGCACATGGATTGACTGTAACGAGTGCCAGAGAACAAGCGGCCGACTTAGGTATCACTCTTCGTGCACTGCTAGGCCTTGATGAGGCGCCAATGAAGGACGTAGTATTTACATATGTGAAGAATGGCCCTCTCGTCGAGCCTGCGCAGGAAGAGGATCTACCTCGACAAATGAAAGGTCTGCTAAATTGGTACAAGGGTTACATAAAACATAAAAACGCCAAAGAGTATATCTATGCGGAAGTTAGATATGAGCATCACTTCAAACATTACTGGGTACAAATTCATCTGAGTGAATTGTTCCAGCTGTTCAATCTGCGCGACCTCGACAAATCTATCATCAGTTGCTACGTTCTGTAAGTGATTTATTAATTTCTACCCCATCTCGTTCATTGCCTGCACTATATATATATATATATATATATATATATATATTGTCCTAACTATCTTGTTGTGTACGCTATTATGCAGAATGAAGAAGCGGGAAATGCGAATAAGGAACATCCATGATGTTGGGTTCATTGACCCACACATCGTTAATTCACATGTGTTAGAACACCACCCCGCCGACGTGGAGGATGACCTGTGGCGGTTTATTAGAAAACAGCAATGTAAAAGTGATATTCTATTTCCTTACCATTTTGGGTGAGTGTTTCTGTCTTGAGCACATTCTCTTTTGTTTACTCCATGCATGGTATGTGGCTAATCGATGAGTTATGCATGATCGTGCATGTATCGTGTGCGCATGTTCCACTGGATTCTTATGGTAATTAAAGTTCAGACCTCCTCAGTTCTCGTCCACGACTCTCTGAATATGGATCCGGCGCTTTGGGGCGACATGAGAAAAATGATGCAAAAGTAATTATTTTCATTCATTTGCGCTCTATATCGATCGGCCTATTTCGTTCATCATTTCCTAATATCAAGTAACTAATTAATAACTCTCTTGTTTATTTAATTTTCTTTGCCTCGTAGGGTTTGGAGACGGTTCGTAGATACCAAGGTCGGTGAATTCAAAAAAGAGCTACATTTTAAAATGGCAGTGACGACGGGGGAGATACAGCCACCGGGGACCAATCTCTGTGGATACTATGTGTGTGAGAGGAACCGGAGATACTGCAATGAGCGGGACCAGAAGTGTGAGAACAACATCCTGAGGAATAACCTCCGGAAGACGCTTAGTCCAGAAGCTCGCTTCCGACCACTTCAAGAGGAACTAGCTGGATGGTTGGCGAGCGAAGTCATCGATCCTAGAGGAGAACACTATTACGATGACGTAGAACTTTATATGCACCAGAATTTGTAACTAACTTGTTCAAAATTGTATATGGTCATCCGATATTGAATATATATTGTATATGGTCATCCGATATTGAATATATATTGTATATTCCTCTTGAATTCTTTTTGGTTCTAATTTCAAATTTGTTTGAAATTGTACATTCATATGCATGTATGTATACAGTACCGTACAATATGTGAAACTCCTTCAAAATTAAAACCCAAAAGAAATAAAACAATACAAATTAAAAAGAAACCAGATTTAGGGGGAGGGGGGCTAAAACCCTAAACCCTGCGGAGGCCTTTAGTCGCGGTTGGCCAGAAGAACCGCGACTAAAGGTCCTCCGCCCTGGCGCTCGCCTGCGGCCCACGTGGACGGGCCTTTAGTCGCGGTTCGTAAGGAACCGCGACTAAAGGGGGGGGGGGGCCTTTAGTCGCGATACTTTGGTCGCGGTTGCGCCACCGCGACTAATGGCAGTTGCCAACCGCGACCAAAGCCCCTTTTTCCACCAGTGTACCTTTACCCTACTGGTGCCTCGACCACTGGCCACATGATCATGCGGGCCCTCTTTGTTAGTAGACCACAACTAATATATCTTCACAACTAAATGACACCCAAAAGATCATAATAATAGCAAAAAAGTAATCATCATGGTTTCTTGGCACACATGATATGATGAGACACACCATATCTCTCTATAATTTTACGATTTTCTAATCAAAAGGTAAACAAGAGTAGATTTTTGCAATTTAGTTGTGATCCATGAACTATGGGCACAAACATAATTAAATATAGATGTAATGCATAACGCTTTGTATAACCATGCAGAAAACAACGGTCAGAAATAAACCTAAAGAACACTAAGCTAGCAGCTGCAGCACAATTGATCTACCTTTGTTAAAATTGTTTCACCTTTTATGTTTTTAGTGATATTATCATATAAAAAGTTTCAAAGTTTCATATATATGCCTCGCATATTGCCATTAATATGGTACTAGGAGTTTCATATGTGAGTACATCAGGAAACATACTCAACATTTGATCCCCCCGATGCTAGGGGATGTGCATAAGAAAACCATAAGAGGTCGTTTGGTATCCATCATTTGGGCCTAGAATCCCGGAATTCATTTTGGAATTCCATAGGTGGGCTGTTTGGTTGCCATAGAATTGGGCTGTCATTTCATTTAGGAAATCCAACAAAATGACGTCATGGGTAAACACAATTCTAAGCTGAGACCTGTCATTTGTGTTTCTCTATAGAAGGCATTTACAAATTCAATATTGAATTCTGCTGTCATTTGCCATTCCTGTAGCAACCAAACAAGTGTTTATTTCTGGAATTACAATATAAATGAAATGAATACATGTATTTATTTCAAAATACTACAAACAAAATAAAAGCCTGGCTTCCAAACGACTTCAAGTACTTATACTTTTAAATCACTAAAGGTGATGCTCTTGCATTTACGATGGACACACTGTATATTTGATATTTATGGAATAAGTGTAAGAGTTGTGCGTATCTGAATAAGAAAAACATAATTGCTCATACTTTCAAACCATTAAAGATGATGTCCTCGTATTTGGAAGAGCCACTTTGCTAGTTTAGTAAAAGAACAAATCGCTAATTAACCGATGAAAAACTGGCATGTGATGGTGCATGAACTGGCAAAGAAACCATTTGAATCCCAACAAGTTGCATTCTCTGTACACCAACCCTATAAAAATACTTGACGAGCAGCCTCATGGATCCAATGTATGGTACACTTGTACTAAGGCGAGATTGGTTATTAACGGTTGAAATCTTCTTCAGTGGTACGAACCAGATCGGATCAATCATCAGCCGGTCACTTGATTGGCATAGATCGCAGCAGGGTACGAAGGAGGGAGGGCATATCTCTCTCTGTACTACAGAGGACGTAGCTCTTCCCATGTCGGCGCTGCAATGGGCAGCATCTTCCATAGCTCCGTTCGAACGATCGTCAGAAAGGATCCGGCAAGAGAACGGCGGTATATTCCATCGCCATGTGCAGGCAGGTGGAGCAGCAGATGTTCGTTAGTTATACAAGTAGCGGCATTTAGCGCAGACTAGAAGATTGTCTGCGATGTGAGGGGTATGCATGTGATCGTGATTGTTGCAAGTAATGAGCGTTCAGCATGATTAATTTAGCGCAAGGATATAATATAAAGGATATGATATAAGTAATCTGTCAATAATCTATCATTGGCTAGAGTGGCATCTATGTTATCGGAGAGAAATTGTGAGGGTCCGTCCCAACTCCACCAGCTTCGGATAGGTAATGTAGCGATGTGTTTCGATGTGACCAAAGTTTTGGATAGCGAGCAATGACGATCTTTATTTGGTAGACCCCTAGCACCAGCAAGTAATTTGACCAATTTGTTTGTTCATGCTGCACGATGTATGACAGTATGAGCAATGGAGATAAGCACGGGAGAAATACCGATGCGCCGAACACATGTATCCCATCTGGAATTGGACATGAGGACGGTTGATTCTAGCTTTCTACTCACCGTCATCGAAAGGTAAAAGACGATCGATCAACACAAGTGGCAAAAGGATAGGATTATCCGTGCCGGCCTATCATGCATGTGAGATGCAAGCTCTACCTAGCCTCTCATAATTTGCTTCATGTAGATCTCCATGGCCTGCATAGGCGGAGGACCACTTGCTACTTATCCCGTGGAGAATGGCAAAAAAATACGGAAGCACATGAGCACACACCGAGCGGTTCAAATTAGCTGTACGGATCTCACTAGGTTTAAACTGAGTTGATATTTTTTTATTCAGTCTAGTTTTCGTATGTGGGCCGATCGATGTTCATTATGCATGCATGAGCGCAGTACATGAGCTAGCTAGATAGGGAGGCGGGTTTTGCTTGAAGAGCACAGGAGCGAGTGAGCACGTACCTGAATGCGATCCTTGCCTAGGAGGCAATGTCTGACGGGAAAAGCTTCAAGCCAAAGGCTGACATGCTGATTTTCCATTTTCCAGCCGCTGTCTCGCTTTCGGCTTTTGCTTGTGCAGGGTGTTAGATGTATATATTATATATTGTAGTTTTTTCATATGTTAAGAGACTTCCTGCATATTTGCACTCGTACCTGTAATATATATTGTGGCGTTTGGCCCCCTGTAATACAATAAGTCTATTACCCTAACATGGTATCAGAGGTACGTTAGCTCCTCCTCGCAGCCGCCGTCGCGCCCGGCCGCCGCCTCTTTCTCGCCGCCCGCCCCGTCCCGCCCTCCACCGCCCGACCGCCGCCACTGTCCGGCCCCGATCCCGCCTCCCGCGCCCCGTCGGCCTTCTCCGCCTCGTCCGCCCGACTCTGCCCCGCCCCGGCTTCCCCTCGTCCCGCCGCCCGCCTCGTCTTCGCCCGGTCGCCGCTGCGCCCGGCGCTCCGCCCCGTCCGCCGCCGCGTCTCCGCCCCGTCCGGCTGTCCCCTCCGCCGGGCCGCCCGCGCCAGCCGTCCCGCGCCCGGCCTCTCCCTTCCGCCAGGCCGCCCCGCCGCCAGGCCGTCCCGCGTCTGCTGCTGTTTTTCGATCGGGAATTGACCCAATCTCGTCTCTGATAAAAAACTATGTCTTCCTCGTTGGGCTATCTTGCATTCCTCGCTGTCCGGTGATTTTTGATGGCGCGAATTATCCTGATTTCGCTGCCTTCATGCGCGTCCACATGCGCGGTCTTCGTCTTTGGGGTGTGCTTTCTGGTGAGGTCCTCTGTCTGCCGCGCCCCACTGCTCCTAAGTCGCTTATTCCACTGACGCCTGTTGCCCTTTCCCCCGATGCTACTCAGGAGGTCAAGGATGCAGCCAAGAGTGCTGATGACACTGCTCTGGCTGAGTATGACCGGAAGGTCCAGGAGTATTCTACTGCTGTTGTGACGTACCGGCTTGATCTGACTGACTACACTCAGTGGATAGATGAGAATGCTCGTGCTGCTGCTGTTCTCACTTCCAGTGTTCTGCCTCAGTATGCTGCTGAGTTCATGGGTCTTCCCACTGTTGCTGCTCAGTGGGCTTTTCTTTGTCAGCGCTATCAGCCGTCTGGGGATGCTCTTTACCTGTCTGTGGTTCGCCAGGAGCATGCTCTTCAGCGGGGTGATTCCACTATTGATGAGTTCTATACTCAGAGTGCTGCTATTTGGCGTCGGCTTGATTCTCTTCGTACAGCTGTGTGTGCCACATGTCCCTACTGTCTGACTGTGCGCACAGATCTTGAGTTTCAGCGCGTCTTTGAGTTCTTGTCGAGGCTCCGCAAGGAGTTTGAGCCTCCCCGTGCCCATCTGCTTTCTCGTGGTCGTGTTCCGCTCTCTGAGGTCCTGTCTGAGCTTCGTGCTGAGGAGACTCGTCTTCGTGGTGCTGGTCTTCTTGAGGTTCCCTCTGTACTTGCTGCTCTTGGTCCTCCTGTACCGTCGGCTTCGCTGCGGTCTCCAGTACCGTCGATACTCTCTACTCCTCCGGTCCAGGGCCAGAGTCAGCCTCAGCACCCTCATGGTATGACAGCACCTTCTCGTCCTCCCTGCTCCTACTGTGGCAAGCCTGGCCACGATGTCTCTAGCTGCTGGAGGAGGGATCCCAGTTTACGACAGCAGTATCATGCTCGTAAGCAGGCTCGCTCTTCAGGATCTTTTGCAGTTGCACTGTCTGATCAGGACATTATCCGTGGTCTTCGTGGTCTGCTCGCTGCTACAGGCTCCTCCTCGACGGGTATTGCTGGTTCTGTGCCTGGCTGTTCTGGCACCGCGCGACCACCATCTTCTACACAGTCAAGTACATCATCCCCGTGGTATCTGGATTCTGGAGTTTCTTTTCATATGACTTCTGCGTCTTCTATTCTTTCTGCTCTTCGCTCTCTTATTTATCATGTGCGTGTTATCACGGCTAATGGTACCTCTCTTCTTGTTTCTAGTTGAGGCACCCTCTCTACTCCCTCTTTTTCTGTTTTCGACGTTTCTCATGTTCCTAGTCTTAAGATGAACCTTTTTTCTGCTAGTCAGCTTACTGATTTTGGTTGTCGCGTCATTCTTGACGCTGATTCTTGTGCTGTTCAGGACTGCCAT
This sequence comes from Lolium perenne, assembly GCF_019359855.2. NCBI lineage: Eukaryota > Viridiplantae > Streptophyta > Magnoliopsida > Poales > Poaceae > Lolium > Lolium perenne. Next base: position 225,152,739 of record NC_067250.2, read on the forward strand.
ACACAGGCCCTGGTTGGAGCTGGCCCTCGCAGCCTTGATTCCCCGGGGCTATGGGAGTTAGACTGGCTTCGCATTCCATCCGCTGACACTTCCTCTGCCAGTTCTCCTGCGGCTGCTGGTTCCTTCACTGGCTCCTTTCAGCAGTGGCATCATCGGCTGGGTCACCTTTGTGGCTCCCGTTTATCTTCATTAGTCCGTCGTGGTCTTCTGGGGTCTGTCTCAGGAGATGTGTCTTTAAATTGTCAGGGTTGTAGGTTAGGCAAACAGATTCAGCTTCCCTATCCTACTACTGTGTCTGTATCTCAGCGACCTTTTGATTTAGTTCATTCAGATGTTTTGGGTCAGGCTCCCTTTGCTTCAAAAGGGGGCCATCGATACTATATTGTTTTCATTGATGATTTTTCACGGTACACCTGGTTGTTTTTATGCGCTCTCGCAGTGAGGTGCTCTTTATTTATCAGTGTTTTGCGGCCATGGTTCGTATTCAATATTCCACGCCTATTCGTGTGTTTCGTGCTGATTCTGCAGGGGAGTATATCTCCCAACACCTGCGTGGTGTCCTTGCTGAGCAGGGCACCCTCGCTCAGTTCTCGTGTCCCGGCGCGCATGCTCAAAATGGTGTCGCCGAGCGTTAGCATCGTCATATTCTTGAGACTACCCGTGCTATGATTATTGCTTCCTCTCTTCCTCTACATTTCTGGGCTGAGGCTGTCGCTACGTCAACTTACCTCATTAACATTCAGCCTTCTGCTACCCTTCAAGGTGGCATTCCTCTCGAGCGTCTCTCTGGTAGTTCTCTAGACTACTCGACTCTTCGTTTATTTGGTTGTGTTTGCTATGTCCTTCTACCTCCTCGTGAACGCACTAAACTGACCGCTCAGTCTGTTGAGTGTGTTTTTCTTGGTTACAGTGATGAGCATAAGGGCTATCGCTTTTGGGACCCCGTTGGTCGTTGGATGCATATCTCTCGTGATGTCACGTTTCATGAGACGCGTCCCTTCTATCATCACCCCACCTCTGGTACTTACCCGGTGGATGATATATCTTTTCTTCTATTTCTCGATGCACCTCCCACTGTGCCTTCTCCTTGACCTCTTAGGTCTGATGCACCCCTTCGACCTCGGCGCCATCCTCTCCTTCGTCGAGTTCCCCTAGTTATCCTCGTTCTCCGGCTTCGGACCATTCCTCTGTTGTTCCTTCTTCCTCTTCTTCCGATGATTCGTCTTCTGCTGATGAGCTTCCCGGCCTGTTCGTCAACATCGTGCTCCAGACCATTACTCTCCTAGTCAATATGGTCTCTCTGTTACCTCCGAGCCGACTTCTTATCGGGATGCTGAGCGTCATCCTGAATGGCAGCTTGCTATGGCTGAGGAGATTGCTGCGCTTGAGCGCACTGGCACCTGGGATCTTGTTTCTCCCCCTCCTGGTGTTTGTCCTACCATGTGTAAGTGGGTCTATAAAATTAAGACCCTCTCTGATGGATCTCTTGAGCGCTATAAGGCGCGTCTTGTGGCCCGTGGCTTTCAGCGGGAGCACGGCCGTGACTATGATGAGACTTTTGCCCCTGTGGCTCATATGACCACTGTGCATACTCTTCTTGATGTCGCTTCTGTTCGACGCTGGTCTGTGTCCCAGCTTGATGTTCAGAACGCTTTTCTTAATGGCGAGTTGAGTGAGGAGGTTTACATGAAGCCTCCTCATGGGTATTCTGTTCCCGATGGGATGGTTTGCCGTCTTAGGCGTTCTCTTTATGGACTGAAACAGGCCCCTCATGCATGGTTTGAGCGCTTTGCCTCTGTGGTGACTGATGCTAGTTTCTCTCCTAGTTTTCATGATCCAGCGCTATTTGTTCACACTTCTCCTCGTGGACACACTCTTCTTCTTCTCTATGTTGATGATATGATCATTACTGGTGATGATCCTGAGTATATTGCCTTTGTCAAGGCTTGTCTTTGTGATCAGTTTCTTATGACTGATATTGGCCTTCTTCGCTACTTTCTTGGGATTGAGGTCTCCTCCACTTCTGATGGCTTTTCTATCTCCCAGGAAAAATATATTAAGGATCTTCTTGCTCATGCTGCTCTTGGGGATGAGCGCACTATTGAGACTCCTATGGAGCTTAATGTTAAGTTTCATCCTACTGATGGCGATCCTCTTCCTGATCCGAGACGTTATCACCATCTTGTTGGGAGTCTTGTTTATCTTGCTGTCACTCGTCCTGATATCTCTTATCCTGTTCATATTCTGAGTTAGTTTGTCTCAGCTCCTACCATCGTTCACTACAGTCATCTCCTCCGTGTTCTTCGTTATCTTCGTGGCACGATCACTCGTTGCCTTTTCTTTCCTATTTCCAGCTCTCTCCAGCTCCAGTGCTACTCGGATGCTACGTGGGTGAGTGATCCTACGGATCATCGTTCACTTTCTGCTTACTGTGTGTTTCTTGGTGGTTCGTTTGTTGCTTGGAAGACGAAGAAACAGGTAGCGGTTTCTCGTTCGAGTGTTGAGGCTGAGCTGCGGGCTATGACTTTGTTGATTGCTGAGGTGACCTGGTTGCGGTGGTTGCTTGCAGATTTTGGGGTCTCTGTTACGACACCCACTCTACTTTTTCTGACAGTACAGGTGCTATCAGTATTGCACGTGATCCGGTCAAGCATGAGCTTACCAAGCATATTGGAGTTGATTTTTTTTATACACGTGCTCAGGTGCAGGCTCAGGTTGTTGCGCTTCATTATGTGCCTTTAGATTTGCAGTTGGCGGATTTCTTTACAAAGGCACAAACACGAGCGCAGCATGACTTCTTACTCTCCAAACTCAGTGTTGTGGATCCACCATGAGTTTGAGGGGGGATGTTAGATGTATATATTGTATATTGTAGTTTCCCCATATGTTAGGGGGCTTCCTGCATATTTGCACCTGTACCTGTACTATATATTGTGACATTTGGCCCCCTGGTAATACAACAAGTCTATTACCCAAACACAGGGGACAAGGGTCTGCCCTGAAGTTGGTCGCTAGGCCTACATGTCGCCAGGATCCTTTTGAACAGGCCATCTCCAACAGGCCGGCCGAAACTTGGGCTCAGCGACCGTTTGGCGTCCACACGCGCTTAAAATGCATTGGGAATCAGGTTCAGCGGCCCGACGTATAGTGACCGGGTCGACTGCGGAGACACGCAAATCGCGGCGGACGCTGCGCGAATGCGCCAAGTGACTGCTCGCTTTTCCACTGGGCCCACCTGGCAGCGAGCCATAGGGCTATATCGAGCGCATCGCTTCCATGGCTGCCGCTTCGGCGGTCATCGCTCCGCCTCTGCGTGTAGGCTTCACTATCAATGTCGCATATGTCTCTTCTGCACGCGCACTGGCAGGCGGTGGCTGAGCTTCTGCGCCGCCATCAATGGCATCGTGTCTCGCTCGCACCCGGCCTTAAAAGTCGACCGCCGTCGTCCCCGCCATTGTCAACACCACTGTCACCTCCACTCCCACCCCTTACCGCCACGCGCCAGCACATAACCATGGGAAAGAAGAAGCACGACCCCGAGGCATCTAGCAGCAGCACCAAGAAGGCGGAGCGAACGAAAAGGGTCCCGTTGCCTATCGAGGTGGCGCGGCTCATGCACAAGAACTGGACGCCGTGCGACAGATGGCGGGACGTGCACCTACCTGGCGGCAGCTGGCGGCTCAGCCACCTCAGGGTGCCTTTCCCGCCCGTGCCTCTGCGCGAGGCTGGGCTTTATATGATAGGCCGAAGCTTTCGGTATAGCACAACAAGATCGTTGCCGCCACTGGCTGCACCTACACGGTTACCGCCATGGAAAACTGCCTATCACATATCATAACCATCACCACTATGACACCACCGGTCACATGCATCACCATGTGGCCGAACACGAAGACAAACACCACCATGACACCGCCGTTTACGCCCGTCAGAAGCATCACCATGTCCCTGACGACGTCGCCGAACACCACCATGACACTGTGAAAGGATGAGATGTCGCCTAGAGGGGGGTGAATAGGCGTTTAAAAACTCTTACGGATTTGGCTTGTAAGAATGCAGAATTAAACTAACGTTTAGTTTACAAGCACAACCCCTAAATATGCTAGGATCAACTAAGTGCAACAACAACAACTAGAGCTAAGCAAGATAGGCACAAGATATATGTAGCACAAGTGATAGCAAGATACATGTACTTCAAGCACGATGGCTATCACAAGGAAAGAAAGCTCGGGTATAGAAATAACCGAGGCACGCGGAGACGAGGATGTATTCCCGTGTTCCCTTCCTTTGCAAGAAGGTACGTCACGTTTGGAGGAGTGGAGGTCCCGCGAAGGATTCCCCAACACCACGAAGGCTCACCCTATTCTCCGAGCCAAACCCACGAAGGATGATTACCCTTTCCTTATGGTTAGCTTTTCCTCCACTCCGGAGATGGCAAGCTCCACAACCACTTCACAAGCTCCACGAAGGAGAAGCCCGGGCCTCTTCACAATCTTCCTTGAAGAGATCACCGGAGCACCAACCGCCAAGCCAACTAGGAGGTCTCCTTCAAGAGTAACAAGCTCACGGTCTCTCACTCGAACTAATCGTGGTGGAGAGCTCAACACAATGCAATGATGCAAAGCAAGAACACTAGAGGTGTTCAAATACTTCACACTCAAATCCTATTTCCAGCTCTCTCCAGCTCCAGTGCTACTCGGATGCTACGTGGGTGAGTGATCCTACGGATCATCGTTCACTTTCTGCATACTGTGTGTTTCTTGGTGGTTCGTTTGTTGCTTGGAAGACGAAGAAACAGGTAGCGGTTTCTCGTTCGAGTGTTGAGGCTGCTCTGCGGGCTATGACTTTGTTGATTGCTGAGGTGACCTGGTTGCGGTGGTTGCTTGCAGATTTTGGGGTCTCTGTTACGACACCCACTCTACTTTTTCTGACAGTACAGGTGCTATCAGTATTGCACGTGATCCGGTCAAGCATGAGCTTACCAAGCATATTGGAGTTGATTTTTTTTATACACGTGCTCAGGTGCAGGCTCAGGCTGTTGCGCTTCATTATGTGCCTTTAGATTTGCAGTTGGCGGATTTCTTTACAAAGGCACAAACACGAGCGCAGCATGACTTCTTACTCTCCAAACTCAGTGTTGTGGATCCACCATGAGTTTGAGGGGGGATGTTAGATGTATATATTGTATATTGTAGTTTCCCCATATGTTAGGGGGCTTCCTGCATATTTGCACCTGTACCTGTACTATATATTGTGACATTTGGCCCCCTGGTAATACAACAAGTCTATTACCCAAACACAGGGGACAAGGGTCTGCCCTGAAGTTGGTCGCTAGGCCTACATGTCGCCAGGATCCTTTTGAACAGGCCATCTCCAACAGGCCGGCCGAAACTTGGGCTCAGCGACCGTTTGGCGTCCACACGCGCTTAAAATGCATTGGGAATCAGGTTCAGCGGCCCGACGTATAGTGACCGGGTCGACTGCGGAGACGCGCAAATCGCGGCGGACGCTGCGCGAATGCGCCAAGTGACTGCTCGCTTTTCCACTGGGCCCACCTGGCAGCGAGCCATAGGGCTATATCGAGCGCATCGCTTCCATGGCTGCCGCTTCGGCGGTCATCGCTCCGCCTCTGCGTGTAGGCTTCACTATCAATGTCGCATCTGTCTCTTCTGCACGCGCACTGGCAGGCGGTGGCTGAGCTTCTGCGCCGCCATCAATGGCATCGTGTCTTGCTCGCACCCGGCCTTAAAAGTCGACCGCCGTCGTCCCCGCCATTGTCAACACCACTGTCACCTCCACTCCCACCCCTTACCGCCACGCGCCAGCACATAACCATGGGAAAGAAGAAGCACGACCCCGAGGCATCTAGCAGCAGCACCAAGAAGGCGGAGCGAACGAAAAGGGTCCCGTTGCCTATCGAGGTGGCGCGGCTCATGCACAAGAACTGGACGCCGTGCGACAGATGGCGGGACGTGCACCTACCTAGCGGCAGCTGGCGGCTCAGCCACCTCAGGGTGCCTTTCCCGCCCGTGCCTCTGCGCGAGGCTGGGCTTTATATGATAGGCCGAAGCTTTCGGTATAGCACAACAAGATCGTTGCCGCCACTGGCTGCACCTACACGGTTACCGCCATGGAAAACTGCCTATCACATATCCTAACCATCACCACTATGACACCACCGGTCACATGCATCACCATGTGGCCAAACACGAAGACAAACACCACCATGACACCGCCGTTTACGCCCATCAGAAGCATCACCATGTCCCTGACGACGTCGCCGAACACCACCATGACACTGTGAAAGGATGAGATGTCGCCTAGAGGGGGGTGAATAGGCGTTTAAAAACTCTTACGGATTTGGCTTGTAAGAATGCAGAATTAAACTAACGTTTAGTTTACAAGCACAACCCCTAAATATGCTAGGATCAACTAAGTGCAACAACAACAACTAGAGCTAAGCAAGATAGGCACAAGATATATGTAGCACAAGTGATAGCAAGATACATGTACTTCAAGCACGATGGCTATCACAAGGAAAGAAAGCTCGGGTATAGAAATAACCGAGGCACGCGGAGACGAGGATGTATTCCCGTGTTCCCTTCCTTTGCAAGAAGGTACGTCACGTTTGGAGGAGTGGAGGTCCCGCGAAGGATTCCCCAACACCATGAAGGCTCACCCTATTCTCCGAGCCAAACCCACGAAGGATGATTACCCTTTCCTTATGGTTAGCTTTTCCTCCACTCTGGAGATGGCAAGCTCCACAACCACTTCACAAGCTCCACGAAGGAGAAGCCCGGGCCTCTTCACAATCTTCCTTGAAGAGATCACCGGAGCACCAACCGCCAAGCCAACTAGGAGGTCTCCTTCAAGAGTAACAAGCTCACGGTCTCTCACTCGAACTAATCATGGTGGAGAGCTCAACACAATGCAATGATGCAAAGCAAGAACACTAGAGGTGTTCAAATACTTCACACTCAAATCCCACCGAAGCAACAAATGCTAGGATGAGATTAGAGAGGAAGAACAAAGAGGAAATCAACAAATGACTCCAAGATCTAGATCCAAAGGGTTCCCCTCACTTAGAGGAGAGATGGATTGGTGGGGATTGTAGATCTAGATCTCCTCTCTTAGATCCCTCAAGAATGAGCAAGAATCATGGGGGGAATCAAGAGAGAGGGAAAGTTCTTCAAAGACAACAATGGAGGAGAGAGAGTGGAAGAACTTATATAGCCCAAGGTGGAAGAAGGGCTATTTATAGCCCAAGAGCAAATATAACCGTTGGGAAAAAGTTGGGCTGAGTCAGCCGTCGAGGAGGCCAGTCAATCGGGCCTGGGGCCGGGCCGTCCGGTCCAGGACCCGATCAGACCGGGCCACAGACCGGACCAGCCGGTCCAAACCGGACCACGTGCCGGGTCGTGACCGGGGCGGGTCTTTGTCGCGCAGAACCTGCATCGGGGAGGCCGGTCCACCGCCCGGTCAGACCGGACGAGGGGTCGGACCCGGTCGGTCCAAACTGGGCCTATGACCGGGACACTTATGTGTCTTACAGTACATGGCCCGGTTGGCACCAGTCCACGGGCCGGTTTGAACCGGGCCGGCCGGTGGGACGGCCGGTCACGCCGGGTGAGAAACCGGGCCAGCAGGAAAAACATGTTATACAAAAACTGTGATAACTTTTGTGTCCGGACCCCGATTGACATGAAACCAATTTTGTTGGAAAGATAACGACGAATAGAATCCCAAAAAAAATGGTGAAGAAACGGCGAAACGGTGAAGAAAACGACGAATAGAATCCCAATTTTGTTGGAAAGATAACGACGAAATATGGAGAATCCTCACATGATATTTTTAGATTTTCTAGAGAGGGAGTCTCCCACCGTCAAGAAACGGTGAAGACGTCCAAACTCGAAAATGCAATAGAAGATGCATGTGGATTCCGTTTTCGATGAACTTGGGCTTGTTGTAAAGCTAGAAACAAGCTCAAGAACCTCTCACCAAGAAACACCAAGAAGCAATAGGATATGCAAAGTATGCAAAGGATTGAGCTCCCTAAGATGATGTGATCAAGTTACCCAACCGAAAGCCCCTCTTGATAGTGCGGCTATCTATCCTATAATCCGGTCTCCCATCAACCACCTTGAGACCGGTAAAGGAAAACCTATCAAGGCCATACCTTTGCCTTGCGCATCCCGCTTGATCTTGATGATAACTCTTCAAGCTCCACTCAAGCTGGAATGCCTCACTTGATCATCGTTACTTCGTGAAAACTCACAAATGCTCCCCCATACACTATGATGGAAAAGCTCCATTGATGCACATCTTCACATGTCCATTATCATCAAATGGACGGCAAGCTTCAAGCATATAATCACTCGAGATGCTCAACTTGAACTTGTCCAACTCAACCTTGATGACGATCACCACTTGCCGTCATCCTCTCATGGGCTATATGAGATCTCACTTTTGATGCATGCCCATGGAAAGATACCCTGTGACTTCACGTGGCACATTCTTCATGCTTCATGTGTTGACCAAACTTGAATCTATTCTTCACTATTTGTATTGGTTAACCTTGTATCTTCTCATGCTCTATCATACTATCTTGATCGATGATCTTGATGCCAATACACAAGGTGTATCTTTATCTTCATGGCATCCATACTTGAATCCAACACATGGAATACAAGTAGTACCTATGGAATATTCCTTCATATAAACTCAATGAAAACATTAGTCCATAGGGGTTGTCATTAATTACCAAAACCACACATAGGGGCAATGTACCCTTACACACTGCCGGTCACGCTAGTCACAAGAATCACCACGTCGCCGAACACGAACATCAACTTGAGACCACTGTTCACGCTTGTCAAAGCACGATGTCGCCGACCATGAAGCCTAACACCATGATGTCGTTCATGTTAGCTGGACAACACCATGCCGCCACCAACAACGAGGATGTCCACCACCATGGATTATCACCTCTCACTTCTTACCTATCATCATCACGTAGCCGTCCATGAAAATCGCAAGTGAGAAGTTGAGCAAGAGTACTCCAAAATATAATCACACATAGGTATGGATTACAATGTACTAGCGAGTCATTTATCTATCTGTGTATGTACACCACAACAAAAACATGTCAACATAAAGTCATGCGAAATGGTGAGGTGAACTTACTACTTAAAGAAAATTTCAAACGGTTGAGTGCGCGCGACGAATTTGGTGGTAAAATTCGCTTAAAATTTCATACACGAAATTGATGATTTAGGACCGTCGAAACCGAAACCGATTGTCGAAATTGATTCATATCATCGACACACATCTTTTTCATGTGCAACTTATTTTCATTTAGAGTACGGCTGTGTTGATTTGAAGAGAAAGAGTGCGGAGTAGAGCGTAAGCTAATCCACGTGCAGAGGTTGCATCCATCAAGTAGAATAGTCACGACAACAAAGAAGGCCGGCTAGAAACGTCCGATTTGGGTGTTGTTCCGGAGCCTGGTTCGAGTGTACTTTGAGATCGGTTAGGCCACAAGGCGAAGACCTTCCTGGCAACCAAACATACCGTTTCGTTTCTCAGCACATACAAAAAGGAAGGTTGGAGGCTACCAAACGCGCCCCTTGTGTTGTACGCAGCATACCCCGTGTCTATTGTCGTGTGATCAGTCATGTAGCTGCTCATAAGTTACATAGGACCAATTAGAAAGAAACATGTAGTGGATGAGATGAAAACACGTTGAGAGAAACGTGTGCAGTCATGTTCACCGATTCATAGTACCTTGTTTAATCAGCACTAAAATTCTCGAAGCAATTTATGCTACCTAGTCTTATTCTTGCAGACTAGTACTCATGTGTACATATCCACCACGATAGGCGCTACTACCTTAGTTTCAGATAATAAGACGCTCTCGTTTTGCGCGTTTTTTCTTGACTAGAAATTACTCTAAATATACGATGATTTTTGGTTTAAAATAAGCATCATTTTAAAGTGTTTTAAATATGAATCCAACGGTATGAATTACATACAATATAATTAAAATTTTGTTGCTCAATTTATTTTGTCAAAGTTCGTCTTAACATAAGTGTGCACCTTATTTATTGAAACAGAGGTAGTACATACGTACTGAACCTAACTACGGCAGAGGGGACCTTAACTTAGCTAGCACTGACCACAGTTCCACCTAATGCATAAGCACAACCTACAAGATAGCTCTTACTCATCGAGTCCCTACTACACATACCCACTCCAGTCCCACATTACATGAGTGAGCTAAGCACACTAATCTAATTTGGCTTGGCGTAACATAGCACGGCCAGTGACCGCAATATGATAGGCATCTTCTTCATGCCGTCGCTTGCAAGCCAGCAACGATTAAAACCGCATGCACGCATTGCCCACTTGTAGGAGCTGCTTTCCATCCATCCCCCAACAACAACTGTGTCCGACGGGCAAAGAAACCTTCGAAAGAGAAAAGAACAAGGAGGAGGTCGCTATCACAAGGAAGGCATATTCTCAAAATAATCCAACTGTTCTGGATGGGCGGGCGCGCGCACGCACGGCTAGCTGCATGCTGGTTCCTAGTTTCCACCCATGCATGCCAACAGGAGATTTTTGAGAGATTTTGCTTACGCATGTCTTTTGTTCTTACCTTTGGTTATAGATTGCCCAGCTTTTATGTTCGTATCGTGTCAATTGATGGGGAGTCTGTCAGTCTGAGTAAAACACGAAATCCATATGCATAAAAGTACTCCCTCCGCCCTCCGGTATGTTTTAATTAGCTCAGATTTAGTACAATTTTATACTAAATTTGAGTCAATTAGAAAGAACCGGAGGAGTATCAAGTAGGGTTTTATTCTATGTTTCCAACGATATCGTATAAAGCCCATACATTTCTTTGACATCGGTCCTATAAGGATGTGTTTTGTAGCCCTGCTTGACTTTTCTTAACTGAATTTGGAACGGTAGCGTTGTGTTTGGTAGCTTGTAGGAGGTAAAACCATGTTGAGTCTAGCTACGACGACTACATACTAGTGAGGCCGTGAGGGCATCTCCAAAGGGGTGACGCATTTCGGACTTCCAAAAATGGTCGCGAGTGTTCGTTTGCGTCGCCCCACGGACATATATTGTTCGCGCGTCCGTTTGCATCTGGGGGTGATCCCACCGGGGCGACCCATTTTTAGATTTACAACATATTTAAAAGCATAGAAAGTAATACATTTGAAAGCATAAAAACTATACAAAGTAGTTCTACAAGCCTAGACTAGTTGCTGCCTGACGGGCTGGCCCTGAAGGGATTCGTAGCATAGAAAACAAAAAATTTCCTACCGCGAGAACGCAATCCAAGCCAAGATGCAATCTAGAAGATGGTAACAACGAGGGGATGAACGAGACTAACCCTTGAAGATTTCCAAAACCTACGAGATTAGATCTCGTTGTTGCAGAAGATGATCACTTGCCACTTTCAAAAGCGCGTAGAAGATCTTGACGGTGCCACAATCGGGCAGCACCTCCGTACTCGGTCACACGTTCGGTGTTAATGAAGACGACGTCCTTCTCCCCGTTCCAGCGGGCAGCGGAAGTTGTAGATCCTCGTCGGACTCCCGGCAACACGACGGCGTGGTGGTGGAGAACTCCGGCAGGGCTTCGCCTATGCGCTGCGGGAGTATTATGTGGAGGAGGAGAGGCTAGGGTTTGGGGAGAGGGGGTGGCTAGGGCTCCGGCCATGGGCACCCTCTGGTGGTGCGGCCAAGAGTAGTTGCCCCCCTCCCTCTCCTCCTCATTATATAGGTGGAAATCTCCAAGAGTTGTAGTCCAAGTCTTCGAATAAGACCCCAACAACAAAACCTCCCATAGGTGGGAAACCTACTCAAGGAGGGAGTCCTACCCAAGGTGGGACTCCCACCTTTCCTTTTGGTGGGGTGGCCGGCCACCTATGGTGGAGTCCACCTGGGACTCCACCCCCTTAGGGCTGGCCGGCCATGCTAGTGGAGTCCCTCCGGGACTCCGCCTTCCATAGTGATTTCTTCCGGACTTTTCTAGAACCTTCTAGAACCTTCCATAAATGCACCGGATCATTTTCAAACTTATAAAATGACTTCCTATATATGAATCTTATTCTCCGGACCATTCCGGAACTCCTCGTGATGTCCTGGATCCCATCCGAGACTACGAACAAAACTTCGAACTCCATTCAATATTCCATATCTACTTAAACGACATCAAACCTTAAGTGTGTCACCCTACGGTTCGCGAACTATGCAGACATGGTTGAGACCTCTCTCTGACCAATAACCAATAGCGGGATCTGGAGATCCATAATGGCTCCCACATATTCAACGATGACTTTAGTGATCGACTGAACCATTTACATACAATACCGATTCCCTTTGTCACGCGATATTTTACTTGTCCGAGGTTTGATCATCGGTATCTCCATACCTCGTTCAACCTCGTCTTATGACAAGTACTCTTTACTCGTATCGTGGTATGTGGTCTCTTATGAACCTTTCATATGCTTGCAAGCTAATTTGACGACATTCCACCGAGAGGGCCCAGAGTATATCTATCCGTCATCGGGATGGACAAATCCCACTGTTGATCCATATGCCTCAACTCATAATTTCCGAATACTTAATTCCACCTTTATAAACACCCATTTAAGCAGTGGCGTTTGATGTAATCAAAGTACCCTTCCAGTATAAGTGATTTACATGATCTCATGGTCGAAAGGACTAGGTAACTATGTATCGAAAGCTTATAGCAAATGAACTTAATGACGTCATCTTATGCTACGCTTAATTGGGTGTGTCCATTACATCATTCACATAATGACATAACATTGTTATTAATAACATCCAATGTTCATGATCATGAAACTATGATCATCTATTAATCAACAAGCTAGTTATACAAGAGGCTTACTAGGGACTCCTTGTTGTTTACATAACACACATGTATCAATGTTTCGTTTAATACAATTATAGCATGGTATGTAAACATTATCATAAACAAAATGATATATTATAATAACCATTTATTATTGCCTCTTGGGCATATCTCCAACAGTCTCCCACTTGCACTAGAGTCAATAATCTAGTTTACATATGTAAAGATATAACACCTTGGCCTTCCGGTGCTTTATGATGTTTTGCTCACGGGAGAAGTTTTAGTCAACGGATCTGACATGCTCAGAAACGTATGTATTTTGCAATTCATTTTGCGTCTCAATGCATCACTCATTTTCCAAATGAGTCGGCATTAAATATGTTTGGTCTTCTGGTGGAACCTTAATTCTGCGGTCTGAAATATGTCACTAATATTGTCACACACAATATAGCTTCAAAGTTCTGACACTATCGGAACTACACCAAGTTCTCAAAGAACCTCTTGACTTAACACTCTCAGTCATTGTCAAAACAATGACATACTCTGCCTTCATTTGTAGAATCCGACACAATATTTAGAACACATCTAAATCTAGCATAGACTTATTCTAGCTCATTGTGCTACCTTTTAAACAACACTTAGCCTAATTGAGATTGATTTTTTTTATATGCGACCAAACTAATATCGGTGCAACACACTACAACGATTTGTTTGTCATTACACCATACAAAATTATATATATATATATATATATATCCTTGGTTCTTCTAAAGTACTCAAGGATATTCCTACTGTTTGTCCAATAATCATCACATGAATCATTCTGGTATATGCTCCTAACTCTTTAGAGCACAGGACATCTGATTTTGTACATATTCTTCATGATCTAAAATCACTCATGTGTTTTTACTCATCGAGTGTCAAATACACTCAAGTCTTGTTAAAACTTTCACATGAAAAGAACACCTTCTTAATATATCTATATTGAACTACTTCAATATCCATTCTATGTACTTTGACTTAAACTTATTATGTGTTCCAATCTATCTTCATAGATCTTGACATTAAATATGTTTCAGTCCATATTCTTTCATTGAAGTTAATTCTCAATGAAACCTTTTATAATCAAGTATATAATTACATCATTTATAACCAACTATATGTCATCTACATAAGTATTATAAATATGTCTCAGCGCTCCCACTTAATTTCTTGCAAATGTAAGTATCTTCATCGTTTCTGATGAAATCAAAAACTCTTTGACTATTTCATCCGGTGAAGATTTCCAACTCCGCGATACTCACTTCATCTAATTGAAGTTTGTATACCTATCTGGTGTTCCACGGACTAGCAAAACTCTTGGTTGTATCTTGTATACACCTTTAATACACACTTCTGTTAAGTAATGTATTTTGCCATCCTACTAGCATATCTCATAAAAGAAATATGTAGCGATTACTAGAATAATCCTCATAGACTATAAGCATTGCTACGGAAGATCTAATCTTATCGTAGTCAACTCTTTGAACTTTGTCGTAAACAACTTTTCGACAAGTTGAGCTTCTTCAAGGATATTTCATCCAAGTCCATCAATTTCATAGATCCATTTACTTTCAAGAAGTATTCATATATCTTGGATTTCATGGCGTATAGCCATTTTAACGGAGTCGGGGCCCATCATAACTTCTTTGTATGTAGTTGGTTTATCATTGTTCAAAATCAATCCTTTGTCCACAAATCATTTATTTGATCACAAAGTAAACCATACCTATAAGGTTCAATAGGTACTTTGATCTCCATGACTATAACATTTTGTAGACATGGGAGCCATGATCGTCGTGGCCGCTTTCGGAACCAATTCCGATGCTGCGCTATTCTGATCATTATGCTCAGGTTCATAATCCTTATCAAATTCTATTGTCTTCCCACTCAAATACTTCGCTAGAAACAATTTCTTGGGAATAAATAAGAAACATCGACAAACACTTTTGTCTTTGTATCCATAGTGGAAAGAATTCCCAATCAATACTTTGGGATAACCAACAAAGACATTCATCCGATTTTGGTTGTAAACTCTTAGACCAAAATTTAAAGAAAGGACTATTAGGGTTTATACCCATGCCATAACTCGTATGGTGTCATTTCAACGGATCATGATGATTCTCTATTCAGTGTAAAAGCGGTTGTCACTAAAGCATAATCCACAAAAATATAATGGCATTCAATATTTTATCTCATCATTGACCCAACAAGGTTTGGATACATCTCTCGGATACACCATCATCACTATGATACTCCAAGAAACGTGAGTTGTGAAACAATTTCATAACTCTCTTAGATGTTCGCTAAAACTCGTAATTCAAATATTTCTACCATGATCAAATCATAGATATTTGACTTTTCTATGACGATGATTTCCACTTCATGCTGAAATTTATTTGAATCCATTCAAATGTTTCAAACTTCTTCCTTATCGAATATATCCACATATATATACTCAATTCATTGTTGGAAGTTTTCATGAAGTAGAAGAATCTCCTGCACACAACTATGCCGAGTGAACCATATACATCATCATGTATGTTTCCACTAAGATAGTTGCCCGTTTCAACTTTTGGCCTATGAACGGTATTTTAGTCATTCTCTTTAGAAAAGATTTGCAAGCGCCAAACGATTCAAAAATCAAATGACTCCAAAAATCCATTTGCATGGAGTTCCTTCATGCGTTCCTTTCTATCATGACCTAAATGGCGGTTCCACAAATAAGTGGAATTCAAATCATTTGTCTTATGGCATTTTAGCGTCAGTGTTATGTGTGTGTGTTTCACCATTAAGATTTATAATAACTTATCCATCGTACATGGAGTAATGTCATAATTTTGAACAACTCATTGTTTTCATTTGACCAGAGCAAAATAAAAATTATTAAGTTTTTTATTATAAATTCTAAGGGCTAGGTAGAATGCCAACGACAAACATGATAACACATTATTATGTTCCAGACGTGCATTATTACCATATTCCTTATTAGTCACTTAGGCCACCGTATTCTTGTATTGCGTTGTATTGTATGACATCTCATACCAACCAACCTGGTACAAATACCCAAGAATTTCATTATGTGACCAAACAAGGAATACATCCATAACATGTATATCATTTATATACACCTGAGCTAGACTTTCTAGTCTTTTCTTTGTTTCTGCCAATAATCTTTTGTAGTTTCTCTTTTAGCTTTCCTCATTATTCAGAAAAACACTTCAACATCAATAACTTCTAGGTTTGTTGGTCAAATACCAATAACCTTGAGGTTCTTACTTTGAAGTTGATCATCATATGACAAGTGTTTCGGATTTCACTATTAGTAACCTTTTAATATGATGAATAATTTCACTCATAGTTTTATCCATCATATCATGACGACTTTTCGAGACCATGTCTGTACATGCTAGGCTCGTAAAGTATAACCTCAGTATTCGCATGTGCAAATCTGGCTTGCACCCATTGTATGCACACGTAGAATCTATAATACCCGATCATCAAGTGATGCTTCGAAACTACGAGTCTTAGCAATGGTGCATACTAAGGACGATCACTTCATGGATATGCGAATATCGTTAGTGCCCCAATAGTTGGAGGATTGGGACGCCTGTCGTCTTCAACCTTCATACATTCCCATAAAACTTATGAGTTTATGTAGTCTCACCAAATTATATTCTATCACCTTGCAACAAGGTCTTAGATATCACATATATCTTATACCTCGCTTATTTCTGAAAACAAAATTTTCAGCTCCTTATTTTTCAAACAGATTTGAACTTCAAGTTTCACGGAGACAAGATGACTTTAGGTACTAATTGAAACCATAGCTTCTTAAATCAACAGTGTGAGGTTTACTAAAAGTTTGCAATAGGACTTAATCATTTCTTGATTCTTTAACAATACGGTACCAGTCCGTAAAGTTTCTTGTCAGATTTTAACAGTATTTCTATCTCAATTACAGGACTAGCGCATGGTAGAAAAACGGATGCCAATACTACAAAATTAATTCAAAATACTAATCAGACTATGTTCATGATAATTAGTTCATGTTTTAATCTAATTACTAATGAACTCCCACTTAATACAACATCCCTCATAGTTGTTAAGTGGTACACGATCCAAATCCATTACACCAAAACCGATCATCACGTGAGATGATGTATCTTCAATGGTGAACATCAACATGTTGATCATATCATCCATATGACTCGTGTTCAACCTTTCGGTTTCCGTTGTCCCGAGGCCATGTCTGTAAATGCTAGGCTCGTCAAGCAAACCCAAGTATTCCGCGTGTGCAACATGGCTTACACCCGTTGTATGTGAACGTTGAGTCTATCACATCCGATCATCACGAGATGCTTCGAAACGACGAACTATATCAACGGTGCATACGAGGGGAGAACACTTTATTATCTTGATATTAATGTGAGGGATCATCTTATAATGCTACCGTCGCGTTCTAAGCAAAACAAGATGCATAAAGGATTAACATCACATGCAATTCATATGTGATATGATATGGCCCTTTAGTATTTGCGCCTTCGATCTTCATCTCCAAAGCACGGACATGATCTCCATCATCAACGGGCATGATCTCCATCATCGTCGGCGTAGCGTCAAGGTCCATGGCGCCGTCTTCATGGTTGTTCATCTCATGTAGCAACTATTACAACTACTTTGAAATACTACTCAACGTGAAATTTAAAGACAACCATAAGGCTCCTGCCGGTTGCCACAATACAATAATGATCATCTCATACATATTCATCATAACATCATGGCCATGTCACATCACCAAACCCTGCAAAAACAAGTTAGACGTCTCTAATTTGGTTTGCATATTTTATGTGGTTTAGGGTTTTCGAGTAAGATCCAATCTACCTACGAACATGAACCACAACGGTGATACTAGTGTTGTCAATAGAAAGAGTAAATTGAATCTTCACTATGGTGGGAGAGACAGACACCCGCAAAGCCACTTATGCAATACAAGTTGCATGTCGAACGTGGAGCAAGTCTCATGAACGCGGTCATGTAAAGTTAGCCCGAGCTGCTTAATCCCACCATGCCGCAAGATGCAAAGTACACGAACTAAAGACAACAAAGCATCAACGCCCACAAAACAATTGTGTTCTACTCGTGCAACCAATCTATGCATAGACACGGCTCTGATACCACTGAAGGGATTCGTAGCATAGAAAACAAAAAATTTCCTACCGCGAGAACGCAATCCAAGCCAAGATGCAATCTAGAAGATGGTAGCAACGAGGGGATGAACGAGACTAACCCTTGAAGATTTCCAAAACCTACGAGATTAGATCTCGTTGTTGCAGAAGATGATCACTTGCCGCTTTCAAAAGCGCGTAGAAGATCTTGACGGTGCCACAATCGGGCAGCACCTCCATACTCGCTCACACGTTCGGTGTTGATGAAGACGACGTCCTTCTCCCCGTTCCAGCGGGCAGCGGAAGTTGTAGATCCTCCTCGGAATCCCGGCAGCACGACGGCGCGGTGGCGGTGGTGGTGGAGAACTCCGGCAGGGCTTCGCCTATGCGCTGCGGGAGTATTATGTGGAGGAGGAGAGGCTAGGGTTTGGGGAGAGGGGGTGGCTAGGGCGCCGGCCATGGGCACCCTCTGGTGGTGCGGCCAATAGTAGTTGCCCCCTCCCTCTCCTCCTCATTATATAGGTGGAAATCCCCAAGAGTTGTAGTCCAAGTCTTCGAATAAGACCCCAACAACAAAACCTCCCATAGGTGGGAAACCTACTCAAAGAGGGAGTCCTACCCAAGGTGGGACTCCCACCTTTCCTTTTGTTGGGGTGGCCGGCCACCTATGGTGGAGTGCACCTGGGACTCCACCCCCTTAGGGCTGGCCGGCCATGCTAGTGGAGTCCCTCCGGGACTCCGCCTTCCATAGTGATTTCTTCCGGACTTTTCTAGAACCTTCTAGAACCTTCCATAAATGCACCGGATCATTTTCAAACTTATAAAATGACTTCCTATATATGAATCTTATTCTCCGGACCATTCCGGAACTCCTCGTGATGTTCTGGATCCCATCCGAGACTCCGAACAAAACTTCGAACTCCATTCCATATTCCATATCTACTTAAACGACATCAAACCTTAAGTGTGTCATCCTACGGTTCGCGAACTATGCAGACATGGTTGAGACCTCTCTCTGACCAATAACCAATAGCGGGATCTGGAGATCCATAATGGCTCCCACATATTCAACGATGACTTTAGTGGTCGACTGAACCATTTACATACGATACCGATTCCCTTTGTCACGCGATATTTTACTTGTCCGAGGTTTGATCATTGTTATCTCCATACCTCGTTCAACCTCGTCTTATGACAAGTACTCTTTACTCGTACCGTGGTATGTGGTCTCTTATGAACCTTTCATATGCTTGCAAGCTAATTTGACGACATTCCACCGAGAGGGTCCAGAGTATATCTATCCGTCATCGGGATGGAAAAATCCCACTGTTGATCCATATGCCTCAACTCATACTTTTCGAATACTTAATCCCACCTTTATAACCACCCATTTACGCAGTGGCGTTTGATGTAATCAAAGTACCCTTCCGGTATAAGTGATTTACATGATCTCATGGTCGAAAGGACTAGGTAACTATGTATCGAAAGCTTATAGCAAATGAACTTAATGACGTCATCTTATGCTATGCTTAATTGGGTGTGTCCATTACATCATTCACATAATGACATAACCTTATTATTAATAACATCCAATGTTCATGATCATGAAACTATGATCATCTATTAATCAACAATCTAGTTATAGAAGAGGCTTACTAGGGACTCCTTGTTGTTTACATAACACACATGTATCAATGTTTCGGTTAATACAATTATAGCATGGTATGTAAACATTATCATAAACACAATGATATATTATAATAATCATTTATTATTGCCTCTTGGGCATATCTCCAACAGGCCCGTTGTTGCGTCGCTCCCTCGCCTGCTTCTCCGCTGCCTCCCGTGCGGCCGCTAGGGCTCGGTGCGCCGCCGCGTCCTCTAGCAAGCACTATCGCAGCCTCACGTTGGTGGCGTCGTCCTTGAGCGTCTCGAAGGACTCGACTATAGCCCTCTGCTCCGCCGTCCTCTCCTCCGGGGTAGGCGCATCAGGGTCATCGGAGGACCATGATATGTCGGAGTCGGAGTCCTCTGCGGCAGCGGCGGCCGCCGGCCTGTGCTTTTCCATCTCGGCGTCGAACGCCGCGTGGGCCGCCCGCTCCTCCTCTACTTCCTTCTCCGCTTTAGCCAAGGCCTTTGCGTCCCTGACCGGGTCGAGGAGGCCGTCCGTGCTATCGTCGTCGAACTCCTCGTCGGAGCTCGAGGCCTGGGGAGGTAGAGTGGGAGGTGGAGGTGGAAGTTGATGCGCGGTAGCCTGGCTGCGGCCGACGCTGCTCATGGTGGCTCCGGTGGAGGCTGAGCGGCAGCGGTGCTACGGCGGAGGTTGTGCGGTGGCTAGGGTTTTGTGGGGAGGAGATGAGATGCTTGCGCCCCTGTTTATATAGATCGGAGGCAGGACGACGGCCGCGTCACGCGTGGCAACGCCATTACTTCGTGCGCAGAGGTAGGCGACGGCCGCGCACCACGCGAGGCATCGCCATTTACGCGGCCTTCCGAAGCGATGCCTCGGCGCCAGTACTGGTGGAGAAGACGCATCGACGCTGGATCACTGTCAGGCGGGCCAGACGAAACGTCCGCTAGACGCGAGCAGACACTTTGCGCGTCCGCGCAGCGTCCACAGAGACGCATCCGAGGCGCATATTTGGACCATGTTTGCGTCGCCGCGAACGGCCCGGTCACTTTGCGTCGCCCCGCTGGAGGTGATACCAAATGCATTTTTGGCCCGACGGACGCAAACGGTCGTTCAGCGTCCGTTTGCGTCGCTCTATTGGAGATGCCCTGGGTTTGATAGCTTGTAGGAGGTAACCCCATGCTGAGTTAAGGTCTTATTTGGTAGCCTATGTGACTTGAGGCATGCCTATCATCCGGTTACCTTCCATTTGAGACGGTGATAATACCATATATACTAATTATGTTTATTAGACCATTTGCACAGTAATATATTCATGTGTATTTATTTGAGAAGATACTAGGAAACATGCCCGTGCGTTGCATCGGGATAAAAGAACCCGGATGTTTCATTGTTCCCTGTAGCACCGATGCAAGCCTCTAGAAGGTGATAATGTGCGTGAGTGTTGCCACCATGACGTTGTTCTGTACTGCTCGTCGGCAGCCGCTGCCGCCATCTTGCATTGGTTGATGAAGCAGACATAACCCTTATTGCTCATGTGGTCGTGCGTACCTCCTCGTGTGACCATGGCTGCGAAAATTTGTGCGTAACAGTTGACGAACGGCGTGCCGACAAAGACAAGTTGAGGTGGAGCGTACGAGAGCTTTTGTCCCTAGTACAACGGCGATAGGACGGTGATGACCAGATTGTGATGTCGCCGATCAAAAAATACTTGTGCAACAAAAAAAGGTATAATTTGCATATTACAAATTGACATAAATTAAAAGATAAAAGTGAGTCCATCTACAAATTAAATATGAGCTAGATTTGGTCAAAAACAGAACTTTGCAAGCACACAAACAACGTGAGCTGGCAGCAAATATCATCGATGAGCTCAAACCATAATTCAGAGGCTTGCTCCACACTCCAGCTTGCATGTTCCCATATAGCTCTCGAGGTGTGGCGCTCTCCCTGCTGTGCTCCTCTCCCTCGCAATCGTAGTGCGCTGTCCTATTGGTCCATGCGGCCATCACACGGGCAAGTTAATTTTCTTCCTTGTCTTTAGATCTCTTAGGTCAATTATAATGGTGTCGTTGTTTCTTGTTTTTCTGAGGAGCCTTATTGTTTTTAAGAAACTTAACTGAGACTGCAGGAATCTTTTTAGGGGAGCAACCTTTTCCTTCCGACCCACAAAACCCACTCCTCTCTTCCTTCTCCCTTTTCCTTTTATGTTACCTCTCTCCTCATAGCAGCGGCCCAAGAGGCTACCTGCCGGCCCAGCTAGGGACAACCCTAGCAAGACCACGTCTGCACGTGAGAGCACTGCGTTCGATCGCTTCTTCCAACTTCGCCGCCAGAAGAAAACCGCGACGCTTTCTTTGTCACTGGCCCGGCTCGCTGCTCTTGTTTCCCCTCGCAGAAGCAGCACCTGACAGCGCCATCGCCGTCGCCACAGGCCGTGTGGCTCTGCTCGGTCCAGCGCCCAGTCGCCCACGAAGGCGCCGCCGCCTCCTCGCTGCTCTGAAACTACATGGAAAACACCCTTCACACGAGAAGGCCGAGGCAGAGGTCCGACTCACCGTCTCTGCTCGAGCGGCAGCCGGCCAAGCGGAGCCACCTGCATCACCCACCTGTGTCAGGGAGCTTCGCTTCGGTCGAGGCCGCGCCAAGGAATAGGATAGACTGTGGGGCGAAGCGTTTTCTTCACTTGGCGGTGGCAGGCTATGTAATTTAGATATAAAATAGGGGTAATAAAAGACGGATGAACAAGAAGCCTTATTTTCTTTATTATTAAGTATAGATTACATCGCAGCAGCAAAAACCATGAGTAGGTAAACCGAAAATAAAGCAAATCAGGTTCTTGAATATATATAAAAAAGCAATCGGATCCTTGGTCGACTCCCGTGTGGCTTGGGCCGATGCCGGTGAGACGAGCGCGCAGAAGCTCCGACGCCAGTCGTGCCATTGCTGCCGGTCGTGAGAAGCTCGCTCACTGGTCGTGCTGGTTCCGAACGCGGGAGGAGCTGCGGGCGGATGAGCTGCAGACACTACCTCACATGCCGGTATTGCCGGCACATTGCAGATATGCGACTAAAGCTACTGTTTAGCGGCACTTTTTTATCAGTGCATTAAATTACCATCTAATTATTGGCATTTTTTAGATAGTGCCATTAATATTAGATTATTATTGGCATTTTACTAAAGTGTCGGTATATTTTTTTGTGTGGCAGTTTTAGAAAAGTGCCTGCAATGTTTCTTATTACTGGCATTTTACCAAAGTGCTGGTATTTTTCACGGCAGTTTTTTCAAAAGTGCCTACAATGTTGCTTATTACTGGCATTTGGAATAAAGTGCCGGCATTTCCCCCCACCCAGCAGTTATGTTTTGAAGGGTCTAAATGCAAAATTTACTTGCCGCGCCCTTCCTCCGCGGAACGAGCCGCCTCTCCCCCTCCCCCTCCCTTTCCTTAATCGCTCCGTCGCCACGCATGCGGCCGCGGCCGACCTCGCCGCCGCCGTCGTCCTCCGCACGGATCTCCCTTCCCGGCCATAAATCTCTCCCCATGGCATCCTACAACCCCAGCCCAGCCTACCCAGCCCCCTCAGCCCCGCCGCTCACCATGGCGGACCTCGCGCCCGTCTAGATCCCGTCCTCCCCAGGCACGCCCAACTCCACCACCGCTCCCCCGCCCTCCGAGGACATCCTCCTCCTCATCCCCGCCACCCAGCTCCACCTCATCGACCGGCACCGCAGCCACCCGCTCGCCGCGGGGGACCTCACTCTCCTCCGCATCCGGGCCGGCTCCACCTCCCTCGCCGCCATTGCGCAGCTCGGCCCCGTCCAATTCCCTCTGACCCGCGACGTGGCCGCCGTGAAGCTCGACCCCTGCCACTACTCCTTCTCCCTGACCGTCCCCGCCTCCGCCGACGACTCGGCGCCCGGCCCGCTCCACTACGGCTTCACGCTCCCGCGCCTCGACGGCGTGCTCGCGGCCTGCACCAGCTTCTCCGCCCACTCCGTGGTCGGCAGCGAGGGGCTCGCCGGCGGGGTGCGCGGCGAGGTCGAGGCCGCCGCGTACTGGACCGTCGTCGCGCCTGTTAAGGCAATATGCTTGATGTATTACCAAGGGAAACTGCGACCTGTTTGTTCGTCTTCCAAGCAACAAGCGAACCACCAAGAAACACACAGTAAGCAGAAAGCGAACGACGATCCGTAGGATCACTCGCCCATGTAGCATCCGAATAGCACTGGAGCTGGAGAGAGCTGGAACGGGGAAAGAAAAGGCGATGAGTGATCGTGCCACGAAGATAACGAAGAACACAGAGGAGATGACTATAGTGAATAGTGGTAGGAGCTGAGACAAACTGACTGAGAATATGAACAGGATAAGAAATATCAGGACGAGTGACAGCAAGATAAACAAGACACCCAACAAGATGGCGATAACGGGTGGGATCAGGAAGAGGATCACCATCAGTAGGACGAAACTTAACATTAAGCTCCATAGGAGTATCGACTGTGCGCTCATCCTGATGACCCACAAGTATAGGGGGTGTATCGTAGTATTTTCGATAAATAAGAGTGTCGAACCCAACGAGGAGCAGAAGGTGTTGACAAGCAGTTTCGATGAAGGATTCACTGTAAATGCTCACAAACAAGTATTCAGGGGGTTAAGATATAGCAGATGAATAAAGTATGAGTAAGTAAAATGCGAGAGAAATAATTGCAGCGAGTGGCCCAATCCTTTTTAGCACAAAGGACAAGCCGGTTTGTTTACTTATAATGACCAAACGTTCTTGAGGACACACGGGAATTTAGTCTAGTGCTTTCGCTTCATATAGCTGATTAATCTTCATTGTTTTGATAAGTGTTGTGTGGGTGAACCTATGCTAATGGACCGCCCTTCCTAGGACTAATACATACTTGTGATTATACCCCTTGCAAGCATCCGCAACTACAAGAAAGTAATTAAGATAATCTAACCACAGCCTTAAACTCTGAGAACCTGCTATCCCTCCTGCATCGATATACCAACGGGGGTTTAGGTTTCTGTCACTCCGGCAACCCCGCAATTGGCAAACGAATGCAAGATGTATTCCCCTAGGCCCGTAAAGGTGAAGTATCATGTAGTCGATGTTCACATGACACCACTAGAAGAATAACACCACAACTTAAATATCATAACATTGAATATTACTCAACCATAATTCACTACTCCCTCCGGTTCATATTAATTGACTCTAATATGGATGTATCTAGACACATTTTAGTTCTAGATATATCCATATTAAAGTCAATTAATATGAATCAGAGGGAGTACTAACATTTAGACTTCACCCATGTCCTCAAGAACTAAACGAACTACTCACGAGACATCATATGGAACATGATCAGAGGTGATATGATGATGAATAACAATCTGAACATAAACCTTGGTTCAATGGTTTTACTCAATAGCATCAATAACAAGTAGAAATCAATACCGGGAGAGTTTCCCCTATCAAACAATCAAGATCCAACCCTAATTGTTACAGCGGTGACGATGTGCAGCGGTGGAGATGGCGGTGATGATGATGTAGATGATGTCCAGCTCGATGACGGTGACGATGGCGTCGATTTCCCCCTCCGGGAGGGAATTTCCCCGGCAGATTTCAGCCTGCCGGAGAGCTCTTTTCTCTCTGGTGTTTTCCGCCCCGCAGAGGCGGCTGTGACTCTTCGCGACTATCCTCTGGAGCTTAGGTTTTCGGGACGAAGAAGTACGCGTAGGAGAGGAGGCCAGAGGGGGCTGTGGGCCCCCTCCCCACATGGCGGCGCGGCCAGGCCTGGGCCCGCGCCGGCCTATGGGGGCCCATGGCGGCCCTCCTCGGCTCCTCCTTTTGGCTATCTTCGTCTTCTGGAAAAATAGGATTTTCAGTATAATTTCCGTCAATTGTTGATCTTCCGAAATATTGCATTCTGATGGTGCTTTTTCCAGCAGAATCCTGACTCCGGTGCGCGATTCTCCAACAATCATGAAACATGCAAAATAGATGAAATAACATAAGTATCACCTCTAAATATGAAATATATCAATGAATAACAGTAAGTTATGATATAAAATAGTGATGCAAAATGGACGTATCAACTCCCCCAAGCTTAGACTTCGCTTGTCCCCGAGCGAGACCGAACTCGGTAAACAGGCCCACATGTTTATGGAGTGAAGAGTCGATAAATCAAATACGGACAAGAAGCATCATATTAATTCACACAAGACATTCTAGTGAACAACTTCCTCATATAATTCAACTTGAAACAAGTAGAAGGTAATCACAAATAAAGGTGCATAGGAAATCATAATTGGTGATGGAAAACTTCGTTCTTGGTTAGAGAACAATTAACAGATTGTACTTATCTATCGAGCAACGCTCTTATGTTAAAGCTTATATGGCACAACTTGCATACTCAATCATAATAATCTCCTCATAATCATTGATAACTTCCAAAGCTATATTCATTCAGATAAAACTTGTACTAAACAAGGAAGAGTAAAAGGCATGATTAAGTGGATCACAATATAAATGATTTCATCACAACAACTCAAATGCTTGCATAAGATGGAGGGAAATAGGTTTACTGACTCAACATAAAGTAAAAGACAGGCCCTTCGCAGAGGGAAGTAGGGATTAAATCATGTGCTAGAGCTTTTTCAGTTTTGAAATCATATAGAGAGCATAAAAGTAAAGTTTTGAGAGGTGTTTGTTGTTGTCAACGAATGGTAGTGGGTACTCTAACCCCCTTGCCAGACAAACTCTCGAAGAGCGGCTCCCATAAAATTTTATTTTTGGTTGACAATCCTTCGAACCTTTGCTTTCACAAACCATGGCTAACCGAATCCTCGGGTGCCTTCCAATCATTCTCATACCATGAAGGAGTGTCTTTTATTTTAGTTTTATTTAGATGACACTCCTCCCCACCTTTGCTTTCTCAAGCCATGGCTAACCGAATCCTCGGGTGCCATCCAACAATCACATACCATGGAGGAGTGTCTATTTGTATAATTATGAAAGTTAATTAATTGGGGCTGGGAACCCCATTGCCAGCTCTTTTTGCAAAATTATTGGATAAGTGGATGAAGCCACTAGTCCATTGGTGAAAGTTGCCCAACAAGATTGAAAGATAAAACACCACATACTTCCTCATGAGCTATAAAACATTGACACAAATAAGGGATGATAAATTTTGAATTGTTTAAAGGTAGCACACGAAGTATTTACTTGGAATGGCAGGAAATACCATGTAGTAGGTAGGTATGGTGGACACTGATGGCGTAGGTTTGGGTTAAAGTTTGGATGCACGAGAAGCATTCCCTCTCAGTACAGGTTTTTGGCTAGCAAGGTTGATTAGCAAGCATAAGAGTTGAGGGAAACAAACAAATATACATGTGATAGAAACAATCATGCATCTTCCTTGTAAGCACAACCAATTTTAACTTCAGAATAATAAGCTAAGAGCTAACAAGAAAGAAAGACAATGAAACAACTACATGTGTTTCTCTTTTCTACTTAAACCTCAAAGTGTTGTTGCTATTGACCAATGCTAAGTTTGCCAAAACCAAATAGATTTATTCAATGCTCCTAAAGTGATTCCAATACTAATAACAAGATCAATCATATAATAGAGATTGCAAACTAAAATAAGATGTGCAACATGTAAATGATAAGACTTCTCATTAATATTCCATAACGATAACTCACACCAAGGGATACATAGATAACCAACTAAAGAGAGATACTTCCACACTGCAACCCATCTTATATGATAACTTCCCTACTCATGATGTGACACTACTTGATAGTAAAAAGTAAAAGATAGTTATGATGTGATACCGCGGCACTCCCCCAAGCTTGGAACAAACCAAGGGGATGCCAATACCGATGATGAATTACTCCTTCGGCGGTGGTGGTGATGATGGGACGACCCTGATGGGAGTGAGGAACCTCTCTAGCATTCTTCGAAGTCAATGATTATCCTCTTGAAGTATCTCCACTTCCGTTCTCAGAGCACGGTATTGATCACAAAACTCATCGGTAACCCGTAAAGCTTCTTCCAAAATAGGGAAAGAGTCGAGGCTAGGAGCAGGTGGTAAGGGTCCCTGCAAGTTATGAGAAAAAGAATGTCGAGTGTCAACAGATCCCACCAAGATTTGCTTGCTTCCAACAGCTTGTTGCTCTCGTTCTGACGACATCTTCTTCACTTCTTCCTCCGAAAGCCCCTTGCCCTTGTTGTTGGAGGCCATGGTGCTTCTAGATCAAAGACAGATCCTGGCAGAAAACAGCTCGAAACAAAACACGTCGAGAATACGATATACGGACCTCCAGGGGTCCAGGGGATTATATAGAATAAATTTTCGCGACAAAAGGAAAGTACCAGGTCGAACCGGAGTCGGAGAGAGGCAACGAGGGACCCACCTCATAGGGCGGCGCGGCCAGGCTGGGGCCCGCGCCGGCCTATGGGGGCACGCCCTCGTGCGTCTCCTCCACTCCGTTTCGATCTCGTAATTTTACATATTTTCCAAAAAACAGCAAAAACATTGTTCGGAAAGTAAAACGCGGACTTTTTATTACCAGTACTGTTACCTATTCAAAGTCGAACTCTGCCAGACTGTCAATTTGACCTTTGATAAAAGCTTCCGGAGTTACCACTCGAATAACATCAACATCTTCATTATAAGAGTCTCCAGAGATATAATGCTTGAGTCTTTGTCCATTCACCACTTGTGTGGCATCGCCTTGGAGAGAACTAATTTTAACTGATCCTGAACGATACACCTCCACAATGACATATGGTCCTTCCCATTTTGAGAGTAATTTTCCTGCAAAGAATCTGAGACGAGACCGATACAATAGGACTTTATCCCCAACATTAAATTCTCTTTTGATAATTCTTCTATCATGCCATTTCTTAACTTTCTCTTTAAAGAGTTTAGCATTTTCATAAGCTTCACTCCTCCATTCATCTAGAGAACTCAATTGTAGCAATCTCTTCTTACCGGCAAGTTTAGGATCTTTATTTAGTTCTCTTACAGCCCAATAAGCTTTGTGCTCTAGTTCTAAAGGTAAATGACAAGCTTTCCCATAAACCATTTTATACGGTGACATACCCATGGGATTTTTATAAGCAGTTCTATAAGCCCATAGTGCTTCCTTCAATTTACTAGCCCAATTCTTTCTAGATTTATTAACAGTCTTTTGCAAGATAGATTTAATCTCTCTATTTGATAATTCTACTTGCCCACTAGTTTGAGGATGATAAGCGGAAGCAATTCTATGATTAATACCATATTTAGCAAGAGTTTTTCTAAAACCACCATGATAAAAATGAGAACCTCCATCACTCATAAGATATCTAGGAACTCCAAATCTAGGAAAAATCATATCTAAAAGCATTCTTAAAGAGGTCTCACCATCAGCACTTTTTGTGGGTATGGCTTCCACCCATTTAGTAACATAATCAACGGCAACAAGTATATGAGTGTTACCTTCTGAAGAGGGGAAAGGTCCCATGAAGTCAAATCCCCAACAATCAAATGGTTCAATAACAAGAGTATAATTCATAGGCATTTCATTGCGTCTGGAGATATTACCAACCCTTTGACATTCATCACAGAATAAAATAAACCTTCTTGCATCTTTGAAGAGAGTTGGCCAATAAAAACCTGATTGTAAAACCTTTTGCGCGGTTCTATCTCCGGTGTGATGTCCTCCATAAGAACTACCATGACATTTACTCAATATCTCTTGTTGTTCATATTCGGGAACACATCTTCGCAGAATACCATCCACTCCTTCTTTATCTAAGTGTGGGTCATCCCAAAAATAATGCCTCAAGTCATAAAAGAATTTCCTCCTTTGCTGGCTGAAAAGGTTGGAGGCAAGTACTTGGAAACAATAAAGTTAGCATAATCAGCATACCAAGGACTATCTCGCGAGCTCACCTTTATTACAGCCAATTGTTCATTTGGAAAACTATCATTAACAGGAACATGATCATAAGCAATATTTTCCAATCTAGACAAATTATCAGCAACAGGATTATCAGCACCTTTCCTATCTATAATATGCAAATCAAATTCTTGCAACAGAAGCACCCATCTAATAAGCCTTGGCTTAGCATCTTTGTTTTGCATTAGGTATCTAATTGCAGCATGATCAGTATGAATTGTAACTTTTGAATCAACAATATAGGATCTGAACTTGTCACAAGCAAAGACTACAGCTAACAATTATTTTTCAGTAGTAGCATAATTTCTTTGAGCAGCATCAAGGGTTTTCCTAGCATAATGAATAACATTCAATTTTTTATCTACTCGCTGTCCAAGAACAGCGCCTACAGCAAAATCACTAGCATCACACATAATTTCAAAAGGTAAGTTCCAATTAGGAGGTTCAACTATAGGAGCAGTTGTTAAGGCTTTCTTTAGAGTTTCAAAAGCTTCCTTACAATCATCATCAAAAACAAAAGGTGCATCTTTTTGAAGAAGATTAGTAAGAGGTTTTGAAATCTTAGAAAAGTCTTTAATAAACCTCCTATAAAACCCAGCATGACCAAGAACACTACGAATACCTTTAACATCCCTAGGATAGGGCATCTTCTCAATTGCTTCAACTTTAGCTCTATCAACTTCAATACCTCTCTCGGAAATTTTATGTCCCAATACAATTCCTTCATTAAACAAAAAGTGGCATTTCTCCCAATTAAGAACAAGGTTAGTTTCTTCACGCCTCTGCAAAACTTTATCAAGGTTTCGCAAGCAATTATCAAAAGAATTCCCATAGACAGAAAAATCATCCATGAATACCTCTACAATAATCTCGCAAAAGCCATGAAAAATAGCAGACATGCATCTTTGAAAAGTAGCAGGAGCATTACATAAACCAAAAGGCATACGTCTATAAGCATAAGTTCCATAGGGACAAGTGAAAGTGGTTTTCTCTTGATCCTTAGTTTTAACAGCAATTTGTGAAAACCCAGAATAACCATCAAGAAAGCAAAAATGAGTATTTTTAGACAACCTTTCTAACATTTGATCAATAAAAGGTAAAGGGTAATGATCTTTCTTAGTAACCTTATTAACTTTTCGATAATAAATGCACATTATATAGCCTACAACTACTCTTTGAGGGATGAGCTCATCATTATCATTAGGTACAACAGTCATTCCTCCTTTCTTAGGAACACAATGCACAGGACTAACCCATCTACTATCAGCAATAGGATATATAATACCAGCTTCAAGAAGTTTTAATACCTCATTCCTTACCACATCCTTCATCTTAGGAATTAGACGACGCTGATGTTCAACAATAGGCTTTGCATCATCTTCCATATTAATGGCATGTTGGCAAATAGAGGGAGAAATCCCCTTCAAGTCATCAAGAGTATAGCCAATAGCTCCTCGGTGTTTCTTCAATATTTCCAATAACCTTTCTTCCTCAATCTCTGAAAGCTTAGAACTAATAATAACAGGATATATTTTCTTATCATCAATATAAGCATATTTAAGATTATCAGGCAATGGTTTTAAATCAAAAACAGGATCTTCCTTTGGTGGTGGTGTTGTACCTAGATCTTCAACCGGTAAATCATGCTTAAGAATAGGTTGACGAAGGAAAATTACATCAAGCTCATTTCTTTCTTCCCTAAAGACTTCACTCTCACTATTCTCCAAATGTTGCTGCAAAGGATTACTAGGAGCAAGAGCAATAGATGCACATTGTTCAATTCTAAAATCATCATTAGGTAAATCAGCTTTATAAGGAGTTTTGGCAAATTTAGAGAAGTTAAACTCATAAGATTCACCAGCAAATTTAGTCACAATTTTCTCTTTCTTGTAATCTATAACAGCTCCACAAGTATTTAGAAAAGGTCTACCAAAAATGATAGGACAATGTTTACTAGCAGCAGAACCAAGTACCAAAAAGTCAGCAGGATATTTAATCTTACCACATAGAACTTCCACATCTCGAACAATACCAATTGGAGAGATAGTTTCTCTATTAGCTAGCCGAATAACCACGTCAATATCTTCAAGTTCACAAGAACCAATTTCATGCATGATTTCCGTGTAAAGCTCATAAGGAATAGCACTAATACTTGCACCAATATCACATAGACCATAATAACAATGATCACCAATTCTAACAGATAGCATAGGAACACTAGTTTTCCTAGACTTATTAGGATGCGAAACAATATTAGAAGCATCTTCACAGAAAGTAATATGACCATCTTCCACATTTTCAGTCACAAGATCTTTAACTATTGCAATAGCAGGTTCAACCTTTATTTGCTCTTCAGGTTCTATAGGTTTCTTTTCACTTTTATTAACAACACTATTTATAACAGAATACTCCTTCATTTTAGCAGGGAAATGAGTTTTTTCAATATAAGCTTCAGGAAGAACATGATCAACAGTTTCAATTACAACACATTTATTTATAGATGAATCAATTTTATCTTTATACAGTTCATGATACTTATCCAAATTCTTCTTAGGCAATTCATAATGAGAGGCTAAAGCTTTATAAAGATTTGCAACGACTTGAGAATCAAGACCATAAGTAACACTCATATTACGAAATTTATCAGTATCCATAAAAGCTTCAATGCATTTATAATCATAGTTTATACCTGACTCTCTATCTTTGTCATTCTCCCATCCTTCAGTATTCTCCTGAATCCTATCAAGAAGGTCCCTTTTAAACTCTTCTTTGTTGCGTGTAAATGATCCAGAACAAGAAGTATCCAGCAAGGTCTTATCTTGAAAAGAAAGTCTTGCATAGAAACTATCAATGATAATATTACCAGGAAGCTCATGAATGGGGCATTTGAGCATTAAAGACTTCAATCTCCCCCACGCTTGGGCAATACTCTCTCCATCATGAGGCCAGAAATTTTATATGCGGTTCCGGTCTTTGTGAATTTCACTTGGAGGATAGAATTTAGAATAAAATAGGGGCACAATATCATTCCATTCAAGAGAATCCCCATTCTTCAGTAATTTATACCAATGCGCCGCTTTACCCGACAGCGATATAGAGAATAGTTTCTTCCTAACTTTATCCATAGAAATACCTGCACACTTGAATAAACCGTATAATTCATGTAAGAACAGTAAATGATCACCAGGATGGACAGTTCCATCCCCTTCATAGCGGTTATCCACAACACGTTCAATAATTTTCATAGGTATTTTGTATGGAATCTCTTTCTCACCTGGCGCCTCATCCACTACCTTTGCAGTAGTAGTAGATTTTCCAAATAAAAATTCAAGAGAAGATCTCTCCATAATGAATTATAGCAGCAGGCAGAAATAAAATCAGCATGAACAGTAAAAGTTTCCCTTACCAATTCCACTTACCAATAGCGCTTCACTCCCCGGCAACGGCGGCAGAAAATAGTCTTGATGACCCACAAGTATAGGGGGTGTATCATAGTATTTTCGATAAATAAGAGTGTCGAACCCAACGAGGAGCAGAAGGTGTTGACAAGCAGTTTCGATGAAGGATTCACTGTAAATGCTCACAGACAAGTATTCAGGGGGTTTTGATATAGCAGATGAATAAAGTAAGAGTAAGTAAAATGCGAGAGAAATAATTGCAGCGAGTGGCCCAATCCTTTTTAGCACAAAGGACAAGCCGGTTTGTTTACTTATAATGACCAAACGTTCTTGAGGACACACGGGAATTTAGTCTAGTGCTTTCGCTTCATATAGCTGATTAATCTTCATTGTTTTGATAAGTGTTGTGTGGGTGAACCTATGCTAATGCACCGCCCTTCCTAGGACTAATACATACTTGTGATTATACCCCTTGCAAGCATCCGCAACTACAAGAAAGTAATTAAGATAATCTAACCACAGCCTTAAACTCTGAGATCCTGCTATCCCTCCTGCATCGATATACCAACGGGGGTTTAGGTTTCAGTCACTCCGGCAACCCCGCAATTGGCAAATGAATACAAGATATATTCCCCTAGGCCCATAAAGGTGAAGTATCATGTAGTCGACGTTCACATGACACCACTAGAAGAATAACACCACAACTTAAATATCATAACATTGAATATTACTCAACCATAATTCACTACTAACATTTAGACTTCACCCATGTCCTCAAGAACTAAACGAACTACTCACAAGACATCATATGGAACATGATCAGAGGTGATACGATGATGAATAACAATCTGAACATAAACCTTGGTTCAATGGTTTCACTCAATAGCATCAATAACAAGTAGAAATCAATACCGGGAGAGTTTCCCCTATCAAACAATCAAGATCCAACCCTAATTGTTACAGCGGTGACGATGTGCAGCGGTGGAGATGGCGGTGATGATGATGCAGATGATGGTGATGATGATGGAGATGATGTCCAGCTCGATGACGGTGACGATGGCGTCGATTTCCCCCTCCGGGAGGGAATTTCCCCGGCAGATTTCAGCCTGCCGGAGAGCTCTTTTCTCTCTGGTGTTTTCCGCCCCGCAGAGGCGGCTGTGACTCTTCACGACTATCCTCTGGAGCTTAGGTTTTCGGGACGAAGAAGTACGCGAAGGAGAGGAGGCCAGAGGGGGCTGTGGGCCCCCTCCCCACATGGCGGCGCGGCCAGGCCTGGGCCCGCGCCGGCCTATGGGGGGGCTCATGGCGGCCCTCCTCGGCTCCTCCTTTTGGCTATCTTCGTCTTCTGGAAAAATAGCATTTTCAGTATAATTTCCGTCAATTGTTGATCTTCCGAAATATTGCATTCTGACGGTGCTTTTTCCAGCAGAATCCTGACTCCGGTGCGCGATTCTCCAACAATCATGAAACATGCAAAATAGATGAATTAACATAAGTATCACCTCTAAATATGAAATATATCAATGAATAACAGTAAGTTATGATATAAAATAGTGATGCAAAATGGACGTATCACATCCCCAAGAGCAGCACGAGCAAGAAGATCCTGAATGTACTTTTCCTGAGAGATAGAAAAGCCATCAGAAGTGGAGGAAACCTCAATGCCAAGAAAATAGCAAAGAGGACCAAGATCAGTCATAAGAAACTGATCACGAAGACTAGGAGAGAAACCAGCAGCAGTCACGACAGAGGCGAAGAAGAAGAGTACGTCCACGAGGAGAAGTGTGAACGAAAAGTGCTGGATCATGAAAACTAGGAGAGAAACCAGCAGCAGTCACGACAGAGGCGAAGCGCTCAAACCAGGCACGAGGGGCCTGTTTGAGACCATAGAGAGAACGTCGAAGACGACAAACCATCCCATCGGGAACAGAATACCCAGGAGGAGGCTGCATGTAAACCTCCTCACTCAACTCGCCATCAAGAAAAGCATTCTGAACATCAAGCTGGAGACAGACCAGCGGCAAACAGAAGCAACATCAAGAAGGGTACACACAGTAGTCATATGAGCTACAGGGGCAAAAGTCTCATCATAGTCACGGCCGTGCTCCTGCTGAAAACCACGAGCCACAAGACGCGCTTTATAGCGCTCAAGAGATCCATCAGAGCGAGTCTTAATTTTATAGACTCACTTACACGTGATGGGACGAACACCAGAAGGAGGAGAAACAAGATCCCAAGTGCCAGTGCGCTCAAGCGCAGCGATCTCCTCAGCCATGGCAAGCTGCCATTCAGGATGACGCTCGGCATCCCGATAAGAAGTCGGCTCGGAAACGACAGAGAGACCATACTGACTAGGAGAGTAACGAACTGGAGCACGACGCTGACGAACAGGCTGGGAAGGGGGAAGCTCATCTGTAGAAGACAAGTCATCAGAAGAAGAGGAAGAAGGGACAACATCGGAAGGAGCCGAAGCCGGAGAACGAGGAGTACTAGGTGGACTAGACGAACGAGAGGATGGCGCCGAAGGGGGCGCATCAGAAGTAGGAGGGAGGGGAGGAGGGACAGCAGGGGGTGCATCCGGAAAAAGAAGAAAAGAGATATCATCCACCGGGTAAATACCCGAGGTGGGGCGAGGATAGAAGGGACGCGTCTCATCAAATGTGATGTCACGAGAGATGCGCATCCGACGACCAACGGGGTCCCAACAGCGATAGCCCTTATGCTCATCACTGTATCCGAGAAAAACACACTCAACAGACTGAGCGGTCAGTTTTGTGCGTTCGCGAGGAGGCAGAAGGACATAGCAGACGCAACCAAAAGAACAGAGAGTCGAGTAGTCTGGAGAAACACCAGAGAGACGCTCGAGAGGTATGCCACCCTGTAGAGCAGCGGAAGGCTGAATGTTAATGAGGTGGGCCGATGTAGCGACAGCCTCAGCCCAGAAATGTGGCGGAAGAGAAGAGGCAATCATCATAGCACGGGTGGTCTCAAGAAGATGACGATGCTTATGCTCGGCGACGCCATTTTGAGCATGCGTGCCGGGACAAGAAAACTGAGCAAGGGTGCCCTCCTCAGCAAGGACACCACGAAGGTGCTGAGAGATATACTCACCAGCAGAATCAGCACGGAACACGCGAATGGGTGAGGAATACTGAGTGCGGACCATGGCCGCAAAACGCTGATAAATAGAGAGCACCTCACTGCGAGAACGCATGAAAAACACCCAGGTGTACTGTGAAAAATCATCAATGAATAAGATATAGTATCGATGGCCCCCTTTTGAAGCGAAGGGAGCCGGACCCCAAACATCTGAATGGACTAAATCGAACGGTCGCTGAGAGACAGACACACTAGTAGGATAGGGAAGCTGAATCTGTTTGCCTAACCTACAACACTGACAGTGTAACGACCCATCTCCAGAGACAGACCCCAGAAGGCCACGATGAACCAAAGACGACAGGCGAGAGTCACAAAGGTGACCAAGACGATGATGCCACTGCTGAAAAGAGCCGGTGACAAAGGCAACAACCGGAGGAGAACTGGCAGATGAAGTGGCAGCGGAAGGAACACGAAGCCATTCTAACTCCCAAAGCCCCGGAGACTGACGGCTACGAGGGCCAGCTCCAACCAGGGCCTGTGTGCGACGATCCTGAACCGCACAAGACTCAGCGTCAAGAATGATGCGACAACCAGAATCGGTGAGCTGGCTAGCAGAGAAAAGATTCATCTGAAGGCGAGGAACATGAGAAACATCAGGGATAGAGAAAGAGGGAGTAGAAAGGGTGCCTGTACTAGTAACAGGAATAGAGGTACCATCAGCCGTGACAACACGGACAGGAGAAATAAGAGACCGAAGAGCAGACAGAATAGAAGACTCAGAGGTCATATGAAAGGAAGCTCCAGAATCCAGATACCACGGGGACGTACCTGACTGTGTAGAAAGTGGTGGTCGCGCAGTGCCAGAAGAGCCAGTCACAGAACCAGCAGCGCCCGGCGAGGAAGAGTCTGGAGTAGCGAGCAGACCACGAAGACCCCTGAGAATGTCCTTATCAGAGAGTGCAACTGCAGAAGATCCTGAAGAGCCAGCCTGCTGACGATCCTAGAACTGCTGACGTAAACTGGGATCCCGCGTCCAGCAAGTGGAGGAAGTGTGGCCAACCTTGCCACAGTAGGTGCAATGAGGACGAGGGCGGAGACTCGGACCGCGAGGCTGCTGACGTAAACTGGAATCCCAAGCATCAAGCATGCGGTGAAGCTGCGCTATCTCATGCGCAGAGAGGGGCACGACTGGAGAGGTCGACGTACAATCAGGGGCCGAAGAGGAGCTATCACCCACACGCACAGAGGCCACCAAAAGGGGCGATGGAGAACAACACGCCGATGAAGACAGAGTCGGCAAAGCACGGTTATAACCACGTGAAGAGGCCGCGAAAGTCGATGTAGAACGGCAGGCCGACGTAGACAGAGCCGACGAAGTGCGGTCATAACCACGGGAAGAGGCCGCAAAAGTCGATGTAGAGCGGCGGGCCGACGTAGACGAAGTCGGCGAAGAGGCAGAGCCGCATGAAGAGGCCGCAAAAGTCGGTGAAGCGCGGGCAGAGCCGCGTGAAGAGGCCGCAAACGGCGACGAAGAATGGCTAGCCGTCATACACGGAGGCAACGGACAAATACCAAGTACCGAAGGGAGGCCCAAAGATAAAGCGGGATCAGCAGAAGAAGACATCGGGTAACAACAGCCGACGACAGTTTTTTTTTCCTTTTTTTTTGTTTTTTTTCCTTATTTTTTTTGTAGATCGAAGTCAACTCACAGAGGACAACCAGGGGAGATCGGCAAGGGAGAAGGCTAGCAGATTGGAAGCCACGGGCCAGCACGGAGCGGATCAACCAGGGGAGATCAAGGGGAGATCGACCAGGGAGATCAATTAGCAGCCATGGGCCAGCACGGAGCGGATCGGCCAGCACGGAGCGGATCGGCCGGCAGCTAGGGAAATCGCGCGGAAGCAGAGATCGGGCGGGGCGGGCGGCCCGAGAAGAAAACGCGCGCACGCCCGGGAAGAAGAAAAGGCCGACGCGGAGCGGATCGGCCGGGGGAGACGGACACCACAGAGACGGCCGGGGAGATGGCCGGACGGAGAGCGGCGGACGAAGAGCGGCAACTACGGTCGGGACAACGTACAAACTAGGACCAAGTTTTGCTCTGATACCATGTTAAGGCAATATGCTTGATGTATTACCAAGGGGCCAAAGGCCACAATATATAGTACATGTACAGGTGCACATATGCAGAAAGCCCCCTAACATATGGGAAAACTACAATAGACAGATATATACATCTAACAGCGCCCAACGTCGAGGAGTACGGCTGCGCGGTCACCAGGGCCATCGCCTCGGGTGCTGAGGGCCTCGCCAAGGGGATCATCTGGTGTGGGGTCATGACGGTGGAGAGGCTCCACTGGGGGAACGAGGTCCTCAGGAAGAGGATCCAGCCTGGGGACACTGACGCCGAGGTCACCCCCGAGATGCTGAAGCGAATCAAAAGGTATTGCTGACTTCCTCACTTCTTGTAGTGCCATTATGGGTATATCAGTGTTCTGTAGTGTCATTTCAGTTGAGTTAGTAAACCTTATGATGATTAGGGGCAATATCTGCAATTTATCCATGTAATCATGCTGGCAATTACATGTATTTTACTAGTCTTGTTGTCTGGCTTCCCTGTTCCTTGGTTTCATATCTATGTCATGTATAGGAAGAATTTCAGCAACAACAGAAACATGTTAGTGCTCAGAGTACTAGATGTACTTCATTATCTAGGTTCAGATTCTTAGGAGAAGAGTGAGAGCCCAAGGAACCATGAGTTTGGTCAAATGTCTGAATTAGTTGATGCACCTTTGTTTAAGAGTAATAGTACAGTGCTTAACATCTGAACTTTGTGGTTCCTAACAAAGCCTAGCACATTCACACTAAAAAGTTTAATCTGTCAAATTGTTTCTTTATTTCTGTATGCGTCTTATCTATACCCCAATTTTCAAAATAGAAGTATTTGCCTCTTTCCCAGTTTCAAATTATATATGATAGCCCTGGTGATAATGTATATAAGATTATAAGGTGCCCCCAAATTCGAAATTGGAGCTTTGTAATCTTTGACTATGACTGGTGGAAAAAGGGCCTTTGGTCGCGGTTCGCAACTGCCATTAGTCGTGGTTGCGCAACCGCGACCAAAGTAGCGCGACTAAAGGCCCCCCCCTTTAGTCGCGGTTCCTTACGAACCGCGACTAAAGGCCCGTCCACGTGGGCCGCAGGCGAGCGCCAGGGCGGAGGACCTTTAGTCGCGGTTCTTCTGGCCAACCGCGACTAAAGGCCTCCGCAGGGTTTAGGGTTTAGCCCCCCTCCCCCTAAATCTGGTTTCTTTTTAATTTGTATTGTTTTATTTCTTTTGGGTTTTAATTTTGAAGGAGTTTCACATATTCTACGGCACTACATACATGCATATGAATGTACAATTTCAAACAAATTTGAAATTAGAACCAAAAAGAATTCAAGAGGAATATACAATATATATTCAATATCGGATGACCATATACAATTTTGAACAAGTTTCCATCCATAATTTAGTGCATATGAAGTTCTACGTCATCGTAATGGTGTTCTCCTCTAGGATCGATGACTTCCCTCGCCAACCATCCAGCTAGTTCCTCTTGAAGTGGTCGGAAGCGAGCTTCTGGACTAAGCGTCTTCCGGAGGTTATTCCTCAGGATGTTGTTCTCACACTGCTGGTCCCGCTCATTGCAGTATCTCCGGATCCTCTTACAAACATAGTATCCACATAGATTGGTCCCCGGTGGCTGAATATCCCCAGTCGTCCGCACTGCCATTTTAAAATGTAGCTCTTTTTTGAATTCACCGACCTTTTGATCTACGAACCGTCTCCAAACCCTACGAGGCAAAGAAAATTAAATGAACAAGAGAGTTATTAATTAGTTACTTGATATTAGGAAATGATGAACGAAATAGGCCGATCGATATAGAGTGCAAATGAATGAAAATAATTACTTTTGCATCATTTTTCTCATGTCGGCCCAAAGCGCCGGATCCATATTCAGAGAGTCGTGGACGAGAACTGTGGAGGTGTGAAATTGAATTACCATAAGAATCCAGTGGAACCTGCGGACACGATACATGCACAGTCATGCATAACTCATCGATTAGCCACATACCATGCATGGAGTAAATAAAAGAGAATGTGCTCAAGACAGAAACACTCACCCAAAATGGTAAGGAAATAGAATATCACTTTTGAGTTTCTGTTTTCTAAAAAACCGCCACAGGTCATCCTCCACGTCGGCGGGGTGGTGTTCTAACACATATGAATTAACGATTTGTGGGTCAATGAACCCAACATCATGGATGTTCCTTATTCGCATTTCCCGCTTCTTCATTCTGCATAATAGCGTACACAACAAGATAGTTAGGACAATATATATATATATATATAGTGCAGGCAATGAACGAGATGGGGTAGAAATTAATAAATCACTTACAGAACGTAGCAACTGATGATAGATTTGTCGAGCTCGCGCAGATTGAACAGCTGGAACAATTCACTCCGATGAATTGTTATATAGTAATGTTTGAAGTGATGCTCATATCTAACTTCCGCATAAATATAGTCTTTGGCGTTTTTAAGTTTTATGTAACCCTTGTACCAATTTAGCAGACCTTTCATTTGTCGAGGTAGATCCTCTTCCTGCGCAGGCTCGACGAGAGGGCCATTCTTCACATATGTAAATACTACGTCCTTCATTGGCGCCTCATCAAGGCCTAACAGTGCACGAAGAGTGATACCTAAGTCGGCCGCTTGTTCTCTGGCACTCGTTACAGTCAATCCATGTGTTGCCGCAGCTGCTATGATATCGGGGGCATCCGGACCGGCGGCTTGCACTATGAGCGGGGCGATCGATTGTTTACTTTGTTCCCCGAGCTGGGCAACTTCTTTCCCCCTTTCTAATTTTTTCTCGGCCTCCTCCAAGGCTTTCTTCTCCGCCAACTCTTGGTTCCTTTTGAACGCGAGTGCTTGCCTACGAAGTTCACGTAAATAGTCGTCAGGCAGATTCTTCGCGGCTTGGGACGGTGTGTTCAAAAATGACTTAGCCCAGCTCTTTTCCTTGTCAGAAAATACTTGCTTGGGCTCGGGCTCTCTTTTCTTCTTGCAGTCCGCCTTCCATTTCTCATAATCAGCAGCCGCGTGTGCGTCGACTTCCTCGGCACTACGTTCCCAAGGCCTTGTGGGGAGAGTCTTCAGTGATGGCTCTGGTATCTTTGTGGTTCTAGGTACATAAGGGTCCGGGTTAATAACCCAGGACTGCTTCTGCTTCTTCGCCGGAGGTGGATTGGGGGGCGGTGTCTGATCACCCGCCGGACGAGGACTGGGGGGCGGCGTCTGCTTACCCGCCGGAGGTGAATTGGGGGGCGGCGTCGGCTGACGTGAAGGAGGTGTAGGTGAAGCACCACCACTACCACCGCCACCGCCACCGCCACCGCCGCCACCACCACCACCGTAGGGGGGTGGACTTGTTGGCGCCTCGCCTGGAAACTTGATAAACTTCTTCTGCCATAGAATGAACTGGCGCTTGACATCTCCAAGTCTTCTCGCCCCTTCAGGTGTAGCAATGTCAATGTCCAGGTCCTCAAACCCTTGGACTATCTCCTCCACCGTGACACGAGCATAGCCATCTTGAATGGGGTTGTTGTGGTGGAGTGCTCCAGGTGGTAAAGCACTGCCGATGGCTACCTTCATGGACATGTTCCCGATAGGATAATACAGATGACATGCTTTCATCTCCTTTATATCGTCCACGGGGTAGCGAGGAGGCTCCGGTGCAGTAATTTCGACCACCAGAGGCTCCGGTGCAGTAATTTCGATCGTCGGTGCACCAGCCGGTGAGGCCTCCGTGGAAGCCACGCTGCTTCTTCTCCGCTGCTGGCTTCCGAGATCCATTGGATGATCTTCATGTGTCGCGCCCGAGCTGCATCTCTTTCGGCTACTAGTACACTCACGGTTTTCTTCATCACATCCATTTCCGTTACCAACTGCGCCACAACATCTGCATCCCGATCCATCTTTCTCTTACGGCTTCTGTAACCGTACGGGTCATCGTTCTGGGGGAACCCTACTTTCCACGGAATGGGCCCCATGCCTCGTACACGTCCTCCGTGTTCAGGATTCCCGAGGGCTTTTGTCAGGGCGTCGTTCTCTCTGTTGAACTTGATCCTCCCCTCTTGAGCATCCCTCATTGCCTCAATAAGCTTTTGGGTGGGTTTAATTATTTTGCCTTGATAAACACATTCCCCTGTCTCCGGGTTCAGCGATCCCCCATGCCCGTACCACCAGCTTTTGGCCCTTGGGTCCCATCCCTCCGTACCTGGACGGATTCCTCGCGCCCTCAGCTCGTTCTCCATCTTCTCCCACCTAGGCTGCCAAAAGCGAT
Source organism: Lolium perenne (assembly GCF_019359855.2). NCBI lineage: Eukaryota > Viridiplantae > Streptophyta > Magnoliopsida > Poales > Poaceae > Lolium > Lolium perenne. The sequence continues at coordinate 225,195,309 of NC_067250.2, forward strand.
ACCCTCCTGGCCCCATAATATGATTGTACTCCTTCTTGGCCGCATTCTCCTTATTTTTTTTCGATATTTCAAGGAACTGCTCCGATTTCTTTTGCTTCACAAATTCTGGCCAATCATGTTGCAGTTTCTCATATTGTCCTTTGAAATCCGGAGTCTTGCCCTGCTTGACAAAGTCATGGGCTAGATTTTGCTTGTATTTCCGGAATGCGTTGGACATCTTAGAAAGAGCGAACTGTTTGACTAGCTTGCACCTCTCCTTGTTTTCCTGAATCTTGTTACCCTTCTCATCGTATTTGCGGTATTCCGGAGGTAGAACGAAATGTTCCATAAGCTTGTTGAAGCAATCTTTTTTTGTTCTCTTATCGACAAAAGTGAAACCAAGACGTGCCTTCTTTGGCTCATTCCACTCCTGGACGGTGATCGAGACGTTGTCTCTAACAACGGCTCCGCATTGGCTGATAAACTTGGTGGCGTTCTTGCTGGGCTCCAGCGGCCTGCCGGTTGCTTCCTCGACAACCTCGATGGTGCATGTTTCGTTTGGTTTCATCGTCTTGGTTGCGCCACGCTTTGACGACGTACTCGATTTTTTCGACGATCCGGCCGAGGGCTAAAATAAGAAAGAGAGTTAGTTTGTTCAAATCAGTTAGTTTGTATCACCAGAGGCTCAATGTATATATATACCTCGGCGCCGGAGGTGGTTGCTACTTCCAATTGAAGATCGTCGTTTATCGACGTTTCTTCGGCATCATCTTGCTGACGGCGCCCTTCATCTTCACCCTCAAGGTTCAGATAAGAAGAGATATCATCTTCTTCTTGTCCGGTCGGCACATATAGAATATCGCCTTTTATGATGCCGAACATATGGTCTTCAAGGTCCGGATCATAGTTGTCCAGAATCGGGTCAGCTCTATCGTCCGCCATATGTCAGTCCTGAAAACATGTAGTCAAAACAAATTAATTGTGTATATGCCAGCATTATCACATCTCTTCTACATATAAAGAGAGAGGGCGATGAGGGAGGCGAGAGGGGGGACGCTGACATAGGCATCCCAAATGGGCCTGCCGAAGATGGTACCCGGGGTTTACTGGAAGCCCAATACCCGAAGAATAAGAAGATTCGGGAGCCCAAGATTTACTAAGGAAAGATAGAGTTGTAATAGGAAGTGTTGTTTGTGATCTGGCGGGATGAGTTAGAAACCGTCCCGGACTATGTAAACTTGTATAGCACGGATCCCTCGGCTCCACCTCATATATAAGGGGGAGTCGAGGGACAAAGAATCAATCGAATCATTGTCTGCAAACTCTAGTTTTCATAGTCGTCGAGTACTTTTCGGCTGAAACCTTCGAGATCTACTTGCCCTCTACTTCTAACTAAACCCTAGCCTACAATCCATAGGCATTGACAAGTTAATCCCTTGTCAATTGGCGCCGTCTGTGGGAATTAGAGGCGTAAGGAGCTGATCTCGATGGCACGCTCAAGATCTTCGACATCGTCAACCGCAAGCAACACAATGGATCGAGGTAAACAGATCGCTACTGGTCTTGTCGATTTTGTTCCTCACCCACCCTCCCGTTTGGATGCATATGCGTATCTGGCGGAGCCCATGGAGATGACGTTCGGAAGGTTCCACTTTCGCGTCGAGAAGGAAGGATCGTATCGTGTCGAAATTCCGATTTCGTCGGGATCATCAGTGGCCGATTCCGATTTTTCAAGCTATGCATCGTCAAACGAGTCAGGAGAAGAAGAAACCTCGGCGACACGCTACGTCAGTATCAGAGCAAGAGAGAAACTCGCCAAGATCTTCAACGACATATCGTTTGAGTCATCTGCGGACTCGTATATAAGCGATGGCTCAAGCGATGTCGACAGTCATGACTTCATCGACAAATCTCTCACAGTGGGCAAGGTCCTCATCAATCTCAACGATGATGTCACCAAACCCAACATAGATCTGAGTACAAGGTATCACCAGATTTACGCCATTGAAGGTCAAGAGGAGACATCTGAGGCTTTCGACAGTTTGGGAAATCCATACGTCGATCCCTCCAATCTGCGACAAGGCTTGGGCAACAAATACGTCGGGCCAGAGCCGCGAGATAGAGTTCAACTTTCACAAGCAGCGTGGGACAGAGCTGCGAGAGCTATGAACGGCACAGAACCAATGGCTACCACAGCCACACCAGAAGAATTGCAAGCATATCAATATAGGCTCGCACGAGCTGCCAGGGAATTGGAAAAACAGACAGCTGAGTTGAACAGGAGAAAGGAGGCAGCTTCTGCATCCAGCAGGAGAAGGGCAGATCTAAGTCGACAATCTAGAACTACGGGTGATAGCCATCGGGAGGCGCGGAACAGAGCAAGATCAAGGCTGCAACACATACCCGAGGCAGAAAGAGAACACTTGGTTCAAAACCTCGACATGTCCTTTATGTCGATAGATACAAGAGGAAACATCATCCCTAAGACACCAGAGGCTGGGTATATGGCGACACATGCTTTTATCCTTGCATCTAAACCACCTCCGGGTGACCCAAGGGAAACACTGTACAATATGGCGGTAGCAGGAGTTGGAGCTATGGGGACAGCGTTTATATCAACGCCTCCCGAAGGAGTGGCAAGGCAAAATAGTCCGCGACCCACAGCAGCAACAGCGGCAAGATCGAAGGGCCAAGTGGAGCAAGAGACACAGCAGCACAAGCAAGAGTCGACAGAGCGCGGCAAAACAGAAGGGATCATCGGCAATCCCCAGAACTCAACGACGAAGATATGTGCGGCTTACCATGCTTCACGAGGAGAGTCCGAAAAACGCGAGTCCCCTCAGGATTCAAGTTACCCGATAATTTCAAGAAATTCGACGGCCTTCAAGATCCAGAGGATTGGCTAGTCGACTATCTGGAGACGGTGAAGGCTGACGGGAGGAACTAGGGCAACAGCCATGCAAAGCATCCAGGTGCACCCGAGTGGTGCCGCACGATCATGGATAAAGAAACTCGCTCCAGATCCATCGACAGCTGGGAAAGTTTCGAGGACGTGTTCGTCAAGAACTTCAGATCCACGTGCAAAAAACCCGCATCGTTAGAGGAGTTGAGGAGCGTGTCGACAAAAGCCGATGAGCCAATGAGAAAGTACATCCGTAGGTGGAATATCATCAAAAACTCGGCAGAAAACATATCCGACGAGAGAGCAATAGATGCGTTTGTCGCAGAGTCGTGCGTGGAGACTTTGTCGAGGATTTGGGAAGGACCAATCCAAGGACAAAGTATCCGCGTTAATGGAGATAGCAAATAAATGGGCAGATGGAGAAGACGCTGTCCACAACAAACGACACAGTGTCGCCGAGAGGAGGACCGTGGTCGAAACTATCAACCGAGGCGAAGATGTCCTCGGACGTACCAGAACTACGACGCCCCAGGACAAATTTCGGCAGGTTTTCGGACAAATACAGGAGGCAACAGAGATGATTACCAGAGAAGCAGTGAACAGCGAGGTGATAATAGGGATGATTCACGCAACAGGCAAAATAGTGGGCCGAGGTTTCCAAGACCTTTCGTGTCCCCGAGGAAATGCTGAACGGACCGTGCCAGATGCACTTCTTCCCTCGACAGCAACGGGAAAAGACAGTCGGGGCACCTGCAGAAGACTGTCGAAATTTTCAGCAATGTTCAGATACGCAGAAAATGCTCACGCTCGAGCAGCAGAGAAACCCTCGGGAGCCTAGGAGCGAGGTTCATCTCCCGCCACCTCCCGCGATTACAGAGGACAATCGACACCAGCTAAGAATAGCGGCAGCACCTGCACCACCACCCTATGTTGATCCTAATTCCAACGGAGCAGTGTTGATGATTCAGAAGGGAAGGCCGTCCAATAGAGCTCAAAAAGTAATCTCACGACAGGTGTTTATGGCAGAGAAAATGCCTCCACCAACAGTTGAGTACCTTAATTGGTCGGGACAAGATATCGGCTTCACAATAGCGGATCATCCGCAGCAAGTTCCTCGACCAGGGCAGTCGGCACTTATTCTGCCAGCAGTTATCGCAGGATTTGATGTCTCTCGAGTGTTCATAGACGGCGGCAGCAGCTTGAACCTCATGTATGCAGATACATTGAGGAAGATGAACATATCCTTAGCAAACTTGAAACCAACAGACACAAGGTTCCACGGCATTACACCAGAGAAACCAAGTTATCCATTGGGAAAAATCAATCTCGATGTTCAATTTGGGACCCGAGAAAATTATAGAATCGAGAAGCTCGAATTTGAAGTCGTGGATTTTCCATCACAATACCACGCTCTGTTGGGACGACCAGCATATGCTAGATTTATGGCAGTACCACACTATACATACCTGTTGTGGAGGTTGCCCGGACCAAGAGGACCAATCACGAGTCAAGGGAAGCTTTGCCTTAGCCGATAAGTGCGACAAGGATTTTCACAAGTTGGCAGAAACTTTCGGGATGCAAGCCGAGTACTTGGCGTCAAAAAGCATGACTGATTACGACGCATCTTGCGTACGCTGGAAGGCCAAATAAAGAATCAACTTTCAACACAGAGAAAAATTCTAAGGAGGTGCAGATTCACCCGACAGATCCAAAAAAGACGACATCTATCGCAAACGATATGGATATCGCATAGGAAAGCGCGCTCGTCAAGTTCCTCCGTGAGAACTGGAAAATCTTTGCATGGTGTCCAGCTGACATGCCAGGAGTACCTGTGGAACTTGCCGAGCACCACCTAAATTTGTATCCAAACAGTAAACCAATCAGACAACCTTTGCGGCGTTTTTCGGAACCAAACCGCAAAGCCATGCTTTCAGAAATAAATCGACTCGAAGAAGCTGGTTTTATCAGAGAAATATCTACAGAAGCCACATGGGTAGCTAACCCAGTGATGGTGCCGAAGAAAAACACGACAGTCCTTCGCATGTGCGTCGACTTTACGTGTCTCAATAAACATTGTCCTAAGGATCACTTTCCCCTCCCAAGGATCGATCAAATTATCGACTCCACGGCAGGTTGCGAACGTCTTTCCTTCTTGGATGCATACTCTGGTTATAACCAGATCAGATTAAAAGAAGATGATGAAGCCAAGACAGCGTTTATTACACCTTACGGCGTGTTTTGCTACAAAACAATGCCCTTTGGTCTAAAAAATGCGGGAGCAACATATCGTAGGATGATGCGAAGTGTTTAGCAACACAGATCGGGAAAACGTGCAAGTATACATCGATGATGTCGTCATAACATCAAAAAAGGGGACAACATTGATCGAGGATCTCAAAGAAACTTTTGACAACCTCGACAAATTCTGCCTCAAACTGACCCCGACGAAGTGTTCGTTTGGCGTCCCAGCGGGAGAACTTCGGGGTTTCTAGTTTCGGCAAGAGGGATTGAAGCAAATCCCGACAAAATACAAGCCATAGTAACAATGAGAAACCCAACAAAGATTAAAGAAATTCACCAGCTAAGTCCGCGAGTCGCAGCTTTGAGCAGGTTCGTCGCCAGGTTAGGAGAAAAAGCGTTACCATTTTATGCGCTGATAAAACAAGGAGATAAATTCCAGTGGAACGAAGAGGCCGACAGAGCTTTCGAGGATCTGAAGCGAAAAATCTCGACACCACCAATCCTGGTGGCTCCAAAGGAAAAGGAACCTCTCCTGCTGTATATTGCAGCCACGCCCCAAGTGGTTAGCACAGTATTAGTTGTCGAAAGAGAGGAAGAAGGGAAAATCCATGGAGTGCAGCGGCCAGTATACTTCGTGAGCGAAGTCTTGTCACCTTCAAAACAAAGGTACCCTCAGTACCAAAAACTAGCATATGGAGTGTTCACGACAGCACGAAAATTGCGCCACTATTTTTCGGCACACCCGATCATAGTGGTCAATGAAGCTCCCTTATCAAATATACTGAATAACCCAGAAGCTACGGGTCGTGTTTCCCTTTGGGGAATAGAACTTTCCCCTCGAGACATCACGTATGAAAAAAGAAAAGCAATAAAGTCGCAAATACTGCCAGACTTCATCGCAGAATGGATGGAGTTGCAAAATACAGGACCTCCAGATTTATCGAGAACTTGGACCATGAACTTTGATGGGTCCAAGAGACTAGAAGGAGCTGGCGCAGGAGTAGTACTCATATCACCTGAAGGCGACAAATTAAAGTACATCCTCCGGATGACGTTCCTTAACGCATCTAACAATGAAGCAGAATATGAGGCTCTCATACACGGGATGAAGATGGCAAAAGCCTGCGGAGCAACTCGATTAAAAATCTTTGGCGACTCACAGTTGGTGGCTCAGCAAGTTATGAACCAATGTGATGCAATCAATGATAGCATGATGGCATACAAGGAGGTGTACAACGAGCTTGAGAAGTTATTCGATGGATGCGAAGTAAATCATATTAGCAGGTTGAGCAATGACGAAGCCGACGTTCTTGCAAACATCGGGTCACAGTGCCTTCCAATCCCGCCAGGTGTATTCTGGGAAGAGATAACAGAGAGATCCACTAAGCCAACAAAGTCAAAAAAGAAGGAGAAGAAACCCTCGGGGGCTGCCAAGGAAAAGCAAGAGGACGAAGAAGAAGATCAGGACTTGGTCATGGTGATACAGATACCGTGGATGCAGCCGTACATATCATACATCATGAGGAAAGAAATACCCGATGATCCAGTTGAAGCAAGGCGAGTAATTCGACGCTCCAAAGCTTTTACGGTGGTCAAGGGAGAATTGTATAAGCGAAGTATTTCAGGCGTTTTGCAAAGGTGCGTTACACCCGAAGAAGGAAGAATAATCCTGAAGGATGTACACGAAGGAATATGTGGCCACCACGCAAGTAGTCGAGCTATCGCAGCCAAGGTTTTTCGGGCAGGATTCTACTGGTTGACAGCAATCGAGGACGCCAAGGACATAGTAAGAACTTGCGACGCATGTCAAAGGTTCGCCGCAAAACCTCACTCTCCAGCAGCAGAGCTAGCACCAATACCATTGTCTTGGCCCTTTGCTCAATGGGGACTTGATATGGTGGGTAAGTTACACAAATCCTGGCCAGGAGGAAAGGAGTACATGCTAGTAGCTGTCGATAAGTTTGCAAAGTGGATAGAAGCGAAGCCGATAAATTCACCAGATGGAGCATCCGCAGTAAAATTCGTAAAAGGCCTCGTCTTCAGATTTGGAGTGCCCCACAAAGATCGTCACGGACAACGGCAGCAACTTCACATCCCATGAATTCAAAGATTATTGCGAAGAGGTGGGTATTAAGCTGAACTTTGCGTCAGTCGCACATCCTCAAACCAATGGGCAAGTCGAGAAAGCCAATGGCATCATCTGCAATGGTATTAAGAAACGCTTGTTAGGACCACTGGAAAAAGCTCGACATACCTGGCCAGAAGAACTACCAAGCGTGTTGTGGAGCATCCGAACAACACCAAACACAGCAACGCAGGAAACTCCGTTTTTCCTGGTTCATGGAGCAGAGGCAGTACTACCAATTGAGATAGAGCACAACTCTCCACGTGTCGCTGAATATGATGAAGAAACGTCGAGAAGAGTGCTAGAAGACGACGTCGACGCACTTGATGAAGCTCGAGATGAAGTATTATCTCGGGTAACCAAATATCAACATGACTTGAAGAATTACCACAGTCGACGTTTGCGGCCAAGATCTTTTCAGGTGGGAGACCTAGTTCTTCGGCTCACGCAAAAAAGTCATGAAAAACTCGAGTCACCATGGCTTGGCCCTTACATTGTCACGGAAGTAATTGGAGGAGGAGCATACAGAATAAAGGACAAGAAGACAGGGGTGGAGGAGCCAAACCCCTGGAACGTGGCGCAACTTAGGCGTTTTTACGCCTAGAGTCAAAATATAGTCTTTGTAAAGCTTCAATGTACTGAAACGCCCGCGAGTTTTCAGACGCACTCTTTTCCTTTTTCGGGGCACCGAGTGGGGCCGGAGAAGGTTTTTAATGAGGCGGGCTCGCGGTGCTGCAATATAATAAAGATAGTGACAATATAACTTTTCTTCCTTATCGACATGACCAAAGTCTTCGCTCCGACGAATTTCAATATAGTTCATCGACAAAAGGAAAAACTTGCCTTGGTATTCAAATACCTCGTGAGTCAACAAAAATACAAAATAGTGCTCAATAAAAAGCTTGGGGGCTCATATTCGCCTTAAATATATAAATGCCTTGGTTCAAAACCTCGCAAATATACAAATATAGTAAAGAGTCACCGAAACACTCGGGGGCTAAACAAACAGAGAAATATAATGATTGCTTTACAATATAGTCATGGATTACAAAGAAAAAATATCTACAAGAAGAAACTAACTAGTCTTGATTCAATATGTCATCAAGAGTAACCCTGTTTTCCTCAGGAGCAGCACCAAGAAAATCGGCATAATGGCCATCGGCAAAAAAGTCGGCATCCATCCGAAGTAGGTCCTCAATCATTTCTTCGGCTATAGGCGTAACCTTCGTGTTAATCCTGTCAACACCAACTCTCCGCCGTTTTACTTTTTGGTGAACCTTCTCGACAACCTGGGTAAGGTCAAGCTTCGAGTGGCAGATTTGGAGCATGATAAGAGCAAATCTGGCACCAGCTACTAGTTGAGCTTTGACAAAATCATGGATACTGCGAGCATCCTTGAACCTTTCCATCAATTCAGGAAGAGTTTTTGGTTGGACGTTGCGAGGAAACATGGAGTTGTAAACCATGGACAAGGTCTTGGTACAGAAGTCGAGGAAATCGCGAGTTTGAGAGGCGCGATCTTGAAATCTGACAATTTGGCGGGTCCTTTCCGGGGTAGCCCAAAACAAAGAACCATGGTCCAAGGAGAGATTAACAAGGAGGGTTGTCCTAGCATTCACCCTCTCTTCCTCGGCAGCAGCATCAGTAAAGGCACCTATCAAAACAAAGAAGTGGAAACCTTTAAAAGACAGTAGCATGAAGATGGAAGATATCAGAGGATGAAATAGACATACCCGACATATCTGCACTGGCTTCATTCATTAATTCGAGCATGAAATTTTCTCGAATAGTCGCCTTTTCAGCATCGGAAGCAGCAATTTCCTTAGCAGCTACGGCCTCGCGAGCTTGTTGAAGAGCAATTTTTTCGGCTTCAGATGACTTACGAGATTGCTCCATCATCACAAGTGTTTGCTTCTTCGCATACTGAAGTTGTTGCCGAAGTTCATCCAGTTCTTGCGACAAGGTATCGTCGACAGGAGCGGTATCACCAAAAGCTTTCCTCGCGCGGGAAGAAGAAGGCGAAACATTGGAAGGAGCAGAAGATGGAGTATAGTTATCAAATATCAACTGAAAAATAAACAAGACAACATCAAATAACAAGCAAAGATAGAAGTCTTCATTAATCTCTTGGAATAATTACAAGGGCATTACAGTGGAGTTAAGAAAGTACGTGTCGCCAAATGACTACTTTGGCGACAGAAGCAAAAGAAACAGAAAGAAAAACAGAGGCATGCAACTAGACCTCCGGCCTCGAGGAGCTAGGAGTTGAAGCTGGCTTGATCCCCGCATACGCCAAGATCTTCTTCGTGTTGGGCTTGGCCGCCTTGATCAGCGACCTCCATCTTGATCGCTCTATCTGACTGGTGTCGCCAACCTTCATCCAATCAAGCGTCTGTTGGCTGTCAGCAACCAGGGCAACAGTACTCTCGACAGCAACCTTCATATTCTCCTGACGCATCTTCAATCCCAGGTCTTCCGAAGCATGAAACATCTTGGCGAGGTTAAGGAAAGTTGCGGGTTCTTCTTTCTTCGGGAAGAAATAAGGGAACAACGCTGACAATCCTGCATTAGCATTTGCCACGCCTTCACGAATTTCGCGCCCGTGAAACTCCAGAAGAGAAAGTGCGTCAAGGAGAGGATCGTTGACAGGATTATCCAGATCAAAATCCTGGTTTGTTTGGGCTGCCACACGAGACAAGACATCAGTCAACAACCAAGAAACAGGAAGTGCAGTAAAATAAAAGGGATTGATAATATTACTCAGAGTACGTCGACTTTGCGACTTCAAACGCTTGAGGATTCCTTCGTCACGAGAAGCTTGTGCAGCTTTGTGCTCATCCAAGGCAGCTGTCGCATCCTCAAGTTTCTTCTGCAGTTCCTCGACACCAGCAGCTTTCGCCTTAGCTTCATCAGCTTCGACCTTGGCTTTGCTAGCAGCGAGTTCAGCTTTCTTGCGAGCCGCCTCACTTTGCTCAAGTTTTTGAGCCAGTGCGTCGGCGCGTTCGTTAGCCTCTGCAAGTTTCTCTGTCGAGATATGGAAAAAAGAGAGAAGAAAGATCAAAAAATCGCGGCAAGTAACAGGAGTGACAAATTAAGGAAAAACGACAAGTATGAAAGTCGTTACCTTCGGCTCTATTAGCATATTCACGGTACCCAATAAATTGGGAACCGATGCGGAGAAGATCCTTGATCATAGGCTGTTCAACGTGAACACAGTAAGAGAAACATCGGCATAAAAAAAAAAAAAAAAAATAATAAAAAAAAAAGATGTGAAGAAACAAAATAAAGAAAATATAGATGTCGACAAACTTACATCATCTAGGAGAGGGGGCGACGAACTGCCCAACTGAGGGGCAGGATCAACAATATTTTCAATCCGTGCCCTTTTTGGTGAAGGGGCACGGGGGCTCGAAGGAGTAGATGTATCAACATTTTGCTGAGGAGGCGACGATTCCTCCCCTTCAACTGGTTTTTCTGAAATAACTAAAGTATGTGACGTGCTCGTTCGAGCAGCCACATCTAAAGTTGGTGTTTCTTCATCATCACTGTGACAAAATAGTGGCAGCATAAAAGCAAGGCAAAATAAAATTCTTCAAATAAAAAAGGAAAAGAGCAAGGAACCTACGAGCTGATGATACTCTCGATGTATGGATCATAAGCTGCTTTTCGAGGTGCAGGAGCAGTTTCTTCGGGTTTCGAGGTCCCGGAATCTTCGGCATTGCTCCTTTTCCTTTTGCTCTTCGGAGAAACAGCAGGAGGAGGAGATTGTGCTGATGTTGTATCTTCGCAGGCAGCATCCTTCTCGGTAGATCCCGCAGATTTTCGAGAATCTGCGGGTTCATTCACAAAAGAGGGGTCTCCTGGTTGACATCATCGACAACGGCTCTTTCTTCGACCTCTCCATCCTCAGGAAGAGGAGGAAGGGAAGCCATAGTAGGATGATTCTACAAAGAAATAGTGACAAAAGAGAATAAGTGAGATACCACTGCAAAAAAGATACGAGGAACAGTTCAAAACAAGATAAAACTTCGAGAAGAGAAAATACCTCGGGAAGAGGATTGGAAGCACCGTATGGTTCCACTCGACGGGAGGAGGGAATAGGATCCTTCTTGCCTAATCGAGAAATTCTTCGAACCAATTTTTCCAAGTCCTTTACGTAAAGATCACTGGAGATTCTGTTGGCGTCATTTTCACCGTAATACGTCCAAAGGGGATTTTTGCGAGCCTGAAGAGGCTGCACTCTAATCCTAAGGAAGTAGGCAGTAATTTGAACACCAGATAGCTCTTTGCCTCGAGTGTTTTGAAGATGACGGATACGAGCCATGAGTGCCTCTCGTCGCTTTTTCTCTTCTTCAGAAGCTTCGGCATCCCAGGAACGGCGACGCTGAATCCTGGCACTTCCGTCGAAAGGAACTATGTTGTGCTCCACAGAATTGGCGCTTTCTTCGTGGATGTAGAGCCACTTTTTGCGCCATCCTTGGACAGAATCAGGAAACTTGACGTCGAAATAATCGACATCAGTCCGAACACAGATAACAACGCCACCTATGTTATAAGTGACGTTGTGGGAGCCATTACGGCGGAGGCAGAAAATGCGCTTCCACAGAGCCCAATTGGGAGTGATTCCGAGGAAGCATTCGCAAAGTGTGATAAAAATAGAAATGTGAAGGATGGAATTGGGAGTCAACTGGTGCAGTTGAATCCCGTAAACAAAAAGAAGGCCGCGGAGGAAATCGTGGATTGGGGTTGAAAGGCCGCGGATCAGGTGATCAACAAAACTAACCCGATACTCCATTGGAGGCTTGGGGTAGCTTTCTTCGCTAGGAAAGCGGATGGCGTCCTCCTTCGTCATGAGGCCGAGCCTCTTCAGCGTGTTGATGTCTTGATTGGAGATTTTGGATCTCTCCCACTCAAGATCCTCGGCGGCCATCTTGGATTCCGGCGTGCTGTGGCGAGTCAGACGCGTGCGCGGTGGCATCAACGGCAGTGGGCAGAGCAATGTATGTACGTACGGAAGATTGGAGAGAGTTGGGCGCAGGGGAAGTTTTGCGAAGAGGAACAGGTGAGCGGCGCAAGCGAGGGGATGAACGAAGGTTGAAGAAGGGTTTATATAAGATTCGGGTGAAGCAGTCTGCCGTTGGATGAAGAAATCGTGTGGTGAGGATGGATCTTCTAGACACAAGGGCAAAAGAGTATTTTTACTGAAATAGGCGTTACCGTACGTGCGCCAGGAAAAGCGGAGGACGTGTGTCCACTACTTGCACGACGTGTCAACGTAGTCGAAGCAATGGACCCACAGGGCAGAAAAATCACGACTATTCGAGGAGGATGAAGTAAATTTGATTAAGGGAAGTATGTCGACAAGAAAAACGGCGACGTAAAGAATTATTCAATACCTCGGGAACCTTTGGTCAAATACAAGTTTTTGCCCAAATGCTCGGGGGCTACTTGAGAAAAAGTAAATTTTCGAGTATGATAAATATAGAAATTGCGGGAGCCTACAACCAAGCACAAGTCCTTGGCTGTAGCCTCGGGGGCTACTCCCATCGAGAACGCTGTTCGCGCACCCGAGAGATAAAAAAAAAAGAAGAGAGAGAAGAAGAAAGAGATCATATTGGGAAGTAATGAAAATATAGCGACAAGGTGGACTAAAATGTTGAGCCTACAACCAAGCACAAGTTCTTGGTTGTAGCCTCGGGGGCTACTCCCATCGGGAACGCTGTTCGCGTGCCCGATGAAATTAACAAAAATAGAAAAACAAGAGAGTATATTTCGAGTTATAATTAACTCTACATATACTCCCATCGGGAGAACAATATAAGTCATATATGACTCGATAAAATGTGCCATTCCAACAGCCGGAAAAGCACTCGACAATATATTCTCAGAACGCCGAAGTTGCGATCAATTTCTGAATGCCGCAAAATTTGCGAAGGTAAGACCCCAGATCCGTTCTGCTGGGCGTGGCATCGCCAAAGACTGCGCTCTGCTACTTTTATCCGTATCAACAGATACGAAGAAAAATCCTAACGGACGCGTTAGGTACCCGATAAATTTGACTGGGACTCGACAGAATGGTAAGACCTTAAGCGGCACCTGTCGACGTTTACACCAGTATCCCGAGATCATGTCCGGGGACGTGATTTTGAAGTAGGTTTTTGCGGATTGCCACTAGAGCAGTTAACTAGTACCTGATCCGTCAGATGAACTAGCCCCAATTACCAGTATCCCTGTACAATATAGAATTTTATGTGAAGAAATATAAAAGGTTAAAGCTTTCGAGTAAAAATAAACAATGGAGATTTTCCCTGACTCTACGATTCAAGCAAAATCTCGGGGGCTACTGACATAGGCATCCCAAATGGGCCTGCCGAAGATGGTACCCGGGGTTTACTGGAAGCCCAATACCCGAAGAATAAGAAGATTCGGGAGCCCAAGATTTACTAAGGAAAGATAGAGTTGTAATAGGAAGTGTTGTTTGTGATCTGGCGGGATGAGTTAGAAACCGTCCCGGACTATGTAAACTTGTATAGCACGGATCCCTCGGCTCCACCTCATATATAAGGGGGAGTCGAGGGACAAAGAATCAATCGAATCATTGTCTGCAAACTCTAGTTTTCATAGTCGTCGAGTACTTTTCGGCTGAAACCTTCGAGATCTACTTGCCCTCTACTTCTAACTAAACCCTAGCCTACAATCCATAGGCATTGACAAGTTAATCCCTTGTCAGACGCAGTGACCGCGTGACCGAGAGACCGGTGGCGGTGGCGAAAGGGGGGACGCAGTGACCGCGTGACCGAGAGACCGGTGGCGGTGGCGAAAGGGGGGACGCAGTGACCGCGTGACCGAGAGTCCGGTGTGGCGGTGACCGAGAGGGCGGTGGCGGTGCCGAGGACACATAACCCTCGCCGCCCCCTCTCGATCCCAAAATAAAATAATTCTTGTTAATTAAGTTAAAAAATTTGTTAAGTTAAAATTTTGATCATTAAGTCTAAATTTTGTTAAGTAAAATTTTGATCATTAAGTCTAAATTTTGTTAAGTAAATTTTAGTTACATTATACTATTACATGTGTAAATTTTTGTTAACCTAACACATTTTTGTTAAGTAAATTTTTGTTATGTCAAAATTTCGAGGGAGTACAAAATTATATACATTATACTATATATTACATATTTGTTAAATTTTGTTAAGTCAAAATTTTAGTTTACAATTTTAATTAACAACAAGATATTTCGTTTAAGTCAAATTTTAATTTTTTTTACATAATCTTTTTTAAGTCAAATTTTAGTTTACAATTTTAATTAACAAAAACAAAAAAAAACAAAAAAAAAATGAGAGAGAGATCGAGGCAGGGGCGCCATGTGTACTTGCGCGCCCCGCCCTCTCTCTCCCGCGGCGGTGGGCGGCGTCGGTTCGAGCCGGCCGGCGCGCGCGTGGTGTGCGGCGGCGTGTGCGCGGCGGCGCGGAGATTGAGGCGACGACCGGAGAGGCGCGCGTTCGCGGCGCGCGGAGAGATCGTCGACGTACGGGCGGGCGCCGGCGCGTGGGGGCAGCGAGGTCGCTTCGAGGGCGGCGGCGGCGGCGGCGGCGGTGGTCGCCGAGGGCGGCGGCGGCGGCGGTCGGCGACGTGCAGAGGCAGCGGGGGCAGCTCGACGGCGTCGGCGAGCAGCGAGCAGGGGCGCGAGACTCCACGTATCGACGGAGAAGACGAGTACCGAACAGCCGTCTGCGGCACGCGGTATTTATACCGTCGGGGCTTTAGTCGCGGTTGGGGTCACCAACCGCGACTAAAGGCTACCCTTTAGTCGCGGTTGGTGACCCCAACCGCGACTAAAGCATTTTTCGCCCCATTTTCGGTTTCCCGCGGAAAACGACCTTTAGTCGGCCTTTTTCGAAATTATTTCGTTTTCTAAATGTGAAAAATAAAACTAATTCATGTCTAAATGTGAAAAATACAAATAATATATCAAAAAATTCAGAAAAATAAAACTAATTCATTTCAAAATATTAAAAATACAAATAATATATCAAAAAATTCAGAAAAAAAACTAATTCAATTCAAAATCTTAAAAATACAAATAATATATCAAAAAATTCAGAAAAATAAAACTAATTCAATTCAAAATCTTAAAAATAGAAATAATATATCAAAAAATTCAGAAAAATAAAACTAATTCAATTCAAAATATTAAAAATACAAATTATATATCAAAAAAATCAGAAAAATAAAACTAATTCATTTCAATATGTTAAAAATACAAATAATATATCAAAAAATTCAGAAAAATAAAACTAATTCAATTCAAAATGTTTAAAATACATATAATATATCAAAAAATTCATAAAAATAAAACTAATTCAATTCAAAATCTTAAAAATACAAATAATATATCAAAAAATTCAGAAAAATAAAACTAATTCAATTCAAAATTTTAAAAATACAAATTATCAAAAATTCATAAAAATAAAACTAATTCAATTCAAAAGTTCGTTGGCCCCCTCTTCCCGCCTCTTTCCGCCGACCCCCTCTTCCCTCCTCGTCTTCCCGCCATTTCTTCCCTGTCTTCCCGCCTCTTTCTTCCCGCCAATTGTTTCCCGCCAATTTCTTCCGGCCTCTTTCTTCCCGCCAATTTTTTCCGCCAATTTCTTCCCGCCACTTTCTCCCGCCTCTTTCTTCCCGCCTCTGTCTTCCCGCTCCCATTTTTCCCGCCATTTGTCACTACATATAGGTAGCCCGGCTTGGCCAGCATTATCACATCTCTACAATCTCTCATCACTCTCTCATGGCTTCCACCGCACCCACTCTAACCTACCGGCGGGTGGAGGAGCTTTGCGCCTCGAACTACCCTTGCCCTCCGGCTACCGCGTCTCGCCGGCCGGAGCCTAAGCGCCGGCGGCGTGCCGGTCCCTCCCGTCCCTCGAGTACCGCGCGCCGGGCGGCCATCACGAACCACTACTACCTCGACCTCACGCCGGAGCAGCGGATGAATCCCCGCCGGCATCCCGATAACCAGCATACTTGGGACGCCTTCTTCATCAATCGGCGTGAGAGGGCGCTCGCCGTGTATGAGGAGGACGGTCCGCCTCCCGGAAACTTCCACGAGGCCGGCCGTCGGCTATGGTGGTACGGCCGAACTCTGCAGAGCGTCATGGACTACATCACGGCCGGCGATATCCCCGCCTGCGCTACCCTCGATTCGAGCCACGAGCGCCGCCCGACGACGGCGACGACAGCGACGACGACGCCGGCAACTTAGAAGGCGACGACTACCAGTACAACGGTGGCGGCTATGAAGACTACGAGTATGCATATTATACGCCTAGGCAGGAGTATGACTAAATCACTCCAAATTTCATGTATGCAGGAGTATGACTTAGTCACTCCAAATTTCCTGTATGCAGGAGTATGACTTAGTCACTCCAAATTTCATGTATGCAGGAGTATGACTTAGTCACTCCAAATTTCATGTATCATCAGTGCTATCTCGAGTCAATTGAATCATTCGAAAATGGACACCAAACACATCACGGGTAATATAATTCACATGATTCAGTCAACAAAGTTTGGTACAATAAATTATTACACATCATTTCTTCCCTTGTGTCCCTGCTTGCTTACGATTGTGCCGTATCCATGGAGCATCCTCATCATTTAACTTAATGCTTGGGTCGGTGTTCACTTTGAAGGGCGGAATTTCAGCAAACATATTATAATCTTCGACATGTCTGTCTTGTCCTCCACTCCCACGATGTTTCTTTTCCACCGAAAGAACAATGTGGCGCTTTGGATCATCGCATGATGTACTGATCGTTTTCTTATCTTTCCGTTTCCTCGGTTTGCTACTCATGTCCTTCACATAGAAAACCTGAGCGACATCTTTCGCTAGGACGAATGGTTCGTCAAGGTAACCAAGATTGTTGAAATCCACCATTGTTATTCCGTATTGCTGGTCCACCTTTACCCCACCTCCTGTTAGCTTGAACCATTTGCACCGGAACAAAGGGACCCTAAAGGAGGGTCCATAGTCAAGTTCCCATATCTCCTCTATGTAACCATAATATGTGACCTTTTGCCCATTCTCGGTTGCTGCATCAAAGCGGACACCACTGTTTTGGTTGGTGCTCTTTTTATCTTGGGCGATCGTGTAAAATGTATTCCCATTTATCTCGTACCCTTGGAAAGTCGTTATAGTCGAAGATGGTGTCTTGGCCAACATGTACAGCTGATCTACAACATGATCGTCACTCATTAAATGTTTTCTCAACCAACTTCCGAAAGTCTCCATGTGGGCCTTCCTAATCCAGGATTCAGGCTTCTCAGGGTTGTCCGAGCGTAAAATATTCTTGTGTTTCTCAAAGTACGGAGCCACCAAGCTGGAATTGGTCGAACTGTGTGGTGTGCTTCGATCGGAGAATGGCCATCCATACATATCGTTGATTTCCTTCCGATCGTGCCTTTTCCACTTAGTCTCCCCTCGTGCCGCGATTGAGGAAGACCAATCGGCTTAAGGTCAGGAACAAAGTCAACACAAAACTCAATTACCTCCTCATTTCCATAGCCCTTGGCGATGCTTCCTTCTGGCCTAGCACGGTTACGAACATATTTCTTTAATATTCCCATGAACCTCTCGAAGGGGAACATATTGTGTAGAAATACAGGACCGAGAATGGAAATCTCATCGACTAGGTGAACCAGGAGGTGCGTCATAATATTGAAGAAGGATGGCGGGAACACCAACTCGAAACTGACAAGACATTGGATCACATCGTTCAGAACCGTGGTAGAACTTCTAGATTGATTACCTTCTGAGAGATTGCATTGAGGAATGCACATAGCTTCACAATGGCTACTCGAACATTTTCCGGTAGGAGCCCCCTCAAAGCAATCGGAAGCAATTGCGTCATAATCACGTGGCAGTCGTGAGACTTCAGGTTTTGGAACTTTTTCTCCGCCATGTTTATTATTCCCTTTATATTGGACGAGAATCCTGACGGGACCTTCATACTACTCAGGCATTCAAAAAAGATGACCTTCTCTTCTTTGGTCAGAGCGTAGCTGGCATGACCTTGAAACCGTTCCGGATGCCGATCATCAGGGTCTTTCAAACTTTGCTGGTCCTGCCGTGCTTCCTTTGTATCATTTGACTTCCCATACACGCCCAAGAAGCTTAGGATGTTCACGCAAATATTCTTCGTAACGTGCATCACGTCGATTGCAGAGCGGACTTCTAGGACTTTCCAATATTCTAGCTCCCAGAATATAGATTTCTTCTTCCACATGGCTACGTGCCCGTCAGCTCCCTTCGGAACTGATTGTCCGCCAGGACCCTTTCCAAAGATGACTTTCAAATCCTTGACCATATCAAATACCTCAGCACCAGTGTGTTCCGCAGGCTTCGGCCGGTGATCTGCCTTGCCGTTGTAATGCTTGCCTTTCTTTCTTACTGGATGACCTTTCGGAAGAAATCGACGATGCCCAAGGTACACGTTCTTCTTACAATTTGGCAAATGTACACTTTCAGTCTCATGTAAGCAGTGCGTGCATGCATTGTATCCTTTATTTGACAGTCCCGAAAGGTTACTAAGAGCAGGCCAATCGTTGATGGTTACGAAAAGCAACGCTCGTAGGTCAAATTCCTCTTCTTTGTGCTCATCCCACACACGGACACCAGGTCTGCCCCACAGCTGTAAAAGTTCATCAACTAATGGCCTTAGGTACACATCGATGTCGTTGCCGGGTTGCTTCGGACCTTGGATGAGCACTGGCATCATAATGAACTTCCGCTTCATGCACAACCAAGGAGGAAGGTTGTAGATGCATAGAGTCACGGGCCAGGTACTATGGCTGGAGCTCTGCTCGCCAAAAGGATTCATGCCATCCGTACTTAGACCAAATCTTATGTTCCTTGCGTCAGCTGCAAAATCTTTGAACTCTCTGTCGATCTTTCTCCATTGCGTTCCATCTGCGGGGTGTCTCAACTCCCCGTCCGACTTACGGTCCTCTTTGTGCCATCGCAACAACTTGGCATGCTCTTTGTTCCTGAACAGACGTTTCAACCGTGGTATTATAGGAGCATACCACATCACCTTGGCGGGAACCCTCTTCCCCGGGTTTCGGCCCTCAACATCGTCACCAGGGTCATCGCCTCGATCTTATAACGCAATGCGGTGCATACCGGGCATTCATTCAAATTCTCGTATTCACCGCGGTAGAGGATGCGATCGTTGATGCATGCATGTGTCTTCGTAACCTCTAAACCTAGAGGGCAGACAACCTTCTTTGCTTCGTACGCATCGGCGGGTAACTCGTTATTCTTTGGAAACATATTCTTCAACATTTTCAGCAAGTTTTCAAATGCCGAGTCAGCTACACCTGCCTGTGCCTTCCATTTCAGCAAATCCAGTGTGCAGCCCAGCTTTTTCAGACCATCATCGCATCCGGGTACAGCGCCTTCCTGTGATCCTCTAACATGCGATCCAAATTCTCCCTCTCTTTTTCAGTTTCGCAGCGTCTCCGTGCATCAGCAATGGTCCGACCAAGATCATCAACGGGATCATCACGTGCCTCTTCTTCACCTTCCCCTTCACCTTCCCCTTCACCTTCAGCATCCTCCATGAAAGTATCACCGAAATGAGCAAGATAGCTTTCATCGATGAAATCATCCCCTTCTTCATCTTCTTCCATTATAACCCCTCTTTCTCCATGCTTGGTCCAACAATTATAGCTTGGCATGAAACCGTGCCGAAGCAGGTGCATGTGAACATCTCTTGAGGAAGAGTAACCCTTCTGATTCTTACAGTTAACACATGGACAGATAACAAAACCCCCCTGCTTGTTCGCATTAGCCACTACGAGGAAATCTTTCAAACCCGTACTGAACTCGCCGGAGAGTCGGTTACCGTACATCCATTGTCGATTCATCTGCATTATTATAATATAAAATATATAATTAACCATCATGCATTTGTTAAACTAACTAGCTACAAACAATATAAATTAAACAATGAACTACACACACATGCATATTTTATCAACGACACATCAAAGGTTCAAGTTGCTAACCGCGATCGAGGAGGAAAAAATAAATGAGAAAGCTCAAGTGTGGCTCCAACACTTCATATCATGTTTGTTTCATGCTCTTGGGGCATTTCATCAAACACCTTATGTGCATAAGAGGAACCAAAAGCAAACCTAACACCCACTTGTGAAGTTTGTGAAGAGAATGGCTCCAAATGGCTAAGTGTTGGCTGCTGGATGGGTATATATAGGGGAGGGGCTTTAGTCCCGGTTGGCCTGGCCAACCGCGACTAAAGGCCTTCGGGCACCTTTAGTCGCGGTTGGCCAGGCCAACCGCGACTAAAGACCCCCACGTGCACCGGCTGGCCACCGAGCGCCCTGGGCCCAGGCCTTTGGTCGCGGTTCGCCTCCCGAACCGCGACTAAAGGTCCCATTAGTCGCGGTTCCTATAGCTTCGCGACTTATGGGGCTCACCGGAAGCCTGTTTTTCTACCAGTGTATCAATCTTTCCGACAATATATATGACTGTTGACAGTAAAGTGGCACTAATGTCTCAAACTTGAAAGTAGTATATGTTCGTACTGTTTTAGTTATGTGGTGAAATATGGTGAAACAAACTAATGGTAAACACACTGTTTTAGAGACCATGCCAAACAAACCGTGCTAATTACTGATTGCACCGTTTCCTAATTTGCTTAAAATATGGAAACAAACTTAGGATGATATGTGGGGCTGGGGGAAGTGGTATTTCCTTGTCATATTCCTGGTTCTGCTTTATCCAAGTATTCTGCTGTATTTGTTTATGCTAGTATGAACATTATACCATTATTATGTCCTACTATTTGGGTGGAGATTTTTGGCTCTTGGGCTCGAGTGACCTACTATTTGGACATTTATGAGTTTCAAAAGACACTTTCCGCTACTGTTTGTGCTACATTATATTTCGTGTTGCTATTGTTTACTCCGATTCAGGCACTAGGAATGAATATTGCATTCATTCGAGCATAATAGTTCACCATGTTACCCTTCCTATCCTACTTTTATGTTAGAGTTATCTCAACAGTATATTTCATTTACTTGTTACCCTTCGTGTTGCTATTTCGCTTATTTTATTCTCTTCTGTGATATTAAGGTGTACAGTTGACAGCAACCCACAGTGGTGTTGCACATATATTCTTGAGGCATCTGATCCCTTATTTGTGGAAATTGGGAAGTCTTTTATTACAAATCAAAGGTAGGATGTCTTACTTAAAACTGAACTCCAATATTATGATGCATGGTATTTTGATCGAGACCTACAGTAAATAGTCTTTGAGAATTATTATCATGAACATTGGCTGCCTAAAATATGGTCTTAGTTTGACCTCGCTTCTGAAGAGTTTTTGATATAACGATCTCTGAAAAGCATTCGAGTATCCATCTACTGCTTCTCCAGTCTTCATAGTTTGTTGGGCCTATTTTGACGATTTGTGCGGTAGGATATCCTGGGATTTGTGTGGTAGCAAAGAATTTCAGTTGATTGCCTTTGCTTTGAAAGAGCATGAAAGGAATGTTTTTTCTTCATCTATATGTTTGTGTTGCGTCTCATCTAGATGCTACTCATGCATAATTATTTGAATCTGGTTCATGTTTATTTTGTGGTTGTAGTTCTTAACTATTGAAAAACTTTGTTGGTATTTTGTGGTATGCCTTTGGCATGCTCTCGAAGTTTTTTGTTGTTGCATGATACTTTCTGAGGTATGTTTCTGTTTGCTTCTGGTAACTGTCCTTTTATCTTTAGGTCTGTACTTCTAAAATGATATTGAGTGACCGAGGTTGATTTCGAAGATTATGTCTCTAGGCCCGGATAAAATCAGCATGTTATGTGATTGTCTGGATATGTTTGATTGAAGATTTTGTAAGTTAGATTGTCTGGATATGTCATTGTGTCTTGTAACGATGAGATAATGTTGAGATTTGCCTTTATAGTGTACTGCTGGATATGTTGGTTGCAGACCATGTTAAGATTTGCCTTTATAGTGTACTATTGCATATGTTGGATTTGCAGAACATGTTCAGATTTACCTTTATTTGTGCTGCTGGAAAATGTTGCTTGCAGAACATGTTGGTACTTGCCATTGCAGTGTATTATTTGTTGTAGAACATGTTGTAATATGCTGGAACATATTGCTTGCATAATTGTCATTAGTTGGAAACTGTTTGCTGCAGAAATGTGCCTCTAGGTCCATTTAGAAGCACTAGATTCTGCCTTGAATTCTATTTGCTGGCATTTATAAAAATGCCTTGGTTACAAATTCCTGGCACTTTTTAAAGTGCCTAAGAAGGAAATAGTGGCAGATTCAAAAATAGCCTGCATTTGTATTTGCTGGCACTTTAAATATGTGCCAGCAAAATTCTATGGCGGTGTCAACACCCGGATTTTTAGGTCCAGATGCCTATTATGCCATACATCGCAATCCCAGGAATATTGTTGTTGCGAGACATAATAGTTGAATATCATAGAGTCATCATTTATTACAACACATAATCCTCTTACAAAGGTGGATCACCTGATCCAATATTACAATAATAGTTGATCTATCGATCAACGAACATCACAAATAGCGGAAGCGAAGTAGTAGTGGCTATCTAATCCACAGGCCAACGCTTGACGTCAGGAGTAGTCCTAGTTGTCGTAGACGTGCTGCTGTCCATCTTCCTTGTACTGCGGTTCTCCTTCAAAGTCTGGCCATTTGAATAGCCAGGGACAAAGCCATGAGTACTTTTAAAGTACTCGCAAACTAGTACTAAGGTAAGTACTTATCAATTTTAGTAAGGGGTGCTAAGCTCTAAGTTTATTTCCATAAAGCCAATTTTAGTTCACAAACATTTAGTAAAAGCCTCCTCATTTGCTAACTAATTCAAGTGGGAACATTAGTGTCATTCCCACAACTCTGTTGTGATTCAAGCCAAAGTCAACATTCACCTCTCAAATGCAAAATCACAAGTCATATGTCACATTTTTGAAAATGGTCTGATGATGGAACAGTATGGCCTTTCCAACCGTCCTTAACCGTGGACGCGGCTATTCGAATAGGTTTACACTCTGCAGAGGTTGTACGCTTGTGCCACAACTTTTGATTACATCCGTCAGGGGTAACCCTGAATAATCGTAACTCAGTACGCGGATCATCAACCATAACCTTTCACTTACATATCCTAGTATAGGCACCTCTCCCCATGAGCTTGGCCTCCCAGTGAAGACCAACTGTCAACCTGGGAACTGCACAGGGCTTGGGCCGGACATTCACCTCATCTTTAACGTCGTTTCTTTTGTTGTGGAGGCAGCTTTCGGCATAACCCCGATGACGCTTGTTTTAGAGGGAACCCATACTAAGACACATAAACTTCCAGTTAAGCCCTACCCATAATCAGGTATTGTGGGGGTACTTGTAAATTGGAATGGTATCGCATCCGAACCCAACCATCAGTTTTGGTAAAATTCACCAAGTCATTCACCAGTCATATTCACCTTCAAAATCTTTCAATAGAATGACTCATCATTCCAAGGTTTTCAAAGTCATTTCACACACACAAGTTCCCATCTAGAATAGCCAATTTAATTTAGCACTAGCATCTAGGTATGAGGGGTGCTAAGTAATTTGCTTTGCTTCTAGGCTAACTTTGATACTCTTGTACTAATCCAAGACTAATCAAGTGCATCATAAATCAAAAAGTACTTTGATAAAACAAAAGTAAATAAAGCTTGTAAAGTGAAACTGGGAAATAGGATCATAAGCATAAAGTAGATGGGATAAGGCCTTGCTCATGGTGAGCTTTGCACTTTGCAAGAGTATTATCTTGCAAGAATATTAGCTTGCCTTGGTTGGTGTATTGATCAAGATGTTCCTCCTTCTTCTCCGTAGATGTTCTCGTCGTCCCCTTCGTAGCCTTCGGCACTAGCGTCTATAAATGAATACGGGGTACACAATCATCATACCAAACTTATTTACTAAACTAGGCACACTCATGAAGCACACAACTAAATCTAGCATTATCACATTGTCATCATGTGGGTTGATATGGTTTTATTCTTAAGAAAATAATTTCCTCTCCTTATATATGTAAATGATGGTTTCCTTTTAATTCTTGAGGAATAATTTCCTCTCATTGAATCTTCGTAAGATTTAATTTCTCAAACCATCCTACATGATGTCATGTTGACCTAAGTCAAACATTCATCATTATCTTTTGAGAAAAAAGATATAAATGAGGTAGAATACCTCATACAATTTAATAATGCCTATTATGATTTAAAATCTCCAAGTATTTCCTGTGAGAGTTTTTGACCAGGGGTCCAAACTTCATATGAAGGTACTTGGGACAAGATTTAAATGAAGTGAAACACCTCATATAATTTACACAAATTAAACTAGCATCACCCATTACTATTAATTGGATAGAGGTGTTGTTTTCTTATTTAAGAAGAATAATTTCCTCTCATACTAATTAAGGTGTTACTTTTAATTACTTAGAGAAATAATTTCCTCTCATTATCTTATTAAGATTTAATTTCTCTCATGAACAGTATATGACCTAGGTTGACCAAAGTCAACCTCTTCATACTTATCATTTGAGAAAATTATTTAAATGAGGTTCCATACCTCATGCTATTTAAATCCTATTTGATTTAATACCCTCAAGTGAGCATATATGAGACCAAACCATAAGGGTCATCACATTAATTTAGGCCACTTGGGAAGTTGATTTAAATGAGGTGCTACACCTCATAGATTTGAAACCCTAATTTTGAACATAATTTAAATGAGGTGGTGCACCTCATGCATTTTAATAACACATGGTAATGATTTAATATCATCAACTAATTCAATATGGGATTTAACTAACCATGGTATCTACCTCATGTTGAATTAGTTGAGACCAGATTTAAATGAGAGGGAAGCTCTCATACATTTTAATTAAATTATCTTGCCCAATTTAAATGATCTAGAACTAGCCATAGGGCCAATCTTTAAACTAGGCCATGATCATGTAAAGCAACTATGTCATATTTTTATATATTCTGGTAGATAATGTGACATGTGATTTTTGAGAGTTGGAATTATCTTAAATCACTTTCCTATAATTTTTAATAATTATTTGAAGTGGAAAAAGGCCCTGCCTTGTTATTTTTATCACGTTTATTCTACAACAAATCTAGAGTTGGGGCCAGTGTAGTTTTGTAGATAATTTGACAAGGTTTCCAATTATATAAAATTTGTCAAATTTGGTTTGGTAGATTTTCCCCTATTTAATTTTGAAAACAGCATCTGAGAATAATTAACCAAATTCGAAAATTCAATTTCAAACGATGGGCTTAGGCGGGAAACTAAACGGGCTGCATAGGGGAAAAGGTTTGGGCCGGCCCAGCTAACGCTTCACACGCAGCGGGCCGTCTGACGAGGTGGGTCCCAGCTGTCAGCCTGTTTTAAACGGCGAAACGGTAAGGAGCGAGGATGGCCGTAGGATTAAAAGAGAATCGGGCGGCTCTGGGTCATCCTCGTCGGCGAACAGGAGCAGCGAGGAGCTAACCCTACCGGCGGCGAGGGGGTGGTGATGGGTGGCTTACCGACGTCCAGCGAGGTCGGCGAGGCGGGCAAACGAACTGGTCGACGAAGGCGAGTCGAAGGAGGGTTGCGGCGGCTCCAGGGGTGCTCGGAATCGTCGGCTTCGTTGAGCTGCTGCAGCGGCGGACTGTGGTGAAATTTTGGCGAGGTGGGGTGTAATTGGAGAGGGGAGGAGGTCGAGGAGATTCAGGAGAGGTAGGGGAGCAAGATGGTGTGGAGTTTTGAGGCGGGAGCGTCCTCCTTTTATAGGGGCCAGGGGTACTGCGGGGAGCGGGCAAGGTCGTCGACGACGTCGGCGTTCCAGGGCGACGAAGGGGCAAGGAGTGGGCTCTGAGTGTGGGCGACGTCAGCGCGAGTGCAGGGGGCTTGATGGCGCAGGGAATGGGGGTCTGTGGCGATCGTCACCGTCCTCGCGTTCCGGTGCCCGTGGCGGATGGTCGTCGTCCATGGCGACGGTGACAGGGCTCTGGCGAGCCAATGACGATGTCCAGGAGGTAGAGGGGACCGTGGTGAGTCGACATGCGCATGGGGAGAGCAAGGGGAGGCGTGAGGCGATGGGGCATGGCGGCGTTCTGTCGCGTCCAGGGATGCCATCGTGCGCGTCCTGGCGAGCCACTGGGTGTCCCTGGGCGCGTCTGGGCACGCAGCTGCTGGCGTGTGCATGCGTCGGTTTGACCAAGGGAGGGCAAGGGCTGGTCCAGGAGAGGTAGAGGGACGTCCAGGACATGGAGGTGCAGTGCTGAGACAACCAGAGGGGGAAGTGACAAGGTGATGGCATGGTGAGTGACATGGTGGCCGACATGGTTTTGTTTTGGTCAAGGTGGTCCAAGGCAAGGGCTGGCAAGGCTTGGCACTGATGCAGAGGGGTACATGGATGCAGAAAGAGTGCAGAGGTGGACTTGGTCCAAGCCAAAATCCAGCATGGGCACAGAATTGGATGCTGCCCACAAGGTGTTTGATGATATGGCCGACAGAGAAATGTTTTCAAATTTTGGAATTTCCTTTGGTGGATCTCATTCATATAATCATAGGGATGGAATGGTGGTGGTGGTGGTCAATTTGGTGTTGTTTTGCAAAGTTTCAAAAAGTGGATCATCTTCTCTTTGTTTCAAAGTCCCCTCTTGTCAACACTATACTGGTCAACCTGGTCAACATTGGGTATGGTGGTCAACATGAAAGTTGTTCACCTTCATATGGTCTTGGATGACATGGTCATAGTTTACCAAGTTTGGTTGCAGAAACAAAAGATAGATGGGTGCAAAGTGGTGAAGAAAATAAAAAGGGGACATATGGCCATTATCATATGTGATGTTGATTTTGAGATTTGCTTTGATTTGATTTTGGTTTCTTTGATGCAATTGTGTTTGTTTATCATATATAAGAGTTTTACAAACAATAGATCAAGCAATGGTGGCCTTGGTTGAAGATTTGCAAATTTGGCTAAGTGTATGTGAGTGAATTTTGGGGATTTTCTCCCTATTGGATTTCTCCCCATTTGAGTTGACTTTTGTTGACTCAAATGTGATTCTTATTAGTTTAGAAACATTTTCAAACCATTGAATCCATTTCAAAAGGTCTTGATCAAAGATTTGCAAAATTGGCCTTAACACATAAGAGGTGATGTGTCATATTTCATTAAACTTGTAAATTGTTCATCTTGCTTCACTTGGACATGGGTTAGGGTCAATTTAGTATTATATGAGGTTGAGAGATGGTTTCCCAACATTTGGTCAAGTTTTAAAGTCATAGGGCAAAAATTGGATATTATGGCTATGTGTCACATATGCCTGTATGCATATGTTGCATTTGGTTTTACTTTGACTTTGCTTGACCCAAAATGGTGTTGTTTAGTGTTGAAATGGTATATGGAAGTGATCCAACCATTCACCACATGTATTAGGGTCAAGATTCTTAAATTCACATATTTGCTATTTTACTCTCATATGCCTCTATGGCATTTTTAGTTTCTTTTTATTTTCTTTGGAAACCACTTGGATTTGGTTTGATAAGTACTAGGTAAGGTGTATGAAGGTTTTCTAAACCTCTAAGCAAAGTAGAAAGGCTTAGGGTAAAGTTTTATAAATATAGCCCTAGGCACATATGCCTCTTTCTTATTTAATTTCCTTTTATTTTAATTTAACTAGGGTGGTGAAAAGAGGGGTGAGGTTTAGGGTTTAGTGGGGTTCACAATGGTTCACCACCATTTAGCATAAATAATAAAGGTAGGGTTCAAGATTTACCTATTAGGGCTATTTGCCCCCATGTGTCTTTTATTTTATTTTGGGTTTCTCAAAATAGATCCAAAATGATTTCTGGAGAAGATTAGGGTTTAAGGTTTTTCTTATTTGATTTCTTTCTCTTTTATTTTATTGGGTTGGTGACCTTCACTTGATCACTTTAGGGTTTTAGGGTTTAGCACATAAGCATAATAACACTCATCATGGCAAAACACAAGATTTAAACAAGATCTATATGTATCAATCTTATTTTAATAAAAGTTTTTGTTGGTTCCAAAATTTGGAACTAGGGAAGTTCATTTGTTTTATTTTAAATTTTTGGGATGTTACAAACCCTTCCCCCTTAAACAAATCTCGTCCCGAGATTTTAAGAAAAGTTAGGTTTCTAAGAAAGATTGAGCAGTGAGATTAACAGGGGAACATACTTGGCATGGCCTGGGGTGCTTCCTGTGCTCCGGTGGTATTCAAGCGGTAGTAACGACCGTTGCGGTTGTTTGGGTAGTTTGGGGCAAACTTTCTTCCAGTTGCGACACAGCGCTGCTGCTGGGCAGGTGCAGCGGTATTGAGGGCAATCTTGGCAAGCTTCTTGGGGCATTCATTGGAGTAATGACCCACAGTTCCACATTCATAGCAGGTTACCGTTGACTTGTCCTTTTGGGCAATGGGTACAGCATTGCTTCCAGTCCTTGGGGCATTGTTGGCGGCTTTCATCGGGCACTTTTTAGAGTAATGACCAGTAACACCACATGCATAGCAAGTCACAGTGGACTTGTCTCTGGGGGCATGGTTGGGTAATGGGATGAGCTGCTCCAGTGATGCTATCCTCACGCGGAGGCGAGCAATGAGGTAGTCCTTCTTGGCGTGCTGATGACGAAGTGCCTTGCGCTCCATTGCAAGGATGTTGATGGTGTCAGTCATCTTGGCGTGCTTAATGTGCATCTGGTTGGCTTGGGCACGGGGGTTGTTGCGGGTAGGAGGGGCCATCTGAACAATGAGGTAGATCATAAGATAAAGGGGGAATTTCTATGGTTTGGTTGAGATAAAATTTGAAAAGTTCCAAACTTGAGTAGTGTTGAGGGGGTACAACCAACAACACTTTTTCATTCATACCAAGCATCACACATTACAAATCTAACACACCGTTGGTTTGAAGAACCATTCATCGCTCTACGATACAAGGGGATGCTGCTACAACTCACACCTACGAAAGTGCTTTAAATGAAACTACTCTTCAGGGTGGATTCTTCGTCTTCACGGGTGATGTGCTTGGCGAGAGGCGAGGGCGTTGTTCAAATCCCTGTGGGTTTTGTACAGCCTGAAGTCCTGGTGTGCTACATAGTGGTTCATTTCCGTGAGCGGGGGCATGGTCACCGGTCTTCCCATGGAGTCATGTCTTGGGTAGTAGATGAAGCGAGTGTTCTTGATCTTGTTCTCATTCTGTCCACACAGACGGGAAATTGCTTCTTGCATAGCTCTGACTAGTCCTTCCTTCCAAGTGTTTCCCGTTACAGAAAACCATATGGTTTCCCATACCGGGGCTCCAGGATTTCTTCGTAGATCAGTAGAAACGTCCCACTGAGGTGGTTCTCCGGAGTGGTTGTTGAGGGGTATTCCGAAGAACTCGGGATACGGGTGTCCTAGATATTCCACTAGTTGCTTCAAATCCTTTTCAAACCTTAGGTCGCCTCCGGGGCCAAGCTGATAGGACTCCCATTGGTACTTCATCTGTGAGCAATTAGGATAAGTAAGTTTAAAGAAGTAGTCAAGTGTGCAACATTTTAGGTAGGCTTGTAAAGAAAGTAAAGTATAGCTTTCTCATTTTTGCAAAAGATCTCAAGGATAAGAGTAAGAACAAGTTTCACAAATATTCACTTCATTGTTTTTTGAAACTAAGTTTTTCAGACGTCCATTCTAACTAGGGTCTCCTAAGGTCAAACAATGGCTCTGATACCAACTTGTCAACACCCGGATTTTTAGGTCCAGATGCCTATTATGCCATACATCGCAATCCCAGGAATATTGTTGTTGCGAGACATAATAGTTGAATATCATAGAGTCATCATTTATTACAACACATAATCGTCTTACAAAGGTGGATCACCTGATCCAATATTACAATAATAGTTGATCTATCGATCAACGAACATCACAAATAGCGGAAGCGAAGTAGTAGTGGCTATCTAATCCACAGGCCAACGCTTGACGTCAGGAGTAGTCCTAGTTGTCGTAGACGTGCTGCTATCCATCTTCCTTGTACTGCGGTTCTCCTTCAAAGTCTGGCCATTTGAATAGCCAGGGACAAAGCCATGAGTACTTTTAAAGTACTCGCAAACTAGTACTAAGGTAAGTACTTATCAATTTTAGTAAGGGGTGCTAAGCTCTAAGTTTATTTGCATAAAGCCAATTTTAGTTCACAAACATTTAGTAAAAGCCTCCTCATTTGCTAACTAATTCAAGTGGGAACATTAGTGTCATTCCCACAACTCTGTTGTGATTCAAGCCAAAGTCAACATTCACCTCTCAAATGCAAAATCACAAGTCATATGTCACATTTTTGAAAATGGTCTGATGACGGAACAGTATGGCCTTTCCAACCGTCCTTAACCGTGGACGCGGCTATTCGAATAGGTTTACACTCTGCAGAGGTTGTACGCTTGTGCCACAACTTTTGATTACATCCGTCAGGGGTAACCCTGAATAATCGTAACTCAGTACGCGGATCATCAACCATAACCTTTCACTTACATATCCTAGTATAGGCACCTCTCCCCATGAGCTTGGCCTCCCAGTGAAGACCAACTGTCAACCTGGGAACTGCACAGGGCTTGGGCCGGACATTCACCTCATCTTTAACGTCGTTTCTTTTGTTGTGGAGGCAGCTTTCGGCATAACTCCGATGACGCTTGTTTTAGAGGGAACCCATACTAAGACACATAAACTTCCAGTTAAGCCCTACCCATAATCAGGTATTGTGGGGGTACTTGTAAATTGGAATGGTATCGCATCCGAACCCAACCATCAGTTTTGGTAAAATTCACCAAGTCATTCACCAGTCATATTCACCTTCAAAATCTTTCAATAGAATGACTCATCATTCCAAGGTTTTCAAAGTCATTTCACACACACAAGTTCCCATCTAGAATAGCCAATTTAATTTAGCACTAGCATCTAGGTATGAGGGGTGCTAAGTAATTTGCTTTGCTTCTAGGCTAACTTTGATACTCTTGTACTAATCCAAGACTAATCAAGTGCATCATAAATCAAAAAGTACTTTGATAAAACTGAAGGAGATATGCCCTAGAGGCAATAATAAAGTGGTTATTATTTATATCTTTATGTTTATGATAAATGTTTATATATCATGCTATAATTGTATTAACCGAAACATTAGTACATGTGTGATATGTAGACAACAAGAAGTCCCTAGTATGCCTCTTAAACTAGCTTGTTGATTAATGGATGATTAGTTTCATAATCATGAACATTGGATGTTATTAATAACAAGGTTATATCATTATATGAATGATGTAATGGACACACCCAATTAAGCGCAGCATAAGATCTCGTCATTAAGTTATTTGCTATAAGCTTTCGATACATAGTTACCTAGTCCTTATGACCATGAGATCATGTAAATCACTTATACCGGAAAGGTACTTTGATTACACCAAACACCACTGCGTAAATGGGTGGCTATAAAGGTGGGATTAAGTATCCGGAAAGTATGAGTTGAGGCATATGGATCAACAAAGGATTTGTCCATCCCGATGACGGATAGATATACTCTGGGCCCTCTCGGTGGAATGTCGTCTAATGTCTTGCAAGCATATGAATGAGTTCATAAGAGACCACATACCACGGTACGAGTAAAGAGTACTTGTCAGGAGACGAGGTTGAACAAGGTATAGAGTGATACCGAAGATCAAACCTCGGACAAGTAAAATATCGCGAGACAAAGGGAATTGGTATTGTATGTGAATGGTTCATTCGATCACTAAAGTCATCGTTGAATATGTGGGAGCCATTATGGATCTCCAGATCCCACTATTGGTTATTGGTCGGAGTGAGTACTCAACCATGTCCGCATAGTTCACGAACCGTAGGGTGACACACTTAAAGTTGGATGTTGAAATGGTAGTACTTGAATATGGAATGGAGTTCGAATATTTGTTCGGAGTCTCGGATGAGATCCCGGACATCACGAGGAGTTCCGGAATGGTCCGGAGAATAAGATTCATATATAGGATGTCATTTTATGTGAATTAAAATGTCGCGGAAGGTTCTATGGAAGGTTCTAGAAGGTTCTAGAAAAGTCCGGAAGAAACCACCAAGGAAGGTGGAGTCCACATGGGACTCCACCTCCATGGCCGGCCAGCCCTAGTGGGGGAGGAGTCCCAAGTGGACTCCCCCTTAGGGGGCCGGCCACCCCCCCACATGGGAGGTGGAAACCCCACCTTTGGTGGGAGTCCTAGATGGGCTAGGTTTCCCCCTCTTATGGAAGGTTTTTGGTTCGGGTCTTATTCGAAGACTTGGACACCAACACTTGGGGATCCACCTATATAATGAGGGGCCAAGGGAGGGGGCCGGCCACCCCCAAGACCATAGCTTGGCCGCCCCCCTTGAGTGGCCGGCCACCCCCTCCCAAACCCTAGCCGCCCCCCTCTCCTCCATATCTCCCGCGTAGCTTAGCGAAGCTCCGCCGGACTTCTTCACCGCCACCGACACCACGCCGTCGTGCTGTCGGATTCAAGAGGAGCTACTACTTCCGCTGCCCGCTGGAACGGGAGGTGGACGTCGTCTTCATCAACAACCGAACGTGTGACCGAGTACGGAGGTGCTGCCCGTTCGTGGCGCCGGAACCGATCGTGATCAAGATCTTCTACGCGCTTTTGCAAGCGGCAAGTGATCGTCTACCGCAGCAACAAGAGCCTCATCTTGTAGGCTTTGGAATCTCTTCAAGGGTGAGACTTGATACCCCCTCGTTGCTACCGTCTTCTAGATTGCATCTTGGCTTGGATTGCGTGTTCGCCGTAGGAAAATTTTTGTTTTCTATGCAACGTCATCCAACAGTGGTATCAGAGCCGTATCTATGCATAGATGGTTGCACGAGTAGAACACAATGGTTTTGTGGGCGTTGATGCTCTTGTTATCTTTAGTTTGAGTACTTTGCATCTTTGTGGCATAGTGGGATGAAGCGGCCCGGACTAACTTTACATGACCGCGTTCATGAGACTTGTTCCTCGTTCGACATGCAACTTGTATTGCATAAGAGGCTTTGCGGGTGTCTGTCTCTCCTACTATAGTGAAGATTCAACCTACTCTTCTATTGACAACATTAGTATCACCGTTGTGGTTCATGTTCGTAGGTAGATTAGATCTCTCTCGAAAACCCTAAACCACGTAAAATATGCAAACCAAATTAGAGACGTCTAACTTGTTATTGCAGGGTTTGGTGATGTGATATGGCCATAATGTGATGATGAATATGTATGAGATGATCATTATTGTATTGTGGCAACCGGCAGGAGCCTTATGGTTGTCTTTAAATTTCATGTTGAGTAGTTTTTCAAAGTAGTTGTAATAGTTGCTACATGAGGTGAACAACCATGAAGACGGCGCCATGAACCTTGACGCTACGCCGACGATGATGGAGATCATGCCCGTTGATGATGGAGATCATGTCCGTGCTTTGAAGATGAAGATCGAAGGCACAAAGACTAAAGGGCCATATCATATCACATATGAACTGCATGTGATGTTAATCCTTTTATGCATCTTATTTTGCTTAGATCGCGACGGTAGCATTATAAGATGATCCCTCACTTTAATATCAAGATAATAAAGTGTTCTCCCCTCGTATGCACCGTTGTAACAGTTCGTCGTTTCGAAGCATCTCGTGATGATCGGATGTGATAGATTCAACGTTCACATACAACGGGTGTAAGCCATGTTGCACACGCGGAATACTTGGGTTTGCTTGACGAGCCTAGCATGTACAGACATGGCCTCGGGACAACGGAAACCGAAAGGTTGAACACGAGTCATATGGATGATATGATCAACATGTTGATGTTCACCATTGAAGCTACATCATCTCATGTGATGATCGGTTTTGGTGTAGTGGATGTGGATCATGTACCACTTAACAACTATGAGGGATGTTGTATTAAGTGGGAGTTCATTAGTAATTAGATTAAAACATGAACTAATTATCATAAACATAGTCCGAGTAGTATTTTGAATTAATTTTGTAGTATTGGCATCCGTTTTCTACCATGCGCTAGTCTTGTTATTGAGATAGAAATACTGTTAAAATCTGACAAGAAACTTTACGGATTGGTACCGTATTGTTAAAGAATCAAGAATTTATTAAGTCCTATTGCAAACTTTTAGTAAACCTCACATTGTTTATTCAAAGAGCTATGGTTTCAATTAGTACCTAAAGTTATCTTGTCTCCGTGAAACTTGAAGT
The DNA here is from genome assembly GCF_019359855.2 of Lolium perenne. NCBI lineage: Eukaryota > Viridiplantae > Streptophyta > Magnoliopsida > Poales > Poaceae > Lolium > Lolium perenne. The sequence goes on from NC_067250.2 coordinate 225,229,891, forward strand.
TCAAATTTGTTTGAAAAGTAAGGAGCTGAAAATTTAGTTTCAGAAATAATCAAGGTATGAGATATATGTGATATCTAAGACCTTATTGCAAGATGATAGAATATAAATTGGTGAGACTACATAAACTCATAAGTTTTATGGGAGTGTACGAAGGTTGAAGACGCAAGGCGTCCCAATCCTCCAACTATTGGGGCACTAATAATATTCGCATATCCATGAAGTTATCATCCTTAGTATGCACCGTTGCTAAGACTCGTCGTATCGAAGCATCACGTGATGATCGGGTGTTATAGATTCTACGTGTGCATACAACGGATGCAAGCCAGATTTGCATATGCGAATACTAAGGTTAAAACTTTACGAGCCTAGCATGTACAGACATGGTCTCAGAAAGTCATCATGATACAATGGATAAAATTATGAGTGAAATTGTTCATCATATTACAAGGATACTAATAAGTGAAATCCGGAACACTTGACATATGATGATCAACTTCAAAGTAAGAACCTCAAGGTTATTGGTATTTGACCAACAAACCGAGAAGTTATTGAAGTTAATGTGTTATTCTGAATAATGAGGAAAGCTAAAAAAAAAAAAAACCGCAAAAGATATTTGGCAAAAAGAAAAGAAAAGACTAGAAAGTCTAGCTCAGGTGTATATAAATGATATACATGTTATGGTTGTATTCTTAGTTAAGTCACACTATGAAATTCTTGGGTATTAGTACTATATTGGTTGGTATGAAGTGTCATACAAAACAACACAATACAAGAATACAATGGCCTAAGTGACTGACAAGGAATATGATAGGAATACACGTCTGGAACAAAATAAAATGTTATTATGTTCGTCGTTGGCATTCTATCTAGCCCTTAGAATTTATAATAAAGAACTTAATAATTGTTATTTTGCTCTGGTCAAATGAAAACAATGAGTTGTTCAAATTATGACATTACTCCATGTATGATGGATAAGTTATTATAAATCTTAATGGTGAAACACACATACATAACACTGACGCTAAAATGCCATAAGGCAAATGATTTGAATTCCACTTATTTGTGGAACCGCTATTTAGGTCATGTTAGAAAGGAACGCATGAAGGAACTCCATGCAAATGGATTTTTGGAGTCATTTGATTTTTGAATTATTTGGCGCTTGTAAATCTTTTCTAAGAGGAATGATTCAAATACCGTTCATAGGCCAAGAGTTGAACGGGCAACAAACTTAGTTGAAAAATACATAATGATGTATGTGGTTCACTGAGCATAGTTGTGTGCGGGAGATTCTTCTACTTCATGAAAACTTTCAACAATGAATTGAGTATATATATGTGGATATATTCAATAAGGAAGAAGTTTGAAACATTTGAATGGATTCAAATAAATTTCAGCATGAAGTGGAAATCATCGTAATAGAAATGTCAAATATCTATGATTGAATCATGGTGAAAATATTTGAATTACGAGTTTTAGCGAACATCTAAGAGAGTTATGAAATTGTTCTACAACTTACGTTTCTTGGAGTATCATAGTGATGATGAAGTATCCAAGAGATATATCCAAACTTTGTTGGATCAATGATGAGATAAAATATTGATGCCATTATATTTTTGTGGATTATGCTTTAGTGACTACCGCTTTTACACTGAATAGAGCATCATCATGATCCGTTGAAATGACATCATACGAGTTATGACATGGGTATAAACCCTAGTAGTCTTTTCTTAAATTTTGGTATGCATAGCACAAGTAAATAAGTTTACAACCAAAATCGGATGAATGTCTTTGTTGGTTATCCCAGAGATTTGATTGGGAATTCTTCCCACGAGACAAAGACAAAAGTGTTTGTCAATGTTTCTTATTTCCAAGAAATTGTTTCTAGTGAAGTATTTGAGTGGGAGGACAATAGAACTTGATAAGGTTCATGAACCTGAGCATAATGATCAGAGTAGCGCAGCATCGGAAACTGGTTCCGGAAGCGACCGCGACGATCATGGCTCCCATGACTACAAAGTGTTTTAGCCATGGAGATCGAAGTACATATTGAACCTTGTAGGTATGGTTTACTTTGTGATCAAATAAATGATTTGTGGACAAAGGATTGATTTTGAACAATAATAAACCAACTACAAACAAAGAAGTTATGATGGGCCCTGACTCCGTTAAAATGGCCTTACGCCATGAAATCCATAATAGATGAACACTTTTTGAAAGTAAATGGATCTATAGACTTGGATGAAATATCCTTAAAGAAGCTCGACTTGTCGAAAAATTGTTTACGACAAAGTTCAAAGAGTTGACTACGATAAGATTAGATCTTCCGTAGCAATGCTTATAGTCTATGTGGATTATTCTAGTAATCACTACATATTTCTTTTATGAGATATGCTAGTAGGATGGCAAAATACACTACTTAACAGAAGTATGTATACAAGATACAACCAATTGTTTTGCTAGTCCGTAGAATACTAGATAGGAATACGAACTTCAATTGGATGAAGTGAGTATTACGGAGTTGGAATGTTCACCAGATGAAATAGTCAAAGAGTTTTTGATTTCATCAGAAATGATGAAGAGGCTTGCATTTGCAAGAAATTAAGTGGGAGCGCTGAGACATATTTATAATACTTTATGTAGATGACATATAGTTGGTTATAAATAATGTAATTATATACTTGATTAAAATGTTTCATTGAAAATTAACTTCAATGAAAGGATATGGACTAAAACATATTTAGTGTCAAGATCTATGAAGATAGATTAAAACACATGATAAGTTTAAGTCAAAGTACATAGAATGGATATTGAAATAGTTCAATATAGAAATATTAAGAAAATGTTCTTGTCATGTGAAGGTTTAACAAGATTTGAGTGTATCTGACACTCGATGAGTAAAAACACATGAGTGATTTTAGATCACGAATAAAATGTACAAAATCAGATATCTTGTGCTCTAAAATGTTATGAGCATATACCGGAATGATTCATAGGATGATCATGGGACGACAGTAAGAATATCCTTGAGTACTTTAGAAGAACTAAGGATATATATATATATATTTGTATGAAGAAATGACAAACAAATCGCTGTAAAGTGTTACACCGATATTGGTTTTGTCACATATAAAATATAATTTCAATCTCAAATTAGACTAAGTGTTGTTTAAAAGGTAGCACAATGAGCTAGAAGTTGTCTATGCTAGATTTAGAAGAGTTCTAAATATTGTGACGGATTCTACAAAAGAAGGCAGAGTATGTCATTGTTTTGACAATGACAAAGGATGTTAAGTCAAGAGGTTCTTTGAGAACATGGTGTAGTTCCGACGGAATCAGAACTTTGAAGCTATATTGTGTATGACAATATTAGTGACATATTTCAGACCGCGGAATTAAGGTTCCACCAGAAGACCAAACATATTTAATGCCGACTCATTTGGAAATGAGTGATGCGTTGAGACGCAAATGAATTACAAAATACATACGTTTCTGAGCGTGTCAGATCCGTTGACTAAAAACCTCTCCCGTGAGCAATACATGATAAAACACCGGAAGGCTAAGGTGTTATATCTTTACAAATGTAAACTAGATTATTGACTCTAGTGCAAGTGGGAGACTGAAGGAGATATGCCCTAGAGGCAATAATAAAGTGGTTATTATTTATATCTTTATGTTTATGATAAATGTTTATATATCATGCTATAATTGTATTAACCGAAACATTAGTACATGTGTGATATGTAGACAACAAGAAGTCCCTAGTATGCCTCTTAAACTAGCTTGTTGATTAATGGATGATTAGTTTCATAATCATGAACATTGGATGTTATTAATAACAAGGTTATATCATTATATGAATGATGTAATGGACACACCCAATTAAGCGTAGCATAAGATCTCGTCATTAAGTTATTTGCTATAAGCTTTCGATACATAGTTACCTAGTCCTTATGACCATGAGATCATGTAAATCACTTATACCGGAAAGGTACTTTGATTACACCAAACACCACTGCGTAAATGGGTGGCTATAAAGGTGGGATTAAGTATCCGGAAAGTATGAGTTGAGGCATGTGGATCAACAGTGGGATTTGTCCATCCCGATGACGGATAGATATACTCTGGGCCCTCTCGGTGGAATGTCGTCTAATGTCTTGCAAGCATATGAATGAGTTCATAAGAGACCACATACCACGGTACGAGTAAAGAGTACTTGTCAGGAGACGAGGTTGAACAAGGTATAGAGTGATACCGAAGATCAAACCTCGGACAAGTAAAATATCGCGAGACAAAGGGAATTGGTATTGTATGTGAATGGTTCATTCGATCACTAAAGTCATCGTTGAATATGTGGGAGCCATTATGGATCTCCAGATCCCACTATTGGTTATTGGTCGGAGTGAGTACTCAACCATGTCCGCATAGTTCACGAACCGTAGGGTGACACACTTAAAGTTGGATGTTGAAATGGTAGTACTTGAATATGGAATGGAGTTCGAATATTTGTTCGGAGTCTCGGATGAGATCCCGGACATCACGAGGAGTTCCGGAATGGTCCGGAGAATAAGATTCATATATAGGATGTCATTTTATGTGAATTAAAATGTCACGGAAGGTTCTATGGAAGGTTCTAGAAAAGTCCGGAAGAAACCACCAAGGAAGGTGGAGTCCACATGGGACTCCACCTCCATGGCCGGCCAGCCCTAGTGGGGGAGGAGTCCCAAGTGGACTCCCCCTTAGGGGGCCGGCCACCCCCCCACATGGGAGGTGGAAACCCCACCTTTGGTGGGAGTCCTAGATGGGCTAGGTTTCCCCCTCTTATGGAAGGTTTTTGGTTCGGGTCTTATTCGAAGACTTGGACACCAACACTTGGGGATCCACCTATATAATGAGGGGCCAAGGGAGGGGGCCGGCCACCCCCAAGACCATAGCTTGGCCGCCCCCTTGAGTGGCCGGCCACCCCTCCCAAACCCTAGCCGCCCCCCTCTCCTCCATATCTCCCGCGTAGCTTAGCGAAGCTCCGCCGGACTTCTTCACCGCCACCGACACCACGCCGTCGTGCTGTCGGATTCAAGAGGAGCTACTACTTCCGCTGCCCGCTGGAACGGGAGGTGGACGTCGTCTTCATCAACAACCGAACGTGTGACCGAGTACGGAGGTGCTGCCCGTTCGTGGCGCCGGAACCGATCGTGATCAAGATCTTCTACGCGCTTTTGCAAGCGGCAAGTGATCGTCTACCGCAGCAACAAGAGCCTCATCTTGTAGGCTTTGGAATCTCTTCAAGGGTGAGACTTGATACCCCCTCGTTGCTACCGTCTTCTAGATTGCATCTTGGCTTGGATTGCGTGTTCGCCGTAGGAAAATTTTTGTTTTCTATGCAACGTCATCCAACAAAAACAAAAGTAAATAAAGCTTGTAAAGTGAAACTGGGAAATAGGATCATAAGCATAAAGTAGATGGGATAAGGCCTTGCTCATGGTGAGCTTTGCACTTTGCAAGAGTATTATCTTGCAAGAATATTAGCTTGCCTTGGTTGGTGTATTGATCAAGATGTTCCTCCTTCTTCTCCGTAGATGTTCTCGTCGTCCCCTTCGTAGCCTTCGGCACTAGCGTCTATAAATGAATACGGGGTACACAATCATCATACCAAACTTATTTACTAAACTAGGCACACTCATGAAGCACACAACTAAATCTAGCATTATCACATTGTCATCATGTGGGTTGATATGGTTTTATTCTTAAGAAAATAATTTCCTCTCCTTATATATGTAAATGATGGTTTCCTTTTAATTCTTGAGGAATAATTTCCTCTCATTGAATCTTCGTAAGATTTAATTTCTCAAACCATCCTACATGATGTCATGTTGACCTAAGTCAAACATTCATCATTATCTTTTGAGAAAAAGATTTAAATGAGGTAGAATACCTCATACAATTTAATAATGCCTATTATGATTTAAAATCTCCAAGTATTTCCTGTGAGAGTTTTTGACCAGGGGTCCAAACTTCATATGAAGGTACTTGGGACAAGATTTAAATGAAGTGAAACACCTCATATAATTTACACAAATTAAACTAGCATCACCCATTACTATTAATTGGATAGAGGTGTTGTTTTCTTATTTAAGAAGAATAATTTCCTCTCATACTAATTAAGGTGTTACTTTTAATTACTTAGAGAAATAATTTCCTCTCATTATCTTATTAAGATTTAATTTCTCTCATGAACAGTATATGACCTAGGTTGACCAAAGTCAACCTCTTCATACTTATCATTTGAGAAAATGATTTAAATGAGGTTCCATACCTCATGCTATTTAAATCCTATTTGATTTAATACCCTCAAGTGAGCATATATGAGACCAAACCATAAGGGTCATCACATTAATTTAGGCCACTTGGGAAGTTGATTTAAATGAGGTGCTACACCTCATAGATTTGAAACCCTAATTTTGAACATAATTTAAATGAGGTGGTGCACCTCATGCATTTTAATAACACATGGTAATGATTTAATATCATCAACTAATTCAATATGGGATTTAACTAACCATGGTATCTACCTCATGTTGAATTAGTTGAGACCAGATTTAAATGAGAGGGAAGCTCTCATACATTTTAATTAAATTATCTTGCCCAATTTAAATGATCTAGAACTAGCCATAGGGCCAATCTTTAAACTAGGCCATGATCATGTAAAGCAACTATGTCATATTTTTATATATTCTGGTAGATAATGTGACATGTGATTTTTGAGAGTTGGAATTATCTTAAAAGCACTTTCCTACAATTTTTAATAATTATTTGAAGTGGAAAAAGGCCTTGCCTTGTTATTTTTATCACGTTTATTCTACAACAAATCTAGAGTTGGGGCCAGTGTAGTTTTGTAGATAATTTGACAAGGTTTCCAATTATATAAAATTTGTCAAATTTGGTTTGGTAGATTTTCCCCTATTTAATTTTGAAAACAGCATCTGAGAATAATTAACCAAATTCGAAAATTCAATTTCAAACGATGGGCTTAGGCGGGAAACTAAACGGGCTGCACAGGGGAAAAGGTTTGGGCCGGCCCAGCTAACGCTTCACACGCAGCGGGCCGTCTGATGAGGTGGGTCCCAGCTGTCAGCCTGTTTTAAACGGCGAAACGGTAAGGAGCGAGGATGGCCGTAGGATTAAAAGAGAATCGGGCGGCTCTGGGTCATCCTCGTCGGCGAACATGAGCAGCGAGGAGCTAACCCTACCGGCGGCGAGGGGGTGGCGATGGGCGGCTTACCGACGTCCAGCGAGGTCGGCGAGGCGGGCAAACGAACTGGTCGACGAAGGCGAGTCGACGGAGGGTTGCGGCGGCTCCAGGGGTGCTCGGAATCGTCGGCTTCGTTGAGCTGCTACAGCGGCGGACTCCGGTGAAATTCCGGCGAGGTGGGGTGTAATTGGAGAGGGGAGGAGGTCGAGGAGATTCAGGAGAGGTAGGGGAGCAAGATGGTGTGGAGTTTTGAGGCGGGAGCGTCCTCCTTTTATAGGGGCCAGGGGTACTGCGGGGAGCGGGCAAGGTCGTCGACGACGTCGGCGTTCCAGGGTGACGAAGGGGCAAGGAGTGGGCTCTGAGTGTGGGCGACGTCAGCGCGAGTGCAGGGGGCTTGATGGCGCAGGGAATGGGGGTCTGTGGCGATCGTCACCGTCCTCGCGTTCCGGTGCCCGTGGCGGATGGTCGTCGTCCATGGCGACGGTGACAGGGCTCTGGCGAGCCAATGACGATGTCCAGGAGGTAGAGGGGACCGTGGTGAGTCGACGTGCGCATGGGGAGAGCGAGGGGAGGCGTGAGGCGATGGGGCATGGCGGCGTTCTGTCGCGTCCAGGGATGCCATCGTGCGCGTCCTGGCGAGCCACTGGGTGTCCCTGGGCGCGTCTGGGCATGCGGCTGCTGGCGTGTGCATGCGTCGGTTTGACCAAGGGAGGGCAAGGGCTGGTCCAGGAGAGGTAGAGGGACGTCCAGGACATGGAGGTGCAGTGCTGAGACGACCAGAGGGGGAAGTGACAAGGTGATGGCATGGTGAGTGACATGGTGGCCGACATGGTTTTGTTTTGGTCAAGGTGGTCCAAGGCAAGGGCTGGCAAGGCTTGGCACTGATGCAGAGGGGTACAGGGATGCAGAAGGAGTGCAGAGGTGGACTTGGTCCAAGCCAAAATCCAGCATGGGCACAGAATTGGATGCTGCCCACAAGGTGTTTGATGATATGGCCGAAAGAGAAATGTTTTCAAATTTTGGAATTTCCTTTGGTGGATCTCATTCATATAATCATAGGGATGGAATGGTGGTGGTGGTGGTCAATTTGGTGTTGTTTTGCAAAGTTTCAAAAAGTGGATCATCTTCTCTTTGTTTCAAAGTCCCCTCTTGTCAACACTATACTGGTCAACCTGGTCAACATTGGGTATGGTGGTCAACATGAAAGTTGTTCACCTTCATATGGTCTTGGATGACATGGTCATAGTTTACCAAGTTTGGTTGCAGAACCAAAAGATAGATGGGTGCAAAGTGGTGAAGAAAATAAAAAGGGGACATATGACCATTATCATATGTGATGTTGATTTTGAGATTTGCTTTGATTTGATTTTGGTTTCTTTGATGCAATTGTGTTTGTTTATCATATATAAGAATTTTACAAACAATAGATCAAGCAATGGTGGCCTTGGTTGAAGATTTGCAAATTTGGCTAAGTGTATGTGAGTGAATTTTGGGGATTTTCTCCCTATTGGATTTCTCCCCATTTGAGTTGACTTTTGTTGACTCAAATGTGATTCTTATTAGTTTAGAAACATTTTCAAACCATTGAATCCATTTCAAAAGATCTTGATCAAAGATTTGCAAAATTGGCCTTAACACATAAGAGGTGATGTGTCATATTTCATTAAACTTGTAAATTGTTCATCTTGCTTCGCTTGGACATGGGTTAGGGTCGATTTAGTATTATATGAGGTTGAGAGATGGTTTCCCAACATTTGGTCAAGTTTTAAAGTCATAGGGCAAAAATTGGATATTATGGCTATGTGTCACATATGCCTCTATGCATATGTTGCATTTGGTTTTACTTTGACTTTGCTTGACCCAAAATGGTGTTGTTGAGTGTTGAAATGGTATATGGAAGTGATCCAACCATTCACCACATGTATTAGGGTCAAGATTCTTAAATTCACATATTTGCTATTTTACTCTCATATGCCTCTATGGCATTTTTAGTTTCTTTTTATTTTCTTTGGAAACCACTTGGATTTGGTTTGATAAGTACTAGGTAAGGTGTATGAAGGTTTTCTAAACCTCTAAGCAAAGTAGAAAGGCTTAGGGTAAAGTTTTATAAATATAGCCCTAGGCACATATGCCTCTTTCTTATTTAATTTCCTTTTATTTTAATTTAACTAGGGTGGTGAAAAGAGGGGTGAGGTTTAGGGTTTAGTGGGGTTCACAATGGTTCACCACCATTTAGCATAAATAATAAAGGTAGGGTTCAAGATTTACCTATTAGGGCTATTTGCCCCCATGTGTCTTTTATTTTATTTTGGGTTTCTCAAAATAGATCCAAAATGATTTCTGGAGAAGATTAGGGTTTAAGGTTTTTCTTATTTGATTTCTTTCTCTTTTATTTTATTGGGTTGGTGACCTTCACTTGATCACTTTAGGGTTTTAGGGTTTAGCACATAAGCATAATAACACTCATCATGGCAAAACACAAGATTTAAACAAGATCTATATGTATCAATCTTATTTTAATAAAAAAATTTGTTGGTTCCAAAATTTGGAACTAGGGAAGTTCATTTGTTTTATTTTAAATTTTTGGGATGTTACAGGCGGCACATCAGAAAATGCCAGAAAAAGATTTAGCGGCACTTTTTAGATGCCAGTAATAGGAATGTCGGCACTTCTGTAGATGCCAGAATAAGATTTGGCGGCACATTTTTAGATGCCAGTAATAGAAATGCTGGCACTTTTACAGATGCCAGGAATATTTTTAGCGGCATTTTTGAAAAAGTGCCGGCAAAAGTTTTCTACGATATTAGTAAATGCAGCACTTTTTTTATGCCTTGAAATTTTTTTGCCGGCACTTTTTAATGCCTGCAGTCCAGGTACGTGGTGTAGTGGGACCTGCGGTCATGCTGGTGCCGCCAGGGAAGCGCGCTGCGTGCAGGTCAGGGAGGGGGAGGGTTCTCTCGGTGGAGGAGACGATGCATCTAGCAGTGCAGATCGAGGTCAGGGATGAAGGCAGCGAATCACCGAGGTTGCTCGAATTGGGCGAACGGGGCGAGCAGAGCGTACGTGCCCGCTAGAGGCAATTTTCGAAGCTGACCCTAGCAGGCTTTCGGGTCATGGGCGGTGAATTTTTCGTGGCGAGCACTGGTGGAAAAACAGGCTTCGGGTGAGCCCCATAAGTCGCGATGCTGCAGGAACCGCGACTAATGGTACCTTTAGTCGCGGTTCGGGAGGAGAACCGCGACCAAAGGCCTGGGCCCAGGGCGCTCGGTGGCCAGCCGGTGCACGTGGGGGGTCTTTAGTCGCGGTGGGCCAGGCCAACCGCGACTAAAGGTGCCCGAAGGCCTTTAGTCGCGGTTGGCCAGGCCAACCGGGACTAAAGCCCCTCCCCTATATATACCCATCCAGCAGCCAACACTTAGCCATTTGGTGCCATTCTCTTCACAAGCTTCACAAGTGGGTGTTAGGTTTGCTTTTGGTTCCTCTTATGCACATAAGGTGTTTGATGAAATGCCCCAAGAGCATGAAACAAACATGATATGAAGTGTTGGAGCCACACTTGAGCTTTCTCATTTATTTTTTCCTCCTCGATCGCGGTTAGCAACTTGAACCTTTGATGTGTCGTTGATAAAATGTGCATGTGTGTGTAGTTCATTGTTTAATTTATATTGTTTGTAGCTAGTTAGTTTAACAAATGCATGATGGTTAATTATATATTTTATATTATAATAATGCAGATGAATCGACAATGGATGTACGGTAACCGACTCTCCGGCGAGTTCAGTGCGGGTTTGAAAGATTTCCTCGTAGTGGCTAATGCGAACAAGCAGGGGGGTTTTGTTATCTGTCCATGTGTTAAATGTAAGAATCAGAATGGTTACTCTTCCTCAAGAGATGTTCACATGCACCTGCTTCGGCACGGTTTCATGCCAAGCTATAATTGTTGGACCAAGCATGGAGAAAGAGGGGTTATAATGGAAGAAGATGAAGAAGGGGATGATTTCATCGATGAAAGCTATCTTGCTCATTTCGGTGATACTTTCATGGAGGATGCTGAAGGTGAAGGGGAAGGTGAAGGGGAAGGTGAAGAAGAGGCACGTGATGATGATCCCGTTGATGATCTTGGTCGGACCATTGCTGATGCACGGAGACGCTGCGAAACTGAAAAAGAGAGGGAGAATTTGGATCGCATGTTAGAGGATCACAGAAGGCGCTGTACCCCGGATGCGATGATGGTCTGAAAAAGCTGGGCTGCACACTGGATTTGCTGAGATGGAAGGCACAGCCAGGTGTAGCTGACTCGGCATTTGAAAACTTGCTGAAAATGTTGAAGAATATGTTTCCAAAGAATAACGAGTTGCCCGCCACTACGTACGAAGCAAAGAAGGTTGTCTGCCCTCTAGGTTTAGAGGTTCGAAGATACATGCATGCATCAACGATCGCATCCTCTACCGCGGTGAATACGAGAATTTGAATGAATGCCCGGTATGCACCGCATTGCGTTATAAGATCAGAGGCGATGACCCTGGTGACGATGTTGAGGGCCGAAACCCAGGAAGAGGGTTCCCGCCAAGGTGATGTGGTATGCTCCTATAATACCACGGTTGAAACGTCTGCTCAGAACAAAGAGCATGCCAAGTTGTTGCGATGGCACAAAGAGGACCGTAAGTCGGACGGGGAGTTGAGACACCCCGCAGATGGAACGCAATGGAGAAAGATCGACAGAGAGTTCAAAGATTTTGCAGCTGACGCAAGGAACATAAGATTTGGTCTAAGTACGGATGGCATGAATCCTTTTGGCGAGCAGAGCTCCAGCCATAGTACCTGGCCCGTGACTCTATGCATCTACAACCTTCCTCCTTGGTTGTGCATGAAGCGGAAGTTCATTATGATGCCAGTGCTCATCCAAGGTCCGAAGCAACCCGGCAACGATATCGATGTGTACCTAAGGCCATTAGTTGATGAACTTTTACAGCTGTGGGGCAGACCTGGTGTCCGTGTGTGGGATGAGCACAAAGAAGAGGAATTTGACCTACGAGCGTTGCTTTTCGTAACCATCAACGATTGGCCTGCTCTTAGTAACCTTTCGGGACTGTCAAATAAGGGATACAATGCATGCACGCACCGCTTACATGAGACTGAAAGTGTACAGTTGCCAACTTGGAAGAAGAACGTGGACCCTGGGCAACGTCGATGACCTCCGAAAGGTCCCCCCCAAAGAAAGAAAGGCAAGCATTACTACTGCAAGGCAGATCACCGGCCGAAGCATGCGGAACACACTGGTGCTGAGGTATTTGATATGGTCAAGGGTTTGAAAGTCATCTTTGGAAAGGGTCCTGGCGGACAATCAGTTCCGAAGGGAGCTGACGGGCACGTAGCCATGTGGAAGAAGAAATCTATATTCTGGGAGCTAGAATATTGGAAAGTCCTAGAAGTCCGCTCTGCAATCGACGTGATGCACGTTACGAAGAATATTTGCGTGAACATCCTAAGCTTCTTGGGCGCGTATGGGAAGTCAAATGATACAAAGGAAGCACGGCAGACCAGCAAAGTTTGAAAGACCCCGATGACCGGCATCCGGAACGGTTTCAAGGTCGTGCCGGCTACGCTCGACCAAAGAAGAGAAGGTCATCTTTTTTGAATGCCTCGAGCAGTATGAAGGTCCCGTCAGATTCTCGTCCAATATAAAGGGAATAATCAACATGGCGGAGAAAAAGTTCCAAAACCTGAAGTCTCACGATCGCCACGTGATTATGACGCAATTGCTTCCGATTGCTTTGAGGGGCTCTGCCGGAAAATGTTCGAGTAGCCATTGTGAAGCTATGTGCATTCCTCAATGCAATCTCTCGTAAGGTAATCAATCCGTAAGTTCTACCACGGTTACGTAACGATGTGATCCAATGTCTTGTCAGTTTCGAGTTGGTGTTCCCGCCATCCTTCTTCAATATTATGACGCACCTCCTGGTTCACCTAGTCGATGAGATTTCCATTCTCGGTCCTGTATTTCTACACAATATGTTCCCCTTCGAGAGGTTCATGGGAGTATTAAAGAAATATGTTCATAACCGTGCTAGGCCGTAAGGAAGCATCGCCAAGGGCTATGGAAATGAGGAGGTAATTGAGTTTTGTGTTGACTTTGTTCCTGACCTTAAGCCGATTGGTCTTCCTCAATCGCGGCACTAGGGGAGACTAAGTGGAAAAGGCACGATCGGAAGGAAATCAATGATATGTATGGACGGCCATTCTCTCGATCAAGCACACCACACAGTTCTGACCAATTCCAGCTTGGTGGCTCCGTACTTTGAGAAACACAAGAATATTTTACGCTCGGACAACCCTGGGAAGCCCGAATCCTGGATTAGGAAGGCCCACATGGAGACTTTCGGCAGTTGGTTGAGAAAACATTTAATGAGTGACAATAAGGTTGTAGATCAGCCGTACATGTTGGCCAAGACACCATCTTCGACTATAACGACTTTCCAAGGGTACGAGATAAATGGGAATACATTTTACACGATCGCCCAAGATAAAAAGAGCACCAACCAAAACAGTGGTGTCCGCTTTGATGCAAAGCAACCGAGAATGGGCAAAAGGTCACATATTATGGTTACATAGAGGAGATATGGGAACTTGACTATGGACCCTCCTTTAGGGTCCCTTTGTTCCGGTGCAAATGGTTCAAGCTAACAGAGGTGGGGTAAAGGTGGACCAGCAATACGGAATGACAATGGTGGATTTCAACAATCTTGGTTACCTTGACGAACCATTCGTCCTAGCGAAAGATGTCGCTCAGGTTTTCTATGTGAAGGACATGAGTAGCAAACCGAGGAAACGGAAAGATAAGAAAACGATCGGCACATCATGCGATGATTCAAAGCGCCACATTGTTCTTTCAGTGGAAAAGAAACATCGTGGGAGTGGAGGACAAGACAGACATGTCGAAGATTATAATATGTTTGCTGAAATTCCGCCCTTCAAAGTGAACACCGACCCAAGCATTAAGTTAAATGATGAGGATGCTCCATGGATACGGCACAATCGTAAGCAAGCGGGGACACAAGGGAAGAAATGATGTGTAATAATTTATTGTACCAAACTTTGTTGAATGAATCATGTGAATTATATTACCCGTGATGTGTTTGGTGTCCATTTTCGAATGATTCAATTGACTCGAGATAGCACTGATGATACATGAAATTTGGAGTGACTAAGTCATACTCCTGCATACATGAAATTTGGAGTGACTAAGTGATACTCCTGCATATAGGAAATTTGGAGTGACTAAGTCATACTCCTGCATACATGAAATTTGGAGTGATTTAGTCATACTCCTGCCTAGGCGTATAATATGCATACTCGTAGTCTTCATAGCCGCCGCCGTTGTACCGGTAGTCGTCGCCTTCTAAGTTGCCGGCGTCGTCGCCGTCTTGTCGTCGGGCTGTCGTCGGGCGGCGCTCGTGGCTCGAATCGAGGGTAGCGCAGCGGGGATATCGCCGGCCGTGATGTAGTCCATGACGCTCTGCAGAGTCCGGCCGTACCACCATAGCCGACGGCCGGCCTCGTGGAAGTTTCCGTGAGGCAGACCGTCCTCCTCATACCGGCGAGCGCCCTCTCACGCCGATTGATGAAGAAGGCGTCCCAAGTATGCTGGTTATCGGGATGCCGGCCGATTCATCCGCTGCTCCGGCGTGAGGTCGAGGTAGTAGTGGTTCGTGATGGCCGCCCGCGCGCGGTACCTCGAGGGACGGGAGGGACCGGCACGCCGCCGGCGCTTAGGCTCCAGCCGGCAGGGACGCGGTAGCCCGGAGGGCAAGGGTAGTTCGAGGCGCAAAGCTCCTCCACCTGCTGGTAGGTTAGAGTGGGTGCGGTGGAAGCCATGAGAGAGTGATGAGAGATTGTAGAGATGTGATGCTGGCCAAGCCAGGCTACCTATATGTAGTGACAAATGGCGGGAAAAATGGGAGCGGGAAGACAGGAGGCGGGAAGAAAGAGGCAGGGAGAAAGTGGCGGGAAGAAATTGGCGGGAAAAAATTGGCGGGAAGAAAGAGGCCGGAAGAAATTGGCGGGAAACAATTGGTGGCGGGAAGAAAGAGGCGGGAAGACAGGGAAGAAATGGCGGGAAGACGAGGAGGGAAGAGGGGGTCGGCGGAAAGAGGCGGGAAGAGGGGGCCAACGAACTTTTGAATTGAATTGTTTTTATTTTTATGAATTTTTTGATATATTATATGTATTTTTAACATATTGAATTGAATTAGTTTTATTTTTCTTAATTTTTTGATATATTATTTGTATTTTTAACATATTGAAATGAATTAGTTTTATTTTTCTGATTTTTTTGATATATAATTTGTATTTTTAAAATTTTGAATTGAATTAGTTTTATTTTTCTGATTTTTTTGATATATTATTCGTATTTTTAAGAATTTGAATTGAATTAATTTTATTTTTCTGATTTTTTTGATATATTATTTGTATTTTTAAGAATTTTAACTAGTTAATTAGTTTTAGAAAACGGTAAAATTTGATAATTAACAAAAAAAACAGTAAAATTTGATAATTAACAAAAACGTATATAAAACTTGATAATTAAGAAAAAAAGTAAAACTTTGACAAAAAAGTAAAACTTGACAAAAAAGTTAAAAGTTAAAAAATATAAACTTGACATGCACCCCGCGCGTATACGGAGAGGGGGCAGCGAGGGGGGCGGCGATGCGCCGCCCCCCTCGCCGCCCCCTCCGTATATGTGCGGGCTTTTTTTTTGTTCGCAGCGACGGGGCGGCGCCACCGCCACCGCCGCCCCCCTTTCGCCACCGCCACCGTGCCGGTCTCTCTCTCACCGTCCGTGCTCCTTGCCGCCCTCCTCCTCTCCCCTTCCCGCGCGCCGCCGGCCGGCCCTCTCTCTCTCACCGCGCACGCGCCGGCCTCGCGTGTAATATGTAACAAATATGTAATATGTAACAAAATTTAACTTAAGAAAAATTAGACTTAATGATCAAAATTTTAACTTAAGAAAAATTAGACTTAATGATCAAAATTTTAACTTAACATTTTATTTGGGATCGAGAGGGGGCGGCGAGGGTTATGTGTCCTCGGCACCGCCACCGCCCTCTCGGTCACCGCCACACCGGTCTCTCGGTCACGCGGTCACTGCGTCCCCCTTTCGCCACCGCCACCGGTCTCTCGGTCACGCGGTCATCGCGTCCCCCTTTCGCCACCACCACCGTTCTCTCGGTCACGCGGTCACTGCATGCGAGGCGAGGTCGATCGTCCGCATATACACATCTAATACACGCGTCCCCCCTCTCGCCTCCCTCGTCGCCCTCTCTCTTTATATGTAGAAGAGATGTGATAATGCTGGCATATACACAATTAATTTGTTTTGACTACATGTTTTCAGGACTGACATATGGCGGACGATAGAGCTGACCCGATTCTGGACAACTATGATCCGGACGCTGAAGACCATATGTTCGGCATCATAAAAGGCGATATTCCATATGTGCCGACCGGAGAAGAAGAAGATGATATCTCTTCTTATCTGAACCTTGAGGGTGAAGATGAAGGGCGCCGTCAGCAAGCAGATGATGCCGAAGAAACGTCGATAAACGACGATCTTCAATTGGAAGTAGCAACCACCTCCGGCGCCGAGGTATATATATATACATATTGAGCTTCTGGTGATACAAACTAACTGATTTGAATAAATGTGTGTGTACTAACGCGCGACTCTCTTTCTTATTTTAGCCCTCGGCCGGATCGTCGAAAAAATCGAGTACGTCGTCAAAGCGTGGCGCAACCAAGACGATGAAACCAAATGAAACATGCACCATCGATGTTGTCGATGAAAAAACCGGCAGGCCGCTGGAGCCCAGCAAGAACGCCACCAAGTTTGTCAGCCAATGCGGAGCCGTTGTTAGAGACAACGTCTCGATCACCGTCCAGGAGTGGAATGAGCCAAAGAAGGCACGTCTTGGTTTCACTTTTGTCGATAAGAGAACAAAAAAAGATTGCGTCAAGAAGCTTATGGAACATTTCGTTCTACCTCCGGAATACCGCAGATACGATGAGGCGGGTAACAAGATTCAGGAAAACAAGGAGAGGTACAAGCTAGTCAAACAGTTCGCTCTTTCTAGGATGGCCAACGCATTCCGGAAATACAAGCAAAATCTAGCCCATGACTTTGTCAAGCCGGGCAAGACTCCGGATTTCAAAGGACAATATGAGAAACTGGAACATGATTGGCCAGAATTTGTGAAGCAAAAGAAATCGGAGCAGTTCCTTGAAATATCGAAAAAATAAGGAGAATGCGGCCAAGAAGGAGTACAATCATATCATGGGGCCAGGAGGGTATCGCTTTTGGCAGCCTAAGTGGGAGAAGATGGAGAACGAGCCGAGGGCGCGAGGAATCCGTCTGTGCACGGAGGGATGGGACCCAAGGGCCAAAAGCTGGTGGTACGGGCATGGGGGATCGCTGAACCCGGAGACAGGGGAGTGTGTTTATCAGGGCAAAATAATTACACCCACCCAAAAGCTTATTGAGGCAATGAGGGAGGCTCAAGAGGGGAGGATCAAGTTCAACAGAGAGAACGACGCCCTGACAAAAGCCCTCGGGAATCCTGAACACGGAGGACGTGTACGAGGCATGGGGCCCATTCCGTGGAAAGTAGGGTTCCCCCAGAACGATGACCCGTACGGTTACAGAAGCCGTAAGAGAAAGATGGATCGGGATGCAGATGTTGTGGCGAAGTTGGTAACGGAAATGGATGTGATGAAGAAAACCGTGAGTGTACTAGTCGCCGAAAGAGATGCAGCTCGGGCGCAGCATGAAGATCATCCAATGGATCTCGGAAGCCAGCAGCGGAGAAGAAGCAGCGTGGCTTCCACGGAGGCCTCACCGGCTGGTGCACCGACGATCGAAATTACTGCACCGGAGCCTCTGGTGGTCGAAATTACTGCACCGGAGCCTCCTCGCTACCCCGTGGACGAGATACAGGACATGACAGCATGTCATCTGTATTATCCTATCGGGAACAGGTCCATGAAGGTTGCCATCGGCGGTGCTTTGCCACTGGAGCACTCCACCACAACAACCCCATTCAAGATGGCTATGCTCGTGTGACGGTGGAGGAGATAGTCCAAGGGTTTGAGGACCTGGACATTGACATTGCTACACCTGAAGGGGTGAAAAGACTTGGAGATGTCAAGCGCCAGTTCATTCTATGGCAGAAGAAGTTTATCAAGTTTCCAGGCGAGGCGCCAACAAGTCCACCCCCCTACGGTGGTGGTGGTGGCGGTGGCGGTGACGGTGGCGGTGGCGGCGGTGGTGGTGGTGCTTCACCTAATACACCTCCTTCACGTCAGCCGACGCCGCCCCCCAGTCCTCGTCCGGCGGGTAGCGTACGCCGCCCCAGTCCTCGTCCGGCGGGTGATCCGCAGACCCCGCCCCCCCATCCACCAGCGGCGCAGAAGCCTACGCAGTCCTGGGTTATTAACCCGGACCCTTTTGTACCTATGACAACAAAGAGACCAGAGCCATCACTCAGCCTCTCATCCCGAGGCCTTGGGAACTTAGTGTCGAGGAAAATGCAGCGGCCGTGGCTGCTCAGCATGAGAAATGGAAGGAGGAGTGCAAGAAGAAAAGAGAGGGCGAGCCCAAGCCAGTATATTCTGACAAGCAAAAGCAGTGGGCTAAGTCATTTTTGAACACACCGTCCCAAGCCGCGAAGAATCTGCCTGACGACTATTTACGTGAACTTCGTAGGCAAGCACTCGCGTTCAAGAGGAACCAAGAGTTGGCGGAGAAGAAAGCCTTGGAGGACGAGGCCGAGTCAAAATTAGAAAGGGGGAAAGAAGTTGCCCAGCTCGGGGAACAAAGTAAACAATCGATCGCCCCGCTCATAGTGCAAGCCGCCGATCCGGATGCCCCCGATATCATAGCAGCTGCGGCAGCACATGGATTGACTGTAACGAGTGCCAGAGAACAAGCGGCCGAGTTAGGTATCACTCTTCGTGCACTGCTAGGCCTTGATGAGGCGCCAATGAAGGACGTAGTATTTACATATGTGAAGAATGGCCCTCTCGTCGAGCCTGCGCAGGAAGAGGATCTACCTCGACAAATGAAAGGTCTGCTAAATTGGTACAAGGGTTACATAAAACATAAAAACGCCAAAGAGTATATCTATGCGGAAGTTAGATATGAGCATCACTTCAAACATTACTGGGTACAAATTCATCTGAGTGAATTGTTCCAGCTGTTCAATCTGCGCGACCTCGACAAATCTATCATCAGTTGCTACGTTCTGTAAGTGATTTATTAATTTCTACCCCATCTCGTTCATTGCCTGCACTATATATATATATATATATATATATTGTCCTAACTATCTTGTTGTGTACGCTATTATGCATAATGAAGAAGCGGGAAATGCGAATAAGGAACATCCATGATGTTGGGTTCATTGACCCACACATCGTTAATTCACATGTGTTAGAACACCACCCCGCCGACGTGGAGGATGACCGTGGCGGTTTATTAGAAAACAAAGAACAAAAGTTATATTCTATTTCGTTTCCATGTTGGGTGTGTGTTTCTGTCTTGATCACATTATCTTTAGTTTACTCCATTCATGGTATGTGTCTAATCGATGAGTTATGCATGATCGTGCATGTATCGTGTCCGCAGGTTCCACTGGATTCTTATGGTAATTAAAGTTCAGACCTCCTCAGTTCTCGTCCACGACTCTCTGAATATGGATCCGGCGCTTTGGGGCGACATGAGAAAAATGATGCAAAAGTAATTATTTTCATTCATTTGCGCTCTATATCGATCGGCCTATTTCGTTCATCATTTCCTAATATCAAGTAACTAATTAATAACTCTCTTGTTTATTTAATTTTCTTTGCCTCGTAGGGTTTGGAGACGGTTCGTAGATACCAAGGTCGGTGAATTCAAAAAAGAGCTACAATTTAAATTGGCTGTGCGGACGACGGGGGATAGTCAGCCACCGGGGACCAATCTATGTGGATACTATGTTTGTGAGAGGATCCGGAGATACTGCAATGAGCGGGACCAGACGTGTGAGAACAACATCCCGAAGAATAACCTCCGGAAGACGCTTAGTCCAGAAGCTCGCTTCCGACCACTTCAAGAGGAACTAGCTGGATGGTTGGCGAGGGAAGTCATCGATCCTAGAGGAGAACACTATTACGATGACGTAGAACTTTATATGCACCAGAATTTGTAACTAACTTGTTCAAAATTGTATATGGTCATCCGATATTGAATATATATTGTATATGGTCATCCGATATTGAATATATATTGTATATTCCTCTTGAATTCTTTTTGGTTCTAATTTTAAATTTGTTTGAAATTGTACATTCATATGCATGTATGTATACAGTACCGTAGAATATGTGAAACTCCTTCAAAATTAAAACCCAAAAGAAATAAAACAATACAAATTAAAAAGAAACCAGATTTAGGGGGAGGGGGGCTAAAACCCTAAACCCTGCGGAGGCCTTTAGTCGCGGTTGGCCAGAAGAACCGCGACTAAAGGTCCTCCGCTGGCGCCGCTCGCGGCCACGTGGACGGGCCTTTAGTCGCGGTTCGTAAGGAACCGCGACTAAAGGGAGGGGCCTTCAGTCGCGATACTTTGGTCGCGGTTGCGCCACCGCGACTAATGGCAGTTGCCAACCGCGACCAAAGCCCCTTTTTCCACCAGTGGAGAACAGATGGGACGAGTAGAGATGCCTGATTTGAGGTTATCTACCCAGCCTAGCTGAGATGCTTTTCTGGGGTTACAGGCTAATTAATGACGTGAAAGTATAGCTGGTACCGTTGGTGTGCGTGTGGCCAAGTAGGCAAAAGAGTGGCTCATGTAGTCATATGTACAGGTCGAATATACTAATGGCGCGTGCCCAAAGGAACAGCAAGCAAGGCAAGGCCGCAAGGGCCATCCCCTTCCCAGCTGTGAAACATGGGAGCTAGCGGATGGTCCTTGTTGCTCAATAGCATCACAGCTCACGGCAGTCGTTTGTGCCAACCCTTACGTACGTGCATGGATTTTGTAAAGATGTATCCTTTTCTCTTTGCCTAAAAGATGATTGCGTTACACACGCGCGTCGCTCAACCAAACGGGCGGACGCACCAAACATTTGCAAATCAAATCAGGGGTCGCTCTCTGGAGACTGGAGCTGTGGACATGCACGCACGCATGCACGATCGAACGCGCGGCCGGGCCACGGCCAGCGCACATTGATGCATGCAGCGACAGGCCACCGATCGATCGAGCGGAGGGAAATGCACCACTCGTGCGTACGTGCGAAAGGGACCGATTGATCCAGCGAAGGAGCGAGCAAATTGAAATGTGGGGGAGAGCGAAGTAAGATGCATGGTCCACGTACCTCCCATTCCCATAAAAAGGTCTATTTCGTACGGGTTAGGCCAAATGAAACCCGAAAGCAAAATCCACATCGATAGTCAGACAACTCCAGCGGACCGACCCAAATCAGCGATTCAAATGGTTCGTTTCTATTTGTTTGGGTCGATCCGCAGACTCGATCCGTCGCGCGATCCGGCTACCCCATTCGGTCCGGAGCTGGCTAACTCATCTCAAATGTACAATACATATTGGCAGATTTGCTTGAAGCAAACAAAACTTAAGTAAGAACATAATAAAAACATAGTAGAACTATATATATTGTCTTCGTCTTCGTGTTGTCTAGTCGTTTTCGTCGGAGTGGTATTGGCGGCGACAAATGGTCTCGTCGAAGACTTTGACGCTGAAGTCGCTGTGACCGTCATACTTGAAGACGACGGAGTGCCCGGCGTCGATGGTGTGCGAGCGGGCGAGAAGCGCCTCCAGCCGTTATGGATGAACATCTTCCCCTCGCCATCGAACATCACCTCCGTGGGCTACAGGACGGTCGCGCTGCCAAACACGCGCATGAGGACATGTTGGGGATCTTCCCATCGACGATCGAGGCGAACCTCTGGGGCAGGCGCAGCTCATGCCCTGATGGATGGTCACGCCAAACTCGAAACCGAAAAGGTTGATGGTGACGGTTCGAGCGACGATGGCGACGCTAGTGCCTGACTCTGGCCTCTCCCGATAGTGCTTCCTCGTCGGCCCCGGCTGCGGCCTCTCCCATGCCCACAGCCACGGCCCGGAGGCCATCCTAGGCACCCTCCCCTCGAGCTTATGCAGTCAGCCATTGCTGTAATGATGATATGCTGGTGGTGGTGGTGGGGAATGAAAGATGAGAGCTTGTGGAAGAAAATGGCTGGCGCTTGCCTGCTTATAAAGGGTCGGAGCATTGGATGCCGGCACGTAGAACGAAACGTCGACATTGATGGACGGCATGCGGCGCGGCCAGAGTAGGAGCGCAGGTGTCAGGCGGTGCGGCTGGAGTACTTCCATTGATGGTCAGAGGTAGAAGACCGTTGGGTCGCTTCAGTGCGGGCCCAAGATGCACGCGGGTGGATATGGGAGGACATGCTCGTTGTCCGCACCGATGCATCGATTCCCTAGATTTTGGGAATGGATCCGTCAGGGCGAATATATCGATCCATTCGCGTGACCCCGCTAGAGCGTGTGCGGCCTGTCCACCCCTTCATCAAACACACCAATCCCAGAATCAAATGGATCGGCCCGTTAAAGATGCCCTAACCTAAACTATTCAATCCAGATCTAAATCAAACCCGGCCTGGATGGACTGAAACTTCAAATATTTTTTCGCTCGATCATAACAAGCATGAAACGAAGACACTAAAAAGTATAGGGTCGGAGATCTTCGCGTTAGACTAGTCACAATGGGAGTATCAAAAGTAGTATCATGCATGCCATGTTGGTAAAAATCTGAGGTGGCATACCTATTAATGAGGTGAGAGATGAGAGTGGTATCATAATATGATACCGTATTATAGCACGCACAACTAAAAAAAATGGGAAATACATCATGTACAAACATTATTTGCATTGAGATTCTACAAAATATTATGCATTATGGGGGTGGTATTATAAACTAATATCATGTGCATGATATTAGTGTATGATACTTCTCATTGTGACTACTCTTAGGCTACATGCGCGGTAGCGCCCTAGCTAGTCCTTAGCCCTACCTTATCAATCGCTGGATCCAGGTGCGCCCGCTAGCGCGCAGTAAGCTAGCGTCACTCTTAGAGCATCTCCAGCCGTGTTTCCCAAAGTGTTCTCTAAACGGCGCTGGATCGAGCGTTTGGGGGACGTGTTTTGTTCGTGCCGCATTTGGGGGAATTCACTCCCCAGCCGCGTCCCCGAAACACCTCCGCCAAACATTAAAATACTCTTTTTTCTGCATTTCTATTTCAATAGAGTGAAGAAACATTTCACAAACTAATACATAATAACATAGTTGACACAAACTAAGACATAGTTTGGAACATGATTTACACAAACTAATACATAGTTTGAACCATGGTTGACACAAATTAAAATATTGCAAAATAACGAAACCTAACTAGTGTTGGCATCGCAGATTTCGTGTGTTCGCTGCCAAGAAAGAACACTCTCAGTCAATCTCAGTCACCTAAACTGGAAAATCTAGCTGGTGATGATAGCCATGTTGGTCCTTTCGAGGAATTACTTCCAGAAACCTCCATGCCTATTTTCGCTGCGAAGAAATAACAGTCAGTCGTCCTCCTCATCGGTGTCGCCGTGGTAGTGCCGGTGGCAGTGCGTCTCGTTGAACACCTTGACGCTCATATCGGCCTCGCCAAGGTAGGAGAATATGAGCACGCAGCCGGCTTCGAGGTCGTGGTAACGCGCGAACTTCTCCCAGCCGGTTTGGAGGTATATCTTGCCGCGCCCGTCGAAGAGCATGTCCAACGACCACCGGCAGCAGTCGCAGCGAACCCCCCGCAGATGCATCACGGCCGGCTCATTGCCGGCGACGAAGTCGGCGAACTTGTCCGGTAGCTTCTGGATGCCGAGTGGGTCGCCCTTGAGGACGACGACGAACTCAAACAACACTTCCTGCTCGTCCTCCTACAGGTCCGACGATGAAGACGACGGTGTCGTAGGCGACGGCGAGCTTGCAGCTCTGCCGCGGCCACGACCACGATCATGACCACAGCCGTGACCTCTGCCTCTGCCTCTACCAGCCATGGCGTCGACTCTTGTGATGGTGGCAGCTAGGGTTGGGGAGAGAGGCGCTAGGGTTTGTGTGTGAGGGACGATGAGAGAGCGCCCCTTTTTATAGGCTGGAGGGAGGAGTGGGAGCGGTGGCTCTCATTAACGCCGGCACGCAGAGCTAGACGTGACGAGACGCTTCGCTGCGTCTCTGTGGGAACTGCACCGTCGCTGCGCGCCAATAATTTCCGTCGCGAGGTAGGCGACGGTTAGGTTAAACTTCAATGTGCCGCTGACGCGTCGGTCCCGTTTCTCCTCGCCTCGCTTTTCGTTGTGTCCAGCGTGCCCGAAGCGTCCCCTGTGTAGCGGGGACGGGCTCGGGACGCCGGGTACCGTATTCGGCCGCGCCGGATAAAAGAAGGCTTTAGGACACGCGGCTGGGAACGTTGTCTTGTTCGGTACGTCTCAAGTCTCTTTGGGGACGCTTTTGGGGGCCGGGTGGAGATGCTCTTAGGGGTGCTATGCTATAGAGGGTAGCGTCATGACACCACTTAAGGGGCTTGGTTTTGTGAAATAATTTCAACCAAAATTTATTTTGTGAAATAGTTTTGTTAAAGGGTTACTTTTGTCATATTCGACACGGTGCTCCGTCATAATCTAGATCTCAAGTAAAGATGACGTTCATCTTGCTAGAACAAAGAAGGAAATTAATGTCGATTGCCGTCGTCATCCCCACGCACTGTTTTCACAAGCTTGCTAGCGATCGGACACCAGGCGACCACGTCGCCCTCTGTTTAAACACACAAGCATTTGTTGATTTTTCTCACCATCGCATGCAGTTTTGTAGCGCCAGTACTCTCTCAGGATGCGGGAGTGGAGTTTGTTAGCTTTCGCTAATGATGGGCGAGAAAAAAACGTCCTAAATTTTGCACCTTGTCCAACCAAATGATTAGCTCTGAACATATTGGTAGTATAGATTAACCACCTATAGAGAAGAAAAAGGTATTACCACCCGGCATCCAAGAACTTGTCAAAAAGGGCAAATTCATACAAAAACTTGCAAACGGGGACATCGCCGGTACATGAAATTGTATTTCAGATTCCAATCTCAGGGCATCTTCAACCGGGCGACAGATGTAATTGTCCGCGAGCGTCCGTTTATGTCGCCCCGCGGACACGAAAATGACCGTTTTTGTCCGCGTGTTCGTTTGTGTCTTGGGGTGCCTCCAGCGGGACGACGTATTTTTTCTATTTGTTTTGTTTTTCTCTTCTCCATTTGGGAACATAGTTCCAAACATTACATATTGGGAACATGGTTTTACACAAACTAATACATAATTTGAAACATGGTTTACACAAACGAATACATAATTTGAATCCTGGTTGACACAAATTAAAATATTGGAAAATGAGGAAAGCCCGTAGTGTTGGCACTCCTAGTCACCCAAACTGGAAAATTCAGATAGTGATGATAGCTCTGTTGGTCCTTTCAAAGAAGAACATCTAGAAACCGCCACTACTGGTTTCAATTGGCTCGTAGCAATATTCGCTGCAAAGAAAGAACACTCTAATAGTTTTAACTCTTGGTGTCCGAGCCGGACTCGCCAGTGTGGTAGTGGCTGCGGCAGGCTGTGTTGTCGAACACCTTGACAATCATCTCGCCATCCCCCTCGTAGAGGAAGGTGAGCTGGCAGCCGGGCTCGAGCGCGAGGTCGCGGGCGAACCTGTCCCACCCCGTGTGCAGGTACATCTTGCCCTGCCCGTCGAACAAGACCTCGACAGGCCACCGGCAGCTCACCTCCCGTAGCTGTAACTAGGCTAGCTCGACGCCATTGACGAACTCGGTGAACTTGTCCGGGGGCCGAGTGGGTCTTCATCGATGCGGAGGAGGAACTCGAAGCATCGCTCAGCGTCGGTCGCCCGACATAGGATAGAAAATCGGTTGTTGTCCCGACCGTCGGATCGCAATCTGCCGGTCAGCAATAGCAACAACGAACGGTTTGCACTTTAGCACCTCAGGTTCCGTGAAATCAACCCGCAGTCCTAGATTCTTCCTTTAAACCAAAGAGGTGTATATCATTGCCCCTGATTATTCCGATATTTACATACAAATGCCACCATGGTGATTTGTAACTAGAATAAAGAGTTTTGCAACAAAAATATCTCGCCGCGTGTACAAAAAATATACACTTTTACAACAAAAGCGTCACAAACATTCAAAAAAGTAATGTTACAAAAAGAGGTTAAATGACAATATATTTTTGTTGCAAATTGATTTACAACAAAAATCACCAGCTATTTTCACAAAAACCGCAACCTATTACAACAAAAGGTCATGCGTTTCTAGCAATAAAAAAGATGTTAAAAACATTTTATTTTGCTACATATTGATTGACAACAAAAGTTACCCACTATATCAACAAAAATACACAAGCAATTACAACAAAAATCACATATTTACAACAACTAAACATCGCCGATAAATTTGTGGCATGGTTGGCGGGTTGTTCATGTCGTTGGTAGCATCTTCCCTATATTCGGTGACGTCGACAATCAACAACGTCGTAAATATCGTCAACGATGTGATTGGCACTGTCGGTGATGATGTTCCTATCGTCGATGGTGTGGGGCGGCGGAGCGGAAGCAAAGCGGGTGGCGCGACCGAGTGGTCGATCTAGTTGGGCACGAAGAAATCAACCTAGTGTAACTCATGTTCTAAAAAATGCTCGCCAAAACTAGCTAAGCTAAGCGAATTGGTCTCATGCATACATGGTACATCGCTGGAGGTCCCTCGCGTCCCTCGCGTCGCCTCCTCCGGGCGACTCGGGGGGTGAACCCAACTCGCAGCCGCCGCCGCCCCTCCTCCCCTCCTCCCTCTCCTCGTCGCCCCCCAAGGTGGCCGCCGGACAAAGCCGTGCGGCGCCGGTGAAGGGGGCGGCGGGTGACGAGGGATCACCTCGCCAATGCCTACATATTGTAGACTTGGGTTTCGGGAGAGAGCGACGATGGAGATTCCGGGAGCGAGATTAGGCACACGACGTACCCAGCTTCGGGTCCCCTCGGTGGAGGATCCCTACGTGCTGCTAGTAATCTACTATATGATCATATGTATGTTTACAGGGTGCCGCCGTAAGCGGAGCTATGTCGCCTATCTGTTGTCTATCTGTTGGCCTCCTTATTTCGGGTGCCCTGGCTAGCTTTATATCTGCAACCAGCCTAGGGTTTTACAAGAGTCCTAGTCGACTACTTCTTCGGGTTGCCTTGTTGGGCCTTCTCCATATTGGGCCGAGCCGATCCAGGTATACCAATAATGGGTACCCGAAGGGTATACCCATGTCAGTAGCCCCCGAGTGTCTAGGGAAGTCGAAGACTTGTGTAGAGACTCCAAGCATAATCATCTCCGAAGTCGAAGAAAATACAAGGCGAGGTCCATGTCGTAGATCATGTGTAGCGTAGATGATGTCGACGATTCTTGAAATTATTTTTCTATCGGGTGCGCGACAGCGCTCCCGATGTGAGTAGCCCCCAAGTCTATGGGTAAGTGCTTGCACTTAGGCATAGACTCAAGTTGTACTACTCGATGAAGAACTTAACTATATTTCTGGAGGACTTGATGAAATCCATGTGCTCCCGATGGGAGTAGGCTCCGCTCGAGTCATAGAATCGAGTTGAGTCTACAAACCTTGATTGTCATAGATGTTGTCGAAGTTATTTTTCTATCGGGTGTGCGGCCAGCGCTCCCAATGGGAGTAGCCCCCGAGTCTACAGCCAAGTGTTTGCACTTGGGTGTAGGCTCAACTTGCTTTTAATCGACACCACAATTTTTCCTCTTTCTTGTATCTTATCGGGAGGGTGAACAATACTCTCGATAAGAGTAGCCCCCGAGCCTATGGGCAGGTGCTTGTACCTGGACATAGACTCAAGTTGTACTATTCGATAAAGAACTTGACTATATTTCTGGGCGCAGCCCCTCGTTTTATTGACTCCAGGCCGTTGTTATCTATGTTGTTCAGGGATAATAGTAAATGGGGCTGGTTCATCTGACGGATCAGGTACCAGTTAACTGCTCTTGTGGCAATCCCGCAAGAACCTACTTCAAGATCATGTCCCTGGACATGATCTCGGGACCTGGCGTAATTCGTCACGTGCCGCTTAAGTACTTACCATGATCCGAATTCCAGTAATGTTATCGGGTCCACAGCGCGTCCACCGTGATATTTCTTCACATCTATTGATGTGGAAAAAAGTAGCAGATAATTTTTCGGGACCTCCTTGAAGATAATTTTTCGGGACCTCCTTGAATATAATTCTACGGGGCCTCCTTGAAGATAATTCTTCGGGACCTCCTTGAAGATAATTCTTCGGGTCCTGTTCTTTCTTGAAGACAATTTCGTCGAGTTCTCCCTGTAGACAATTTCGTCGGGTTCTCTCTTATATTTTTTGAATTTTGCTTTCTCCTGCACAAATAAACAAACTTTTTATATCTTTCCCTTGACTCTCTTTTTCGCATGCAGTGTCAGATGCTCAGATTCGATGATATGTAAAGTGAATATATGCCGCGCAGCCCCCAACTGTCGGGTGTGGCAAAATTAAATGATAATCAACTTTATGTGAAATAAAGGAACACTTAGCTTTTTGGACACGACGAATTCGATGCATGATGAAGTCTTCGAGTGTAGATAAGAAATCTAGCCAAAGTAGAAACCACCAAATAGCAAAAGTGGATGCCGCGAAATTGTTGATGAAGAAATAGCCAAGCCCCCGAGCGTTGCTGAGGTGATGTCATGATTGTTGTGTCGCAGTCGTGACCCGAGGCGAAATCGTTGTCGACACTAGTAGGAAAAGCCTCATCAGTGGCGCACGAAAATTCGATTCTGTGGCGCATGGAGGGTGCGCCACAGAAACCTCGCCACAAAAATAAGCTTTCTGTGGCGCATCTGGCCGTGCGCCACAGAATTAAGGTTTTTGTGGCGCACTCGGGCCGGTGCGCCACAGAAATAAGTAGTTCTGTGGCGCATGTGATATAGCTGCGCCACAGAAATAGGTGCGCCACAGAATTATTTTTTGGTGCGCCACAGAACTATCTACAGGTATACTCGATTTTGTGCTCCCTGGTGTATTATACAGGTTTTATACTGGTTTTATACACAGTATACAGGTTATATACTGATATAATATAGACAGATATAATATGGACATATATAATCATCACATCATCATCACATTACTTAGAGCCCGATCGAGTTATACATATAGCTCCATACAACTCATAATCCATGCAAATTAAGAAAGTTCTCATCATCTCTAGATACAAACGAAGTGACACCGGCCGCCGCCTACACTAGGATGAAATAGAGTACCGCCGCGACGATGGTGAGCAAGAGCGAGAGCACAAGGAAGGCCTTCATCTTGCTCTTGTTCGCTTGGTGCACCCTCCACTTGGCAACCGCCTCGTGTCTAGTCGGGTACCCTTTGTAGCAGTTGCCGCTGAACTTGTGCACCTGTTTCTTGCACTCCTCCCACTCCTCGTACACTCCTGGAACCCGCCCCTCGAACACGACGTAGTACGTCATCTCTATGGACACAAGGCATATTAGTATATAACGCAATGGAAAGAGTTAGAGGGTTCACATGCATACATATTCACAAGAATTAAAGCAAGGAAATAATAATAAACCTAAAAGAAATATAGCATCGGTATCACATAAGTAATATGGTTCAACGATAACGACTATAATAGAAATTGAAGTCCAACAACGACGACCACCGTTTCGAGCAAATTAAGCAAGTTTAGTTTACAACACGGTACAAATTGTCTATCGATTCAAAGTAATGCTAGCTAGGCACACCGGCCTCGGTCAACGAGACGTCTTCTTGAGCGGCTCCGGAACGGCTTGTACAAGTCCTTCGTCGTCCACGTCCTTCCATCACCCTGCCTATGTAGGCGTTCTTCGATATCCCTCTTAGGCAACGCTCTGGCTACGTGTAAGAGCCCCGATCCGTTGGATACATCTTGTAAGATAATTTCCGAGAGCTTTACTTGGATGCGATGGAAGTCTTCTCTAAGATCATCATCACTGATTTCCCCGACATTTTAATGGGGTCTCGCTTACTAGGTGGCAGAGACATCATCTCTGCATCCTCGACAAACCCTTTAAGGTGATGGAGGACATAGAAGGCCTCCTTAATGCTGCCAGCTGGCTGCTTGATACAAGGGAAGTTGATCACGTGCTTGAACCCGATCTTTTTAGTGTCCGGCCTGATATATTGCCCATTCTTGTCGAAGGTGCCTCCACTTTTGGAGTAGCCAAGGATAGCCTCATCGAGAACACCCCTTATTCTCGTGTAGTCTTTCTTCGTCGTCGTACTCGACGAGTCGAAATCTTGGGCTAGTGACCACTTTGGATCTAGGATGATGAGTGTGCGATTTGTCCCTGCTCAACACATGCAATTGAAATGGAATGTTGGAAATGATCGGCAATGGAAGAAATATATAAGAAAGCATAAGTTACGACGGCCGTGAGCGGATGTGTACTTACTCGGGAAAGACAGCAGAAGAATGGTGTTGCTCTCTTTGTGCATGAGCATGAAGTTCTGGAGGTACCGCACCGCCTTGGTCCGTGTCCTTGAGCCGTCTCCGGAGCTGGCTATCGCGCATGTAGTAGGGATCCGCTACCGCGATGTGGCGGGGTCTCTCTGTTGATCTTCATCTGAAGATTGATCGCGTATAGGCGCACCAAGTTATAGTCGAGCCGTTTCGAGTGAAATAGATTGAAGACGTCCTCGAACGCTATGAAGAAGATATCCGCGGGGTCTTCATTGACGAAGCTCTGGTCGGACGGCACCTTGACCGAGAACACCGGGTAATTTGGATCCTTTTCTTTAAGAAGGACGCTCTCTTGATAATGAATAGAGTGCTGCAAAGGGAGCATTTGTCCACTTGCGAGGTGTTCCATGTCCGGAGGCGTATAGGTTTACCAGCCTCATGACACCGGGCAAGCCATCCGGGGTAGGTGGTACCATGTCGTCGGCCCGGATCCTCTTAGGAGCAGGCTGGCTCGAAGATGCGCCCTTCTTGGGTCCTCTCTTCCTTCCCTTCTTCACCTGACCTACGGGGGTGCTTGTGGTGCTGATGGTGGTGCTTCGGGTCTTTGGTGGTGCTTCTGAGGTTGCTGGGGTTGATTTGGGTGGCTCCCCGATGATCGTCTTACGCAGCGTGTTAGGGCTGAAAACGGTAGCAGGCTTGACTTGAGCTGGATTGCCAGCCTCCGGAGGAGTGTCTTGAGAAAGACCCGTGACGACTGTGCGCTGCTTCGTGTTGTAGGGGGACGAGTAAGTTGATCGCCGTGTGTGCGGAAGGCTTGTTCATCCATAGGAGGCATGTACATATCTTGGCTGCAGGCGCCAGTGTTGATGTAGGCATCGATGTCATCATCATCATCTACATCGTTGCCATCAAGTGGCGCCATGTCCTGGACCTTAGGTGGTGGCGGTTGCGATGCCGCCGCTTGGCGTACCGCGTGTCTAGTAGACGGTCGTTGCGGTAGCGCTCCCAACAACTGTTTGTGTCGTCTGGTGGTGACGGTGATCGTCGGTTCCTTCCGGGTGGCGGCGGCGACCGCCGGTTCCTTCAGGGTAGTGGGGCGGCGACCGCCGGTTCCTTCGAGTAGTGGGGCGGCGACCGCCGTTTCCTTAATGGTGTCATCGGCGCGGCGATCTTGGGCCGGATGTTAGGGGCGGTGGCGCCGGTGCTTTTCTTACCACTCGGAAGACCCCCCCCCCCAGACGAATCTGGTTCTTCGGCCATGTCATAAGCCATGAGGTGCAATCCCCAAGGGGGAAAACGTCGCCTTCGTGCGTGCCCGGAGGTTGAAAGGGGGGAGGCGTAGCGGTACTCCGGCACTACCATTACCAACTTGACCTTCGCCACGTCTTTCGCCAATGTAGTGCCGTGCATAACGCGGGAAGCCATGACATAGCCGCTAGCAACTTCCACCAACTCGCCGCCGGGCTCCACCGTTTGCGAAGTATGCATTGTTCATCCCGAGTCGGGCGCCATGTTGGGCATCGTGAGATGGCAGTCACGAAAGGCATATATAGATAAAGACGATGTCGCTAAGGAGTAACTACTGATTTTACCTCCTTGATGGCGTCGATCTCGGCCACTGTCGATACAAGGGCGGCGGTTGGGGGCGTCGATGCGACCGATTGGAGCTGCGGCCGCGGTTGGAGCTGCGGCGGCGTACGAGTGGAGCCCCGACGCCGGCGTCGGGTGGAGCGGCACCGTCGGCGACACGTGGAAGCTTGAGTTGCTGCCGCTAATGCTGGGCACATGTATCGGCCCCACTTGACCTCCCGCATTCCAAGCAGCTAACCCCTCCATCAACCCGGGGATGATCTGCCGGATCTTCTCGTCCAACAACTTGTTCATCATCTCCGTGTTCTCCAGAGGCTTTTCGGCCACCAGCTTCTCTAGTGACTCCACCTTCTTCTTCAGCTCTGAACCTCGGATTTATCCTTTGCCGATGACCTCCTCTCCAGCTTTCTCGTCTTGGCATCCGATCCGTAGTACTCGGATAGCTTCATACTTGTGCCAAAGCCGGACACACGGCCACCCGACGTCGGTGGCTTGTCTAGCTCCCTCTCCTTGTATTTGTTCATCGCCCTGTTGAAAGGCGTGTCCCACGGTTCCGTCGACCCACTGGGACGACGGGCCAGCCTCGTCAACTCTTCATCCTTCAGACAAAGGAACTTAAGGTTAGCCCATTTGGCTTCATTGCCTAATAAGATGAGCGAAATAATATAGAACTATCCTTACCAGGTAATTCTCGAAATCCTTCACGTCTTCGTGATCCGTAATAAATTCCCCCGTCTTCCAGTCTAAGTAGTAGCGGGACCGGACAAAGTTCCTAGCCTGTTCATCCTGGATTTTGTGCCGGGGGTTTTCTTTCCCAGACGTACCATCTCGGCATCCTCCTTGTCCCAAGTGGGCTGTTTTCCTCGGTAACCGCCGCTTCCGCAATGGTGGGTCCCTAAGTTCAAATCCCGCATTTTCTTCCCCCAGGCGGTCCATTTTTTAACATCGTCACTCTCTAAGTAAGACTTGAATGCATTAAAGTCTTGTAAGGAGAGCGACGGTTCTTTGGTACTTATCCTCTCCCAGCTTTCACCGGCGTCGATCTTTTTCTTCAGCCGGTTCTTCCAGCTGCTCAAGGCGGTGCTCATCTTCGTGAGAGCTAAAGAGTCCACCTTCTTATTGAACGGCTCCGGGAACGTGTATCGTTGGTGAAGCTTCTGGAGGAGGGATTGGACGATAGCCTCGTTCTCCTTGCTTCTGAGGTCTTGAGTTAGGATCGGCACGGTTTCACGGACGATGCACCCTAGTTGCATGCCGTACCCTTTGGCAACCCACGAAGGCTCCATCGGTTGGCCACTTGGGGAGACTACCGTGACAACATCGGTGACGTTGGCGAGCACTTGCGGCCTCCGATCCCTCCTCGCCCTCCTCGCCGTCCTCTTCTTCTTACCCTCCTGAGGGTTGCCGCCGCTATCACCTTCCGTGCGGTTGGCCGCGTTCTCTTCACCGGTCGTCTCTTCACCGGTCTGGGCGGCGTCGTCCCAGGTATCTTCATCGTCGCCGGTGTCGGCGGCGGCCCCCCGGCCCTCTCCCTCGGAGGCAGTGTCCCGGCCCTCTTCCTCATCGTCGGGCGACTCGGCGGCGGCCTTCCGGGGCTGCTCGTAGTCCTCCCAGAAGTCCTTGTTGGCCTCTCTCGCTTCTTCGTTCTGGCTCCTGGGCTTAGAAGTGTTGCCCGACATGTTTATTTTTGCACTTCATTAAAAAGAGGCAACAAGTTAGTACAAAAGTGAACCAAAAAATTCGGCATGACCTTTGCTATTTTTTCTACGTAGGAGTGCCCATTTCTCAACCGAAACGGAAGTTAATCAACGCTTCGGGAGAAATGGGCAACTCAATGAAATCCCTGCAAAATATCCACCATATACACCATATATCCACCATATACACCATATATCCACCATATCCACCATATCAGTTAGTACTACAAACCAGAAACCTGGAGCACTACAACAAATTAACCTGGAGTACTACAAACCAGAAACCTGGAGCACTACAACACCATATAGTTCCTATTTTTTTTTAACCTGGAGCACTACAACAAATTAACCTGAAGCATCTACAATACATCAAACAAAACCTGGAGCATCAGTACAGGAGGCATTATTAACCTAGAGCATCAATACAACAGATATTATTAACCTGGAGCATCTACAACAAATTAACCTGGAGAATCTACAATACATCAAACAAAACCTGGAGCAATCACCTGGAGCACTACAACAAACCTGGAGCATCTTTTTAACCAACTGTTAGCATATTTAGTGCAGCCAAGGCAGTAGCTAATGACTTAGAAAAATGACTTCAATAGTAGGCAGTAGCATTTCATTCAAAATCAACTTGGCAATATCATTTCATCATTAGCTTGTTCATTTTTTCATTTGTATTAAAAAACCTATTGCATTGTATTAAAAAACCTACTGCATTGTTCATTTTATTGAACCATGTACATCAACAGAGTAGTAGCAGCTTCATTTTAATTTTCATTTAAACAAACTTCATTCTTTTTCAGAGAGAACTTCAAGAACTTTATTAGCTCTACTGCATTTTCTCAACGAACACAGTTCATATATACTATATATATACTGTATATATACTGCAACCATCTATGCATTTAATCATG
This sequence comes from Lolium perenne, assembly GCF_019359855.2. Taxonomy (NCBI): domain Eukaryota; kingdom Viridiplantae; phylum Streptophyta; class Magnoliopsida; order Poales; family Poaceae; genus Lolium; species Lolium perenne. The sequence continues at coordinate 225,265,002 of NC_067250.2, forward strand.
TATTTAATTAGTGGTCATATGTGAACTAAAACCATCTATTTAATCAGTGGCCAAAGGTGAACTAAAACCATCTACATTCAAAACATTACCTAGCAGTAGTAAATTTGTATCTACATTCACTAACTACATTCAAAACCTAAATCAACCAATTCACTAACTACATTCACTAACCAATTTGTATCTGCCAATTCACTAACTACATTCAAAACCTAAATCAACCAATTATTTGTATCTACATTTCTGCCAATTCGAATTTAGAAAATGAGCATGAGCTATTGCTAACATAGCATTACCTACCAATAGCTAGCATAGCATTACCCAGCAGTAGCAAATTTAAATCACCAAATTATATCAACTAAATAAACCTACTGCTAGCTACTGCTGCTACTTTATCAACTAATTAAAATTGTCCTAAAATTGTATAATTGTTTACTGCAAAACACAAGAGACCAATTAATTGTTTCTTGCCAAAACCAATTAGCTCTAGTGCAAGCAATGAATTAAAAAAAACAGCAACCAATGAATTAAAAAAATAGCAAGAACTTTCTACATCTAGCTATGGAGCCCCTGAATTTCATCACATAGAAAGAATATAATGCCATAACCAAGAAATTAGCTACTGTTAGGATCATGGCAATTCTTTGATGGCTTGGATGGCTTGGATCATGGCAATGCAAACAACAAGAACATGAGACAATACAAAATCTGACCAATGTTGCCCTTCTTCTCCGAAATTCGGGCACAAGACAGTGGGGAGGGGGACAAGGGAGTGGGGAGGGGGAGAGGGAGTCTCACCGAACGGCGGCGGTGGCAGGGCGCGGTGGTGATGGCGTTGTACGTCCTCCTCCTCTGCGGCGGCGGCTCGGGCTGCGCGTCCTCCTCCTCGATCTGCGGTGGCGGCTCGGGCTTGGGCGTCCTGCTCGGCGGTGGCGTGCCCGTCCTCCTCCTCCTCCTCGGCGGCAGCAGCGCTAGGTGGCGGCGTGGCGGTCCTCCTCCCTCCTCCTCTGCGGCGGCGGCTCGGGCTCGCGCGTCCTCCTCCTCGATCTGCGGTGGCGGCTCGGGCTTGGGCGTCCTGCTCGGCGGTGGCGTGGCCGTCCTCCTCCTCCTCCTCCTCCTCGGCGGCAGCGGCGCTTGGCGGTGGTGGTGGTTGCAGTGGCGCTAGGGTTGTCGGGGAAGGAAACTGCTGTTGTGAGTGTGGGGAAGAAAGGGTCGATCGATATTTCACCAAGTGTCTAAATTCTGTGGCGCACCCCTCCATGTGCGCCACGTAATTAAGCATTCGTGGCGCACCAGCTCGACGTGCGCCACAGAATCCCTTAATTCTGTGGCGCACCTAAAGGCGTGCGCCACAGAATTTAGGCACTTAGCAAAACAAAATGGTTTACTGCTGTGTACTGACAGTTACTTAGCACTAGCCCAGTGGTTAAGGTCAATGTTAGCCCATTAGTACCCAGGTTCGAACCCTGGCTGCCACACAATTTTTCTTCCTTTTTTTCACATTTTAGTTACATTTCAATAAATAACACAACATTATTTAGTAATTAGTAGAGTATTATAAATTAATTGTCTCATACAAACATGTACGTTCTTGTTTCTCTCACACACACATGGATGTACTTGTCTAACACACACTCACACACACATGTGATAGACCAAAAAAGATCTTCTTCGTCCGGCTTCGAGCTCTAGCTAGTGTCTCTTCGCAATCTTCTTGCCCTTTCGGTTGTTGGCGGTTGAATACTTTATGCCGGCCACCTTGAGATTTCTTCGCGTGAACGGACAACCTTTAGAGGGTAGGGAGGTCTTCCTTCTTACTTTACTAGTAGTAGGCATGTCGAAGTGCCTGTCGAATTCCTCCTCAATCTTCGGGTCACCGTTCTTGTCCAAGTCTTCCTCGTTGGCGTCTCCTTGCATTCCTATGATGCTCCTCTTGCCCCTCCTGACGACAACACGGCTAGGCCTCGACGGATCGGTGATGAAGAAGCATTGGTCAACTTGGCTACCAAGTACCCATGGCTCATTTTTCGCGGATGCGTTCTTCGATTTTGCATCGGGTATAACCATGGTTGTGAAATATCGGCCTTCTTTTTCGACCTTCTTGGCCCATCTCACACGAAACATTGGCACCGTCTCTCCACAGTAATTGAGCTCCCATATCTCCTCGATCCTTCCAAAAATCTTTCATTGACATTAGTCTCATCATCGGCGTATGACAGCATAGTTACTCCTGAGTTTTGATTTTCACTATTTCTGTCCTTTTCCTCGGTGTAGAATCTGTAACCGTTGATGTCGTACCCTGATAGGTCCTTACGTTATGCGCGGGTCCCTGTGATAAGGTGTATATGAGTTTTTCATCTTCGGTAGAAGGCGTATTTCTACGTGCTTCAAGCAGTTGTGTTTGCTTGAACCAACGCGTGAAGCTGGAGTTGTGCTCTTTGGTTACGTCTCCCATCTTCCTCGGCCGGCCCATATCGATGTAATTCTGCTCGACCATGCTTTTGTGCTCTTGCACGAAAGGTTCGATCAGTTTTAAGTGTTGTAGCGCGACCCGGTGAGCCCTGTCAAAGTCGTCGCGTCGATTTTCAATGCCGACATGGACTGAGCGGTAGCCCTCGCGGTGACCGACTCCCGCGAGCCTCCCGAGGTGTGTCCGGGGGGGTAGACCAACATGATCCTCGTCGTCCTCGGTGCTTAGATAATTACGGCAGAAGGAGATGCACTCGTAGGTTAGAAACCCCTTGGCCATGCTTGCGTCAGGACGGGCCCTATTGCGAACGTATCCTTTCATGACACCGTTCTGCCTTTCGAAAGGCATCATGTTGTGGAGGAACGTTGGGCCGAGCTGCTTGATGTCTTCAACGACATGGAGAAGGAGATGGACGCATATATCACAGAATGCAGGCGGGAAGTAAATCTCGAGCTCACATAGTATCACCACGATCTCATCCTGTAGCATCTTGAGCTGCCTCACGCCGATCGACTTCCTGGTGATAACGTCAAAAAAGTTGCATAGGCCAAACAGCGTATCACGGACGTGCTCGTCCATTATGCCTCGGATCGCAACGGGAAGTATCTGCGTCATTAGCACGTGGCAATCGTGAGACTTCATCCCGGTGAACCTCTTCTTCGCTACGTCCAGATATCTGCTTATATTCCCGAGTAACCGTGAGGAACTTTCACGCCTAGGAGGCCCGTGAAAATCTGCTCGGGCTCCTCCGGACTCGTTGTGAAGCGAGCAGCGGGAAGCTGCACCGCGTTCTTCTTAGCCCTTTACGGAGACGTTGAGTCCCTTCCGTCTGATCATCATCATCATCATCATCGTCGTCAGTACCGGGGGCTTGAAGATCTTTCCTGATGCCAAAATGTTTAAGATCGTATCTTGCTTTCGGTCCATCCTTGGACTTTTCTGAGTTGCAAAGAGTGCCAAGCAGACTCTCGGTAACGTTCTTCGTAATGTGCATGACATCGAGGCTGTGGGCGTGTGGAGGACCTTCCAGTACTCCAAGTCGTGGAAAACAGACCTCGCTTTCCATACACCGAGCAGCGGCTCTGGCTTCGGTCGCTTCTTTCCCGGCGCTGGGCACTCCTTCCAATTTTTCAGAAGATCATCGATTTCTGCGCCGCTCCTCGGGCGTGGGGGTCCATCGGGCTCATCTTTACCATTGAACATATCACCGCGTTTTCTCCACGGGTGATCCAAGCGAAAGCCACCTTCGAGCACCTGGGTAGACGGTTTTCGAGGACCCGGGATCCCTTGGTAGTTGTAGATGCGGGGTATCGTCCATGCACTTCACACAGCCGTTGAATCCGTGGCCCACAGGTAGATACATATGCGTAACCAGGATAGTCCGTGACCGTCGTGATCAACGCGGCTCTCATATCGAAATAAGTTCTAGTGTAGGCGTCCCACGTACGGGGTGGCGTCTTCCACAACGTGTCTAACTCCTCTTTCAGCAGCCCGAGATACAAATGCATGTCGACGCCTGGTTGTTTCGGCCCCTGAATGAGAATACTCAGGTGTATGTACCTTTGCTTGGTGCACAGCCACGGGGGTAGGTTGTAAGGCCATACAAACACAGGCCAGGTGCTATGCGTGCTACTCTGGTTGCCGAACGGATTGAGTCCATCGGTGCTCATACCCAGCCTGATGTTCCTTGCGTCGCCCACGAACCTACGGAATGCGATGTCCAATGTTTGCAACTGTTCAGCGTCGAAGGGTGTGTCGGCATATAGCCCATCTCCGGATCTTCTTCGGGCTTCGCCTTTCCGCGTGCCATTGCATGAGCTTTGCTTCCTTAGGGTCCACGAAATACCGCTGCAGACGGGGAGTGATAGGAAAGTACCATACCACCTTTCGAGGTACCTTCTTGTTCCCAACCTTGTACCGTCCGTGGCCACACACCGGACATGTGGTTCTCGTCCTTGTACTCGCACCTATAAATCACACAATCATTAATGCAGGCGTGGTATTTTTCGTGCGGTAGGTCAAGGGGACACACGACTTTCTTGGCCTCCTCGGTACTACTTGGCAATGTGTTCCCCTCCGGGAGACGATCGTGCCAGAATTTTAAGTTCTTGCCGAAGCTGGAATCGGTCCACTTGTTCTGCGTCTTCATCTGCAGTAATCAAGCGTTACATGCAAGCGCGTATCCTGCGGACGACACCCGTGAAAGATCGGAGTCATCCCGTCTTTCTCCATTTGCGACAGCTTGGCTCTCTCTCTAGCTGCAACTCTATCGTTGCTCGTCTCCTGGAGGAGAAGATCTTGAACATGAGAGTCCCGCAAGGCCGAAATTAGCGGGGTCGCGCCGGAATCTTCTTCTTCATCATGATGATGTTCTCCGCCGGCATCTTCTTCTTCATGATGATCTTCTCCGCCGACTTCTTCTTCATGATGATAGTCCCCGTCGGCATGATGATAGTCTTCTTCATGATGATAGTCATCTCGCTCGACATGGTCTTCATGCGCACCATTTGATGGGGCCGGCCGCGCCTGGTTGTCTCGCATGAAACCGCGCCTCGGCGGGTGCTCCTCCGGTTGTCCGGAATCAGGGTTGATCCAGCGCTCGAGTTTGCATGATCGACACGGACATCTTATCTGGCGCCTATTGTTCCGAATCATGTCCTCCTTCGCGTCTATCTTGTATCTAGAGATTCGAGCGGAACTCATCGAGAGGACCATGCTTGCCTGCAAATGGTATACATAGAACAGGAAATTAGAACCGCACCAAATGCACACACATGCATGGGCCGTACCTCTCCTCAAGGTATTACATGGAGCGGAAAAATTCGGCATGACCTCTCCTCAAAGTAGGACATATGGGTAGTGCAAAACTTGCCGAAACGGAAATGAATCAACATTTCGGCAAACATCCATGCACCACACCGACACACACAAGCGCTTCACCTGCAACAAGCATCCATACACACGACGGCCACACAAGATCAACAAGCATATGCATGTCTCCTCCAAGCATATGTATGTCTCCTCCAACTACTCACCTTCTAGATTCGATACCGAGACGAGACCGCGATCGATGAGTTCGAGAGGAGGAGAGAGTATGGAGAGCCTTCTCCTCAACTCCAATTAAGTATCAACCAAAGTAAGTGCAATAAATACCCAAGCAAGTGAAAAGTAGAGTCAAAATGGTATGAGAGAGAAGGGGGGGACGAGCTAGATGGAGGAAGAAGAATGACTTGTGTAGTGTGGTAGGTGGGAGGTTGGCTCACTTTTGTAGATCTGGTTCGCTAATTCTGTGGCGCACCTGAACAAATGCGCCACGTAATACCTTATTTACGTGGCGCACGAGCCAAGCTGCGCCACGTAATAGCTTATTTTTGTGGCGCACCGTGGCTGTGCGCCACAGAATAGCTTATTTTTGTGGCGCACCGTGGCCGTGCGCCACAGAATATCTTATTTTTGTGGCGCACTGCAGTACATGCGCCATAGAAATAGTAAAACCAATGATTGGGGGTGTCAGCTGGTGGGGCCCACCTAGTTTTTGTGGCGCAGGGTTCTTTGGTGCGCCACAAAATTAAGCTATTTTTGTGGCGCACCTTGCCTGGTGCGCCACAAAAAAAGTTTCTGTGGCGCATATTTAGTGGTGCGCCACAGAACTAAGCTTTTGCCTATAAGGGTTTTCCTACTAGTGCGAGCCCCCGAGTATTATCCGTGTCGCCGAAAGAAGGCCATTAAGGATGAAATACTGAAGATGAAATCCGAGATGAAGTACTTGAGATGAATCCATATTAAAGATTACACCATCATATATTGAAGATGAATCCGCCGATATCATAGAGGATGAATCCATTGACCCGAAGAATCCAGTAATAACCATAAAAGATGAATCCGTTGATATCATAGAGGATGAATCCATTGAGCCGAAGAATCCAGTAATAACCATAAAAGATGAATATGTTGATATCATAGAGGATGAATCCATTGAGCCGAAGAATCCAGTAATAACCATAAAAGATGAATCCGTTGATATCATAGAGGATGAATCCATTGAGCCGAAGAATCCAGTAATAACCATAAAAGATGAATCCGTTGATATCATAGAGGATGAATCCATTGAGCCGAAGAATCCAGTAATAACCATAAAAGATGAATCCGTTGATATCATAGAGGATGAATCCATTGAGCCGAAGAATCCAGTAATAACCATAAAAGATGAATTCGTTGACCCGAAAACGCGTCGGGTAATATTGTATAAGTGATACAATAATAACCCAAAGAAAACCAATCCAGTAATCCAAAGAGAATAAATCCACTGAGCCGAAGAAGATAAATCCACTAAGTCGAAGAAAATAATTCCACTGAGTCGAAGAAAATAATTTCACTGAGCCGGAGAAGATATATCCAGAGCCGAAGAAAAAAAATTCACCAAGTAACCGAATATATTTGTGGTAACGAAGTAATGATATAGCCCCCAGTGTTAGGTGAATTTGCTCTAATGATATAATGACGCAACCCCCGAGTATTCGGGTGTGGCGAAAGTAAATAATAATTGACTATCGGAAGAGGAACACTTAGTTTTTTTATCGGGTGCGGCGGAATCGGCGTGGAAGTAGGTCGTCCGGTAGACGCAGTCGAAGCGGTGAACATAATAGATGTGGCGGATCCTCGATGGATGAGCCCCCAAGCGTAGTGAGCGCCATGGCGAACTCATAGTTTTGTATCGGATGGTCGGACCCATGTAGTAGTAGTCGATGAAGTGATGGGTCCGCACCGGGTAAGCTCCCGAATATATCGAGTCCGCGATGTGACAAGCGAGCCCCCAAGTATGGCAACTATACGCGGCGAAGTAATCGGAGCTTGTTCCGATCTGAAGTTGTGTTGAAGCGCGGAAATCTGATTGTTGTGTCGGATGACTTGCGGCATAAACACGTTGTCGGCTTTCCGAAGATTGCGTTTCGCAATGGCAAGCGGAACGTGTGACTGCATGCAACGAAGTAGTCACAGTTGTTTGAACTCATGATTAGGCATAAATATATACAAAATAAATGTGTGTGGAGATTAGATTCAAACGAGTCAAATGATAGAATAGTCAAGAAGAGAGATTAAATAGGAAAGAAAAAACCGATCAGGGAACATAGCCACGCGGTGACGTTTTCTTGGTGCGACTTGCCTCCTGCCCGATCAAGCACTTTTTCCTTGGGAATTGATTCACGTGAGCAAGCTTAGATGCAATCTGGGATTCGATGAAGACCACAAAGAGCACTCCTTCGGTCCCGTGTTGCATATGCATGCCCACTACCAGCGATGAATTTGCCTCGCGAAAAGCTGGTTCGCCGACTTGGGACACGGGTGTCACGCGATGAACGCGGCGACTTTAGGTCTTCAGTGCACGGAGAAAAAAAAATCCAATCATCCGCCAGATTGATTCGTCGATGATGAACTTGACGATCTTCTATCTAGATGGATCTAGATGTTGTCGATGATGAGGGATCCCGCCCGGATGACGAAATCCAGTCGTCGCAGTCCCCACGGTCGGCGCCAATTGACGAGGGATTACCTCGTCAATGCCTACATATTGTAGACTTGGGTTTCGGGAGAGAGCGACGATGGAGATTCCGGGAGCGAGATTAGGCACACGACGTACCCAGCTTCGGCTCGGTGGAAGATCCCTACGTGCTGCTAGCAATCTACTATATGATCATATGTATGTTTACAGGGTGCCGCCGTAAGCGGAGCTATGTCGCCTATCTGTTGTCTATCTGTTGGCCTCCTTACTTCGGGTGCCCTGGTTAGCTTTATATATGCAACCAGCCTAGGGTTTTACAAGAGTCCTAGTCGACTACTTCTTCGGGTTGCCTTGTTGGGCCTTCTCCATATTGGGCCGAGCCGATCCAGGTATACCAATAATGGGTACCCGAAGGGTATACCCATGTCATCGGGGACCTAGTCCCTCTCGGCTCCTAGTGCGGCGGCTTGGAGGGAGGCCTCCCTACTGGGTACCGGAGGCTGTGTGGTCGGTGATGCGGAACAGAGGAGGCGTGGCGACGCTGGGGTGAGGTGGCTTGCCGCGCCGCCGGCGGCAGTGTGCACGCAGGCCTGGATGGGCTCGAGCGGGCCTACATGGGATCGTGCGGGCCTAGATGGGCAAGTGCGGGCCATGCCCTCTGGTCGCGCCGGCTCGGCTCTGCATCTTCGGAGGGCCGGCCTCAGGTTGGTCCTCTTCCGGCGGTGGTGGTGGACGGAGTTCCTCCGGCGGCGGCAGCAACCTAACTCCCTGGATCAGACCATCTCGATCTCGTTCCTGGTTCGTGATGGGTGGCTGCTGCAATGGTTTTTGTGGTCTTCGTTCTCTTCCGTCGGCTAGCAGATGCTTCCCACGGTAGTGGTTCAGGCCGGTAGTTTCTGGCTCATCTCCGTCTCGGTGGGGGCGGTGTTTGGCCCGGGTGAAAACCCTGCTCGGTACGTCCGATGCTGACCACGGTGACGCCTGCGGGCGCCATTTTCCTTCTTGGAGGCGTGTTCTTGGGCCTGACTGCTCTTCCCCTCGACGCTGGGGGAAACCCTAGGTCTGCCTATCAGACCGGGCAGCGGCGGCGCTGCCACGTTGCTTTCCTTCTTGAAGGCGCTGTTTTGGCTGCGAGGGGTGTCCCAATGCACTCGGAGGTGGTGGTCTTCCCGGTGTTGGCTACTGCTCAAGGGGTGAGTCTCCGGGGCGCAATGTACGCCATCGCCAACACTCTCTAGTCGGCTCATTCCCAAGTTGGTCACACCCAGCCACTCGCTCGCTTCATCTTCTAGGAGCATGTAGTGGTTCGTTGGTCTGGGCAACTTTGGTTGTTGGTCGTGTTGTGGCGGTGTTGGCTGTGACGCGGTCTAGAGAGTCTGTGCCCCGCCTTCTCGCCATTCTTGGGGTGAAGTTGGGCAAGGCGAGTTTGTCGTTGTTGTAGGAGTGCGTTGTAAGCCGAAAGGCATTTGTGGGGTTGTAGCCATTCTATGATGTTTCTTGTCAGCTTAATACAATGACGCGCACTCCGTTGCGGGTTCTCGAAAAAAAAATGCATACGATGGTACTGCTACATGGTAATGTGCACAGCTCGTTCAAAAAAAAAAAAAAAGCGCACAAAACTAGCTAGCCTAGTACGTGCATTCTCGTTGAAGACCTGATCAGCGTGTGAGAAGGAGGGAGCACGCCGCTACACAGACGCATCCGGCCGACGCGACGACCGATCTCTGGTCCGCCGATCGGTCGGCCAATTCAAAGTGTTTCCCTATTTATTTATTTTTGCTATATGAGGTTACGAGTGAGATCTCTGGCCACATCTCCGGTGAGTCTCCGAGGATTTACAATATATGAATAACTTTTTTGCTACAATATTTTTACGATGCTACTATAATTTCACGATATGTTTGCTACGGGGGTCAACGGTGAGGTCTCGGGTGAGGTCCCCTTCAATGGCTGTGACGATATCCATTTTTGCTTCAATAGCAAAATATTTTTGCTAAGGAGTCTCCGGTGAGGTCTCCGTTGAGTTCTCCGGCGAGTTCCCCGATATCCATTTTTGCTCCAATAGCACAACTTTTTACTATGCACTCTCCGACGAGTCTCCGGTGACCTGTCCGACGAGCTCAGCCTTTTTTTTTTGTGGGTGAACTATTTTTTGCTACGCTGAAGCAAAAATACGATTTTTTTACTACCAAAAAGAACACATATCAGCATGGAAAGAGGGAGGCTAGGAAATAAAATCCCCTCGAGGATTCCTAGCACTGTCGTACGCAGATCCCCAGATCGTATATTCGTCACGATCGACGCATGGAGCTCATATCCGAGACAGCGACCCCCCTACCGTACGTGCGCAGCACGTTAAATTCTGCATATCGTACCTCCCGGCTCCCTCCCAGCTGCTTAATTTGCTCGCCCACGTTTTCTTTTCGATCCGACATTATTTCAGGACCGACGGCGATCCGTGTGTGAGGAGTCGCTGCAGCTGGACGTGATACTAAACCAAGAACCGCGTGCGCACTAACTAACCATAAACCATCCATCCATCTATCGGCCATCGGTCTTGCTGGTGATCCATCCATATATGCATCTGATCGATCTGATGAGCAAGTTGCGAGTGTTTCGATAAATATCGTAGTATCAAACAATTTTACGATACTACTTCTTTCCATTGATAGTATCTTAGTCGTATCACGGTACGTATCACGGTATCTTAAGTGTCTCAATATAAAACTGATACTATATGTTTGATTAGGAGTCGATGAACTAAGTACTTCATCCGTCCAAATATAATTGACTCAACTTTATCTAGATATAGTTGTATGTAGATTTTTAGTGTATACACCCGCTATCTTTGAATCATTTAATTTTGAAAAGTGGGAGTATTTAAATAAAACAACTTTCATTAGTTTGTGCGAGAGGTTTGAATAAAAGTGGAGTTTGTCTGAAAAAAAAAGGCAGCCGGTTTGCTTGTATGGAGTACTACATCTAGACCTAAATCTTTTTTTTTCTAGATTCATTTATAGTTGGCTATACTCATTCATACATTGGATGTCAGACTTTGTTCAACATATAAATGCAACACCTAAATGATTGGTCTATATGAATGATATAGAATGCGCCTAAAATTTGAATTAACACTTTATTTTAAATACATTTAAAATATTTTCTCATATATACACGGATAATATGATGAATTATATTATGATATAACGGTAATATTATACTCTTTGATACTACTAACAAGAAAATGATACTATGAGTATCTAAATAGTGAAAACTTTGCTCATGAGTAGTGCGTTTTCAGTTTGTTTTAAAGAGAGCAAAAGTTTTGCCTTATTCATTCATTAAGAAAAAATAAAGTTTGTTAGAAACCGAGCCAAGCTCGGGATACAAAAGATCACTCTCGCGGCATTACCGCATTAGTGAACTCAATTGGTTCACACCCGCCAAGCTTCAAAGGGACAGCTCACACTTAATTTGAGTTAACACAATAGTTGAAAAACCTTTACATTGCATTCGTTTCAAATCGCCCAAGACGTGAGCATGATAAGAAATGCGATAGATTTCCTTCTAGAGCCATTGGGGAATACAAGGCTAAGGCACCAACTCTTCACCGTGTCCAAATTTGCCCAACTTCAAGTGTCCACCGATGATATCCCTAGCCAAGGAACGATAGAGTTCCAGAGTACGTCGTCAGTTAACGCTGCAAAGAATGGCTACGACTGCAAAACGACGCGCCATTACGATCGACGATCAGACGGCGACGACGGGAAGTGCGTGCATGCATGCAGATTTCCTCAATTTTTTCGTGAATGGTGGGCACGATTTGAGGATGGGTATTGTTCAGCAGATCGAGCTGTGATTAGATAGTACAGGCCAGGCATAGTTTAGGTCCACGCGCGGCAACGAGTGGTTGCTGAAAAGAAAGAGAAATATCTCGTGTCTCGATCTTCGCTTTGTTTAAGCTGGACGTGATGTTTGTTTTCCTTATCGTTTAGTCGGGTATGATCATGGGACCGTAGTGTTGCGACACTCGACCTGAATTTCCTGTAGCGTCGGTCTGAAAATACTGACCAGTAGTAATAGCATTTTGATCTGAATATGGCCGGGGGGACACTGCTGCAACAACTGCATGGATCGATGTGCTAAGAATTCTTCACGAAACTATTGCATCTTGCCCAATGCCCACGTAAGCATGCTACTGATCCTGCCGGTAATTTCTTCGCGAGCTGAAAAAACCTACTGATGTGATGATGCCTTTACAGACTGGTCTGATCTCCAAGTCACATGTTTAGCTTGAAAAACAGTTCTTCCCGAGACGTTGTCGGCTGCAAAATGGAGAATCACAATCAGTAAGCCCTGCTTTATACAGAATCCTGAAATCATAAACAGTCGTTGTCGCGAGTTTTACGAATTGTGAGGTGTGCTAACTAATACCTTGAGATCGAAAGCGACTGTCCTGTTTAATCTACAGTATCCCCTACCGAGTCTAAGTTTGAAGTAATGTATTTTTTGCTTGGAATATGCACTAAACTAAGTTGAAATGTCACCGTCATATATTTTGCAAAGCGTAATATATAATGTTGCAAATCAAGGACAAGATAACCAAACAGTGTGTCCAAGAATCGAGTATCCATTTCTATATAATCATGAGCAGTTCTCTTTGAGTGGAAAGACCAAAAGGTTACTTCTAGAAAGGAAAAGGAAAAGATGGAGTCTTGCCACGCAATTCTTCCATTCCATGCCGTATCGCAAGCTCGCAATTGGGGCAATGAAGAAAGATGTGTTCAACTAGATGTGGCTTTGCCACCGGTCACAGGTTGCTCAAGTTGAATGGGAAAGCTCGATTACAGTGGCCAATCCGGAGGAAAACCCTGCGGGCAAGTTACATGGTACAGCAGTAGGAGTATCACAAATTCACAACAGTAGTAGTGTTCTTGTGGCTTTACATCAAATCAGTGGCAAAAAACGCATGCTTTCAAGGCAGGGGAACTGTTAACTGTCCTTGATTATGTCACTGAAAGTACGAGTTAATTAAACGCAATGCTATTGCGTGAGCCGTCAGGTCAGGGTGGAGAATGTTAAAACTGTAAGATCAACTAGTAGTAGATCAGTGTCGGTAGTTCTATCTCGGTAAAGAATGTGTCCATGTATTGTGTTCATGTGCTGCGTGAGAGAGAGATCGAGAGGGAAAGACGACGTACCTTCTCCCTATGAGTTGGAACCGGAAGGAGTGGTCATGGTGGCGACGGCGGCGCGTAGGTGAGGGAGTGGTTGCGGCGATGGAGCTTCCCGTCGGCACTGCGCTGAACCTAGATCGGTAGGTGTGTTGTTGGGGCGAGTGGCACTCCGGTCAATCTCGTGATCTGTGCCATCGCCCCCACCACTCTATATATAGCACAGGCGACAGGGGCTCACCAACCAGTGAATGGTTGGGCACCCCTGATCAGGGCGCGGTCAAAGGGCACGTCGAGCCGTTGGGCTCGTACGTGGTGGAGATCAACTTAACTTTCCCCCCTTTGATCTCAACTTTACTTTTAATATTATACTTTTATTTTATTCGTTTCATTTTGGATCAGTCCATAGGGCATGTTTCATCGTCACAGCTCTATTGCTGATACAATCAGACAGGCACAATACACTTCTCTGTTTTGAAACAATTTTTTTTACTTTTGGGACTCTTATGATCCAGGATAGATAAGACTTTCCCTTAAACCCATGCCGACTACGTGTTCCTTGAACACGCTGGGTGGTAAGCCTTTCGTTAGCGGATCCGCAAGCATATCTTTTAGCCTCATATGCTCTGATACCAATGTTAAAACTGTAAGATCAACTAGTAGTAGATCAATGTTGGTAGTTCTATCTCTGTAAAAAAATTGTCCATGTACTGTGTGCATGTGCTGCGTGAGAGAGAGATCGAGAGGGAAAGACGACGTACCTTCTCCCTGTGAGGAGGAACCGGAAAGAGTGGTCATGGTGGCGACAGCGGCGCGTAGGTGAGGGAGGGGTTGCGGCGATGGAGCTTCCCGTCGGCTCTGTGTTGAACCTAGATCGGTAGGTGTGTTGGTGGGACGAGTGACACTCCGGTCAACCTCGTGATCTGTGTCACCGCCCCCACCACTCTATATATAGCACATGCAACAGGGACCCACCAACCAGTGAACGGTTGGACGCCCCCGATCAGAGCGCGGTCAAAGGGCACGTCGAGCCGTTGGACTCGTACGTGGTGGAGATCAACCTAACAGAGAAGACCAGTATTCAATTCCAAACTGTTGGTGAGTGGTTTGTTGGCCCTGGCAGTACAGTTAGGGGGCCAGTTAGATTGCATTGTGGTAGCTAATCCTTCATTTCTTAACGTCAATCGGTTGGTTGAGATAAGTGGCAGACCACTTCCACACTTCCTGCATATTCTGATCAAGTTATACTGCATTTTACTGCTTGTTTCTGCCTTGGAGGAAATAGAAAGTAGGTCATACATGTACATAAAAAGGGAATATTACATTAATCGATTTTCCCAAATCGTTCCATTTATGAACAAAAGTCCTGCGGAACAAGTATCATGACTTTTGCAACCTAAATTCATTTTTACCTTCTTACATCAAAATGTAGTAAGAGCACTATTTACAGCAGGGGAAGAAAGGTTGAAGGCAAAATTTCTCTAAGTTGAGCTAAAGGATAGACTTAATTGTCCACCAACATCTTTAATGAGATATCCCTGAGCATCTTGCCATTGCAAAGTCTTCAACACCGATTCCACTAGTCATGTGTCACCGAACAATTGGAGCAAGAAGCTTAGCCAACTGGGTGCTGCAAACAAGCAAAAACTCAAGTAAGTCAGGAGCGAGGCCTCTGAATCCCGCAATATTCTACAGAGTATTCCACATAAGCCGGGCAAAAACGCTCTAGAGGACAAGTGTCCCCCTCCCATGAATAAGCAGCCCCATTGTACCGCTGATTAGGAGTATGAAATTGAGAGGAAAAGGAAAGAATACATGCATCTTAGAATAGGAAGGCATGCCAAAACATAGGAATAGGAGAAATTGCATACCACTTCCATTCTCCCTGCAGCCTTCTGATCAAGTTATATTCCATCTTAGGCCCCCTTTGAAACGCAGGTACTCAAAGCATAAGAATAGGAAAAAAAATGAATTGACATGTTGGATTCCAGAACTTTGAGATCACCGTTCGAATGTCACGTGGAAAAAACACGGGAATTGTAAATACAAGCAGATGAAAACATGAGGTTAGACCTCATGTTAGTTTCCTCCAAAATTTCTACTGAATAGGCTATTCCATAGATATTGCAAAGAAATCTTAAATTCTATCATTTGTTCCAAAGGGCACCATGAAATTTTGTTTCCTGTAGGAATTCTATCCTCCTTTTTTTACATTTTTTTATTTCTTCCGAACGGGGCCTCACTGCATGTTTCTCTTACGGAAGTAATAAAAGGTAGTGCATACCAGTATTTTTAAATGTATAATCTTACATTACCCGATTTGTCCAAAGAAAATTCGAAATTAAAATCATATTTATATTAATGAACAATATATACTTGTAGAGCAACAAGTACCATGAATTTTACAACCTAGATCCATTTTCACCTTTTTTACTTCAAAATATAATAAGAGCGCCAATTAAAGCAGGAGAATAATGAAGGTTTAGATAGAAGGCAAAAAATCCCGAAGTTGAGCTAAAGGATCTTCAGTGACTGTCCACCTACATCTACGTACATCTTCAGTGAGGTTTATCATGCATCATCTATCAACTAAACCTAGTAAATCATTTATCATTGCAAAGTCTTCACCCCAAAGAATTGGAGCAAGAAGCTTATCCAGCCATTTTCGACCTGCGGCTGCAAACAAACAAAATCTCAAACATGTCAGAAGCATAGGACTTCCAGTCCCCCAATATTCCATTCCACACAAGCCGGGCAAAACCTCTCTGGACGACAAGTGTCCCCTTCCCATGATTGTTGATTAGGCACCACCAATGAAACCCTGAGGTCCAGCATGGCAATGTGCCCCATTGTACCTGTGGTTGGTGCTGCCAATATGAAACTGAGAGGGGAAAAAAGAAAGAATGCAGGCAGCTTGGAGTAGGAAGGCTAAGCCAAAACCCCACCCCCAAATGGCGAATCTCGTGGCGACGGCCAGGTCGGACCGCTTTGCATTGCATTGGACAGCCCAGAATTAACCACCTCGTCGTTCCAGCGAGCCTTGTAGTTGCAAGCTCGCTGTGCCCAGCTTCGAGTAGTATATAAGCATGGCCGATCACACAAAGCGCGATGGTGAGTAGAGTGCCCCCAATTCCAATTGCGTCCACCACTCCATAACAAGAAGCAGAGCGCACGCCACCGCGCCTCGGTCCAGCCCTTCTTGCGGCGGCGGCTGCTGCAAGAATGGGCGTCGTGGAGTGGACGCGGGGACCGACGATCGGCAGGGGCTCCTCCGCCACCGTGTCGCTCGCCGTCGATCGGCTGACCGGGGAGCTGCTCGCTGTGAAGTCCGTGGGCGCCGACCGGGCCGCCGAGCTGAAGAGGGAGCAGAGCATCCTGTCCAGCCTGACCTCCCCCTACGTCCTGCGCTGTCTTGGCTCGGAAGTGTCCGCGTCGGCGGGCGGGAGCGGCGGGTACGACATGCTCATGGAGTACGCGCCCGGCGGGTCGCTGGCCGACGAGATCAGGCGGCGCGGCGGGCGGTTCGAGGAGGAGGCCCTGATCCGTTCCCGCGCGCGCGACATCCTGCGCGGGCTGGCGCACGCGCACGCCTCCGGGATCGCGCACTGCGACGTGAAGGGCCGGAACGTGCTCATCGGGGCCGACGGCCGCGCCATGATCGCCGACTTCGGGTGCGCCCGGAGGACGACGGGCGGCGGCATTGCGGGTGAGCACCGTGTGATGGGCACGCCGGCGTTCATGGCGCCCGAGGCCGCGCGGGGCGAGGCGCAGGGCCCGGCCGCGGACGTGTGGGCGCTCGGCTGCACGGTCATCGAGATGGCCACCGGCGCGGCGCCGTGGCAGCGGTTCGGCAGCGCTGTGGCGATGCTCCACCACGTCGCGTTCTCGGGGGAGGCGCCGGAGTTCCCCATGTGGCTGTCGGAGGAAGGCAGGGACTTCCTGGGCAGGTGCCTGCGGCAGGATGCCGGGGAGAGGTGGACGGCGGAGCAGCTGCTCGAGCACGAGTTCGTTGCAGCCGCTACCGTCACGTGGTCGAGTTCCTTGCCGGCGATCACCGAGAAGGAGCTGTTCGTGTCCCCCAAGAGCGTCCTGGACCAGGCATTGTGGGAGGACAACGACGACGACACGACGGCGGACACCCCTACCGCCTGCCCCATCGACAGAGTCCGCGGCCTGGCCGCCGGCGCGCCGGACTGGACCTGGGACGCGAGCTGGATCGCGGTCCATTCCTCCGCCCCCAGCAGCGACGACGACAACGATGAGCCGGCAATGTCAGCCGAGCCGGACATGGACACAGATACCGACCGCGATTCCTCCGTCGGCGGCAGCAGCTCCGCTGGGCGTGTGTCCTCGAACAGCCAGGCCTCACATGCCGACGGCGATGGTTACGAAGGCACGGGCAGCTGTAATGCGGAGCGCCGTGATGATTGTAATCACGTGATTAGTAGCGATTGTACAGCCATTCTTCCAATCACAACAAGCAATGGATTATTTTCGGATAGTATGTTACTGTTCGTCCCAGCTGGCTGTGCCATTTTACTACGCTTTCCCCTGCTGTTATTCTTCCTGTCATTTGCTTCTCTCCTTCTCTCCTTCGTCCCCATTATTATTAGCAGCAGCAGCACTAG